>NC_138308.1:99001160-99231160 GCF_965601325.2 Salmo salar | reverse complement strand
ACACTAATAAACCACCACATCTCAACAACACTAATAAACCACCACATCTCAACAACACTAATAAACACAACAACACTAATAAACCACCACATCTCAACAACACTAATAAACCACCACATCTCAACAACACTAATAAACCACCACATCTCAACAACACTAATAAACCACCACATCTCAACAACACTAATAAACCACCACATCTCAACAACACTAATAAACCACCACATCTCATCAACACTAATAAACCACCACATCTCAACAGCACAAATAAACCACCACATCTCAACAACACTAATAAACACAACAACACTAATAAACCACCACATCTCAACAACACAAATAAACCACCACATCTCAACAACACTAATAAACCACCACATCTCCACAAACACTAATAAACCACCACATCTCAACAATACTAATAAACCACCACATCTCCACAACACTAATAAACCACCACATCTCAACAATACTAATAAACCACCACATCTCATCAACACTAATAAACCACCACATCTCAACAACACTAATAAACACAACAACACTAATAAACCACCACATCTCAACAACACTAATAAACCACCACATCTCTACAACACTAATAAACCACCACATCTCAACAACACTAATAAACCACCACATCTCAACAACACTAATAAACCACCACATCTCAACAACACTAATAAACCACCACATCTCAACAACACTAATAAACCACCACATCTCATCAACACTAATAAACCACCACATCTCAACAACACTAATAAACCACCACATCTCAACAACACTAATAAACCACCACATCTCAACAACACTAATAAACCACCACATCTCAACAATACTAATAAACCACCACATCTCACTTCATTTTCTTCATCTGGTCACAGACAGCTGTTGTGCTGTTGTGAATGTAAGTCCACAAGAAAAAAGGTAAAAGGAGAAGAACAGATAGATAGATGTGCGATGGAATTATACAACAATCAAAGTGATCATGCTGTTTGTATGTGGCTGATATGAAAGGGATCATGCTGTTTGTATGTGGCTGATATGAAAGGGATCATGCTGTTTGTATGTGGCTGCTATGACAGTGATCATGCTGTTTGTATGTGGCTGCTATGAAAGGGATCATGCTGTTTGTATGTGGCTGCTATGACAGTGATCATGCTGTTTGTATGTGGCTGCTATGAAAGGGATCATGCTGTTTGTATGTGGCTGCTATGACAGTGATCATGCTGTTTGTATGTGGCTGCTATGAAAGGGATCATGCTGTTTGTATGTGGCTGCTATGAAAGTTAACTCTGTTTGTATGTGGCTGATATGAAAGGGATCATGCTGTTTGTATGTGGCTGCTATGAAAGTTAACTCTGTTTGTATGTGGCTGATATGAAAGGGATCATGCTGTTTGTATGTGGCTGCTATGAAAGTTAACTCTGTTTGTATGTGGCTGATATGAAAGGGATCATGCTGTTTGTATGTGGCTGCTATGAAAGTTAACTCTGTTTGTATGTGGCTGATATGAAAGGGATCATGCTGTTTGTATGTGGCTGCTATGAAAGGGATCATGCTGTTTGTATGTGGCTGCTATGAAAGTTAACTCTGTTTGTATGTGGCTGATATGAAAGGGATCATGCTGTTTGTATGTGGCTGCTATGAAAGGGATCATGCTGTTTGTATGTGGCTGCTATGAAAGGGATCATGCTGTTTGTATGTTGCTGCTATGACAGTGATCATGCTGTTTGTATGTGGCTGCTATGAAAGAGATCTGTGTTTGCGTGTGATCAGGGGTGTATTCATTCCGCTAAATTCTGTTGAAAAATGTTTTGTAAATGGATCAAACGGAACGAAACAGGGTTATACATACCTGAATTTGTCCAATAGAAACTCTCGTTTGCAACTGTTGTACTAATGATTCCACCCCAGATCAGCTAGATGCAGGCAACAGTGTGCAAGAGGGTATTGAATGTGTCAATGTCTGTCACCTTGATTACTCAAATTTATCTCTGGACCTGTGTGCACCAGTCGTTGTAAACTTTCATTCATAGGCCAGGTTGTAGCAACCTCATGATGGGTACAGGGAACATTCTAGTATCATGTAGTATCCTGAACCCATCACTGTTACATTGAACTGGGTGAATATGAAGGACAGTATCCTAAACCCATCACTGTTACATTGAACTGGGTGAATATGAAGGACAGTATCCTAAACCCATCACTGTTACATTGAACTGGGTGAATATGAATGACAGTAACCTAAACCCATCACTGTTACATTGAACTGGGTGAATATGAATGACAGTATCCTAAACCCATCACTGTTACATTGAACTGGGTGAATATGAAGGACAGTATCCTAAACCCATCACTGTTACATTGAACTGGGTGAATATGAAGGACAGTATCCTAAACCCATCACTGTTACATTGAACTGGGTGAATATGAAGGACAGTATCCTGAACCCATCACTGTTACATTGAACTGGGTGAATATGAATGACAGTATCCTAAACCCATCACTGTTACATTGAACTGGGTGAATATGAAGGACAGTATCCTAAACCCATCACTGTTACATTGAACTGGGTGAATATGAATGACAGTATCCTAAACCCATCACTGTTACATTGAACTGGGTGAATATGAAGGACAGTATCCTAAACCCATCACTGTTACATTGAACTGGGTGAATATGTTGTATTCATGTTCAAGTTCTAGTAGCCAACCTTCTGATAAAGGATGCAGCGATGATTATTAAACCTGTTACTGTCACGGGCGTCGTGTGGATTTGACCAAAACGCAGTGGGAGTGTGTATACTCATCTTATTTTTATTAGGCAGAAAGAAGGAAAACCAAAACAAACGTATACAAAAACAACGACGATAAACAGTCCTGTAAGGCTTACAGCTATACAAGGAACAACTACCCACCAAAATCCCATAGAAAAAACACCCCTCTTAAATAGGACCTTCAATTAGAAGCAACTAGGAGCAGCTGCTTCCAATTGAAGGTCCACCCAACAAAACACCACGTAGAAATAGACATACTAGAACTAACATAGAAATAGACTAACAAGAACATAACCCAACAATCCCCGAAACACTCCGGCCGCAAAACCTGACACTGAAGGGGAGGGTCTGGGTGGGCCTTCTTACGGCGGCGGCTCAGGTGCGGGACGTGGCCTCTGCCCCACCCTTGGCGTCGCCCTCTTAGGTGGCCACTCTGGCAGCTCCGAACAGGCGGGCCACTCTGGCAGCTCCGAACAGGCGGGCCACTCTGGCAGCTCCGAACAGGCGGGCCACTCTGGCAGCTCCGAACAGGCGGGCCACTCTGGCAGCTCCGAACAGGCGGGCCACTCAGGCAGCTCCTGACTGGCGGGCGGCTCTGGCAGCTCCTGACTGGCGGGCGGCTCTGGCAGCTCCTGACTGGCGGGCGGGTCTGGCGGTTCCGGACTGGCGAGACCCACTGGTGGCCTAGTCCTAGGAGGAGGCACAGGACGGACCGGGTCCAGAAGACGCACTGGAGGTCTAGAGCGCACGGCCTGCACAACCCATCCTGGCTCGATGCCCAACCTCCCCCCGGCAGATGTTAGGAGCTGGGATGTAGCGCACCGGGCTCTCCACGCGTACTGGGGACACCGTGCGCTTTACCGCATAACACGGTGTCTGACCAGTACTGCGCTGCCTCCTGTAAGCACGGGGAGCTGGCTCAGGTCTCCAACCTGACTCTGCCACACTCCCCGTGTGCCCCGGGGCTTCCTTCCCAGCCGTGTTCCCTCATCCCGTTGCTGTTGGTCCTTCTTTCCCGCTGCCTCCGCTCTTCTGAGTGCCTCTACCTGTTCCCATGGGAGGCGATCCCTTGCCGTCCAGGATGTTCTCCCATGTCCAGTCCTTTCTCTCCCTGGTCCAGGATCCTTGCTCCTCCTGGCGCTGCTCCTTCCTCCGCTGCTTGGTCCGTTGTTGGTGGGTAATTCTGTGACGGCTGTCGTGCGAGAGAGTGGACCAAAACGCAGCGGAGTTAGTGTTCATCATATTTAATTAATTAAGAACACTATACAAACTACAAAATAAGGAAACTGAACAGCCAAACAGTCCTGTCAGGTGAAACACAATGACAGAAACAATTACCCACAAAACCCCAACGGAAAAACATGCACTTATGTGTCACTCCCAATCAACAACAACGAACTTCAGCTGTGCCTGATTGGGAGCCACACACACGGCCCAAAACAAAGAAATACAAAAACATAGAAAAAGGAACATAGAACGCCCACCCAATGTAACACCCTGGCCTAACCAAAATAAAGAACAAAAAACCCCTCTCTATGGCCAGGGCGTTACAATTTCCAACAATTGTTTTGAAAATTCACCCAACTTATTGTGGGAAGCTTGTGGAAGGCTAACTGAAACGTTTGACCCAAGTTAAACCATTTAAAGGCAATGCTACCAAATACTAATTCAGTGTATGTAAACTTCTGACCCACTGGGAATGTGATGAAAGAAATAAAAGCTGAAATAATTCATTCTCTCTACTATTATTCTGACATTTCACATTCTTAATATAAAGTGGTGATCCTAACTGACCTAAGACAGGGCATTTGTACTAGGATTAAATGTCAGGAATTGTGTAAAACTGAGTTTAAATGTATTTGGCTAAGGTATATGTAAACTTCCGACTTCAACTGTATAGGCTGGAACCTGCTCGATGAAAGAACCATCCAACGCATAAATCTGTAAAGCATCTGAAAATGACAATTAGAAAAACAACATACATTGATTGAGTTCCTGCCTATAAACATCTGGGCTTTTGGATTGACAAAGACTTCATGTTTAAAACAAACATACTGATGAGCTAGTTAAAAAGCTAAGATTTAAAATGGGCTTCTTTTTTTTATTCAAAATAGATCTTGCCTCTCCTTAAACAGCAGGAAGCAGATTGTACAGTCAACTTTCCTGCCAGTTCTTGACTGGTCACACCATATAGCAGAATGCAGCTGCCACTACTCTTAAACTGCTCAGGCAGAACTCATTACGATTGGATGTTCTGGTGCTGCTCAGGCAGAACTCATTACGATTGGATGTTCTGGTGCTGCTCAGGCAGAACTCATTACGATTGGATGTTCTGGTGCTGCTCAGGCAGAACTCATTACGATTGGATGTTCTGGTGCTGCTCAGGCAGAACTCATTACGATTGGATGTTCTGGTGCTGCTCAGGCAGCTTAATGTGTTGATTAAGGACCTAGTTGCTGAGGAATGTAACAGTTTTTCTGTTGTGTTTTGTATTGATTCATGTTTTATCTTACATTGTAATTGGTGTTGAATTGCTGTGATCATAAAAACATGCGTCACCAGACACGTTCACAGGGTCTTGAGGTTTAAATACTCCTTTAGTTTTAGTTTGGAATGACATCTTGATTCCCTGGCGCCGCCGGGGCAGTTTAGGACTCTGGTGTTGAATTCATTCATTGAGGATAGCAGTTGTTTTGATTGATTGTGTGAGTGTGGTTTATTTGTTGAGGTTGTGGTATTTTCAGAAACCATTCTTTCAAATAAGTGGCCAGCTGAGGCAAAAAAGTTATTAAATGCACCACAAATATCATTTTTGTTATTTTTGTCTGTTATGGGACCCGAGGCTGTCATAACCTGCTGCGGCAATGAGAGAGAGAGAGAGAGAGAGAGAGAGAGAAGTAGAAGAGAGAGAGAGGTAGGAGAGAGAGAGGTAGAGGAGAGAGAGGTAGAGGAGAGAGAGAGAGGTAGGAGAGAGAGAGGGGTAGAAGAGAGAGAGAGAGAGAGGTAGAAGAGAGAGAGGTAGGAGAAAGAGAGGTAGAAGAGAGAGAGGTATGAGAGAGAGACATCTGTGTCTAAATCTATCGACATGAATCAGATCCTCAAAAAGTTCTACAGCTGCACCACAATTTATTGCTGTGACCATATTGTGTATCTTTTCCCCTCTTCCTCTCCCTCCTCAACCTCCAGCGTTGGACAAGCTCTTCCAGCCCGCCCAGCCCCTGCTCTCTGCTACCCAGGTAGAGGTGGCCCATCCTGGTGTAGTATTTGACCTGGCCTCCCTGGTCCTTTATGGAGCCACGGCTCTCCCCATCAGACTGAAGATCCTGTTAGACAGACTGCTGAGTGTATTGACCCGGGATCAGGTATGGTAACTCTTAATAATAATAATAATAACAATAATAGCAATAATAATAACACTAAATAACAATAATAATAATAATAATAATAATAATAATAATAACACTAAATAACAATAATAATAATAATAATAATAATAACACTAAATAACAATAATAATAATAATAATAATAATAATAACACTAAATAACAATAATAATAATAATAATAATAATAACACTAAATAACAATAATAATAATAATAATAATAATAATAACACTAAATAACAATAATAATAATAATAATAATAATAACACTAAATAACAATAATAATAATAATAATAATAATAATAATAATAATAACACTAAATAACAATAATAATAATAATAATAATAATAATAACACTAAATAACAATAATAATAATAATAATAATAATAACACTAAATAACAATAATAATAATAATAATAATAATAATAACACTAAATAACAATAATAATAATAATAATAATAATAACACTAAATAACAATAATAATAATAATAATAATAATAACACTAAATAACAATAATAATATCCCTATTCAATAATAATAATAACACTAAATATCAATAATAATATCCCTATTCAATAATAATAATAACACTAAATATCAATAATAACAAAAACAACAATAACAGCAACAATAATAACAATAATAACAACAATAATAATAATAACACTAAATAATAATAATAACAGCAATAATAATAATAACACTAAATAACAATAATTATAATAATTACTATAATAATAATGCTAACGAGAATAATAACTATACTAATAATAATAACACTAAATATCCAATAATAATAACTATATTAATAATAATATTAATAATAACCATAATCATAATAATAATAATAATAATAACTACAATAATAATAATAACACAAAATAATACAAAATCATGATAATAATAACTATAATGACTACAATAATAATAGCACCTATAATAATAACTCTAATAACTCTAATAATAACTATAATAATAATACTATAATAATAATACTAACCCTAAATAACAATAATTATAATAATTATAATTATAATTATAACTAAAGTAATAATAATAACTAAGTAATAATAGAAATAATAATAACTATAATAATAATAACACTAAATAATACAAAATAATATTAATACCTATAATAATAACTATAATAATAACTATAATAATAACTATAATAATAATAACACTAAATAATACAAAATAATATTAATACCTATAATAATAACTATAATAATAACTATAATAATAACTATAATAATAACTATAATAATAACTATAATAATAACTATAATAATAATAACACTAAATAATACAAAATAATATTAATACCTATATTAATACCTATAATAATAACTATAATAATAACTATAATAATAATAACACTAAATAATACAAAATAATATTAATACCTATAATAATAACTATAATAATAACTATAATAATAATAACACTAAATAATACAAAATAATATTAATACCTATAATAATAACTATAATAATAACTATAATAATAATAACACTAAATAATACAAAATAATATTAATACCTATAATAATAACTATAATAATAACTATAATAATAATACTAACACTAAATAACAATAATTATAACTAAAGCAATAATAACTAGGTAATAATAACTAAGTAATAATAATAATAACTGTAATAATAACTATAATAATAATAACACTAAATAATACAAATAATAATAATAGCTATAATAATAATAATAATAATATGAATATGAATATAAACAATATCAATAATACACTTTCATGAATAAGCCATTATACTTTCATGTTACATTTAAATTACATTTTGGTAATTTAATAGATGCTCGTTTCAATAGTGACTTAGTCAGTATATCATTAATAATCCATTATGCATGATTATATATATATGTTTAGAAATGTATATAATTAATAAGCCATTATACATGCTTATACACTACCGGTGAAAAGTTTTAGAACACCTACTCATTCAAGGGTTTTTTTCTTAATTTGTGTAGAAAATAGCAAAAATAAACATTTAAGAAGGCACACCTGTTAATTGAAATGCATTCCAGGTGACTAACTCATGAAGCTGGTTGAGAGAATGCCAATAGTGTGCAAAGCTGTCATCAAGGCAAAGGGTGGCTACTTTGAAGAATCTAAAATCTAAAATATATTTTGATTTGTTTAACACTTGTTTGGTTACTACATGATTCCATATGTGTTATTTCATAGTTTTGACGTCTTCACTATTATTCTACAATGTAGAAAATAGTAAAAATAAAGAAAAACCCTGGAATGACTAGGTCTTCTAAAACTTTTGACCGGTAGTGTATATATTTAGAAATGGATATCATATATGATTATAAATACTTTATAAATCATTAGACATGTATCTACAGGGCCTTAAGTATTCATACCCCTTGACTTATTTCACATTTTGTTTTACAGCCTGAATTCAAAATTGATTAAATTGTTTTTTTCTCACTCATCTACACACAATACCCCATAATGCCAAAGTCAAAACATGTTTTAAGACATTTTTGCAAATGTATTGAAAATGAAATACAGAAATATCTAATTTTCGTAAGCATTCGCACCCCTGAGTCATTACATGTTAGAATCACCTTTAGTGGCGACTACAGCTGTGAGTCTTTCTGGGTAAGTCTCTAACAGCTTTCCACACCTGGATTGGACAATATTTGTCTATTATAAAAGGTCTTCAAGCTCCGTGCTTCTACACCTGCATTGCTTGCTGTTTGGGGGGTTTTAGGCTGGGTTTCTGTACAGCACTTTGAGATATCAGCTGATGTAAGAAGGGCTATATAAATACATTTGATTTGTCAAGATGTTGGCTAGACAGCCATTTTCAAATTCTTGCCATAGATTTTCAAGCCGATTTAAGTCAAAACTTTAATTACTCTTTTCACTCTGTCATTTAGGTTAGTATTGTGTAGTCACTACAATGTTGTTGATCCATCCTCAGTTTTCTCCTATCACAGCCATTAAACTCTGTAACTGTTTTAAAGTCACCATTGGTCTCACGGTGAAATCCCTGAGCAGTTTCCTTCCTCTCCAGCAACTGAGTTAGGAAGGACGCCTGTATCTTTGTAGTGACTGGGTGTATTGATACACCATCCAAAGTGTAATTAATAACTTCACCATGATCAAAGGGATATGCAGCGTCTGCTTTTCAAAAAAAATCGGTTCCGTTCTTTGCGAGGCATTGGAAAACCTCCCTGGTCTTTGCGAGGCATTGGAAAACCTCCCTGGTCTGTATTGTTGAATCTGTGTTTGAAATTCACTGCTCGACTGAGGGACCTTACAGATAATTATATGTGTGTGGGGTACAGAGATGAGGTAGTCATTCAAAAATCATGTTAAACTCTATTATTGCACAGAGTGAGTCCATGCAACTTCTTACGTGACTTGTTAAGCACATTTGTACTCCAGAACTTATTTAAGCTCCTTTACCATAACAAAGGAGTTCAACACTTATTGACTCAAGACATTTCAGCTTTTCATATTTAATTAATTTGTTAAAAAAAAATCTAAAAACATAATTCACCTTTGTGTTGACCAGTGACACACAATCAATGTAATCCATTTTGAATTCAGGCTGTAACACAACAACATGTGGAGAAAGTCCAGGGGTGTCAATACTTCCTGAATAAACCGTATGTATTGTACCTCCAGGTGCACATAGGAACCAATCAGCACTAACCTGTCTACAGTACTCCAATAACTAACTACCTGTCTCTCCTCTCTCCCTGTCACGCTCCCCTCTCCCCTCCTCTCTCCCTGTCCCGCTCCCCTCCTCTCTCCCTGTCCCGCTCCCCTCCTCTCTCCCTGTCCTGTGTATTGTACCTCCAGGTGCACATAGGAACCAATCAGATTCTTCTTTTTTTATTCGTTTAAAAAAAATCATTCGACAACCAAAATTAAATGTGGACATTATGGGGTATTGTGTGTAGATCATTGACATAAAATCTCAATATTTAAAATTCATGCTGTGACACAATAAAATGCAGAATAAGTTAAGCGGTGTAAATACTTACTAAATTATAATCCGTGTTCTAACTGCTCACAACTGTTAATGTATTGCAGGTTCTATACATTCTACACAGTCTGGGATGGACCCTACAAGACTACTGTAGAGGATACATACTACAGGTAGGGGGGATAGAGGATACATACTACAGGTAGGAGGATAGAGGATACATACTACAGGTAGGGGGATACAGGATACAGGTAGGGGGATAGAGGATACATACTACAGGTAGGAGGATAGAGGATACAGGTAGGGGGGTAGAGGATACATACTACAGGTAGGGGGGATAGAGGATACATACTACAGGTAGGAGGATAGAGGATACAGGTAGGGGGTAGAGGATACATACTACAGGTAGGGGGGATAGAGGATACATACTACAGGTAGGAGGATAGAGGATACAGGTAGGGGGGTAGAGGATACATACTACAGGTAGGGGGGATAGAGGATACATACTACAGGTAGGGGGATAGAGGATACAGGTAGGGTGATAGAGGATACATACTACAGGTAGGGGAGATAGAGGATACAGGTAGGGGAGATAGAGGATACAGGTAGGGGGGATAGAGGATACAGGTAGGGAAATATAGGATACATACTACAGGTAGTGGGATAGAGGATACAGGTAGGGGGGATAGAGGATACAGGTAGGGGGGATAGAGGATACAGGTAGGGGGGATAGAGGATACATACTACAGGTAGGGGGGATTGAGGATACAGGTAGGGGGATAGAGGATACAGGTGGGGAGATAGAGGATACATACCACAGGTAGGGGGATAGAGGATACAGGTAGGGGGGTTATAGGATACATCCTACAGGTAGGAGGATCGAGGATACAGGTAGGGGGGATAGAGGATACATACTGCAGGTAGAGGAGATAGAGGATATAGATAGGGGGATAGAGGATACAGGTAGGGGGGATAGAGGATACATACTACAGGTAGGGGGGATAGAGGATACAGGTAGGGGTATAGAGGATACAGGTAGGGGAAATAGAGGATACATACTACAGGTAGGGGGGTAGAGGATACAGGTAGGAGGATATAGGATACATACTACAGGTAGGAGGATAGAGGATACATACTACAGGTAGGGGATTAGAGGATACAGGTAGGGGCATAGAGGATACAGGTAGGGGGGATAGAGGATACATACTACAGGTAGAGGAGATAGAGGATACAGATAGGGGGATAGAGGATACAGGTAGGGGGGATAGAGGATACATACTACAGGTAGGGGGGATAGAGGATACATACTACAGGTAGGGGGAATAGAGGATACAGGTAGGGGTATAGAGGATACAGGTAGGGGAAATAGAGGATACATACTACAGGTAGGGGGGTAGAGGATACAGGTAGGAGGATATAGGATACATACTACAGGTAGGAGGATAGAGGATACATACTACAGGTAGGGGGGATAGAGGATACAGGTAGGGGGGTAGAGGATACATACTACTGGTAGGGAGATAGTGGATACAGGTAGGGAGATAGAGGATACAGGTTGGGAGATAGAGGATACATACTACAGGTAGGAGGAGAGAGGTTACATACTACAGGTAGGGGAATAGAGGATACAGGTAGGGGAATAGAGGACACAGGTAGGGGGGATAGAGGATACAGGTAGGGGGGATAGAGGATACATACTACAGGTAGGGAGGATAGAGGATACATACTACAGGTAGGGGGGATAGAGGATACAGGTAGGGAGATAGAGGATACATACTACAGGTAGGGGAGATAGAGGATACAGGTAGGGGGGATAGAGGATACAGGTAGGGGGGATAGAGGATACATACTACAGGTAGGGGGGATAGAGGATACAGGTAGGGAAATATAGGATACATACTACAGGTAGGGGGATATAGGATACATACTACAGGTAGTGGGATAGAGGATACAGGTAGGGAGGATAGAGGATACAGGTAGGGGGCATAGAGGTTACAGGTAGGGGGGATAGAGGATACATACTACAGGTAGGGGGGATAGAGGATACAGGTAGTGGGATAGAGGATACAGGTGGGGAGATTGAGGATACATACCACAGGTAGGGGGATATAGGATACATCCTACAGGTAGGAGGATCGAGGATACAGGTAGGGGGGATAGAGGATACATACTACAGGTAGGGGGGATAGAGGATACAGATAGGGGGATAGAGGATACAGGTAGGGGGGATAGAGGATACATAATACAGGTAGGGGGGATAGAGGATACAGGTAGGGGTATAGAGGATACAGGTAGGGGAAAAAGAGGATACATACTACAGGTAGCGGGGTAGAGGATACAGGTAGGAGGATATAGGATACATACTACAGGTAGGAGGATAGAGGATACATACTACAGGTAGGGGAATAGAGGATACAGGTAGGGGTATAGAGGATACAGGTAGGGGAGATAGAGGATACAGGTAGGGATATAGAGGATACATACTACAGGTAGGGGGGATAGAGGATACAGGTAGGGGGGTAGAGGATACATACTACTGGTAGGGAGATAGTGGATACATGTTGGGAGATAGAGGATACATACTACAGGTAGGAGGACAGAGGATACATACTACAGGTAGGGGCATAGAGGATACAGGTAGGGAAATAGAGGATACAGGTAGGGGGGATAGAGGATACAGGTAGGGGGGATAGAGGATACATACTACAGGTAGGGAGGATAGAGGATACATACTACAGGTAGGGGGGATAGAGGATACAGGTAGGGAGATAGAGGATACAGGTAGGGAGGATAGAGGATACAGGTATGGATATAGAGGATACATACTACAGGTAGGGGGATAGAGGATACATACTACAGGTAGGGGATAGAGGATACAGGTAGGGGGGATAGAGGATACATACTACAGGTAGGGAGGATAGAGGATACAGGTAGGGGGATAGAGGATACATACTACAGGTAGGGGGATAGAGGATACATACTACAGGTAGGGGGGATAGAGGATACATACTACAGGTAGGGGATTAGAGGATACAGGTAGGGGCATAGAGGATACAGGTAGGGGGGATAGAGGATACATACTACAGGTAGAGGAGATAGAGGATACAGATAGGGGGATAGAGGATACAGGTAGGGGGGATAGAGGATACATACTACAGGTAGGGGGGATAGAGGATACATACTACAGGTAGGGGGGATAGAGGATACAGGTAGGGGTATAGAGGATACAGGTAGGGGAAAAAGAGGATACATACTACAGGTAGCGGGGTAGAGGATACAGGTAGGAGGATATAGGATACATACTACAGGTAGGAGGATAGAGGATACATACTACAGGTAGGGGAATAGAGGATACAGGTAGGGGTATAGAGGATACAGGTAGGGGAGATAGAGGATACAGGTAGGGATATAGAGGATACATACTACAGGTAGGGGGGATAGAGGATACAGGTAGGGGGGTAGAGGATACATACTACTGGTAGGGAGATAGTGGATACATGTTGGGAGATAGAGGATACATACTACAGGTAGGAGGACAGAGGATACATACTACAGGTAGGGGCATAGAGGATACAGGTAGGGAAATAGAGGATACAGGTAGGGGGGATAGAGGATACAGGTAGGGGGGATAGAGGATACATACTACAGGTAGGGAGGATAGAGGATACATACTACAGGTAGGGGGGATAGAGGATACAGGTAGGGAGATAGAGGATACAGGTAGGGAGGATAGAGGATACAGGTATGGATATAGAGGATACATACTACAGGTAGGGGGATAGAGGATACATACTACAGGTAGGGGATAGAGGATACAGGTAGGGGGGATAGAGGATACATACTACAGGTAGGGAGGATAGAGGATACAGGTAGGGGGATAGAGGATACATACTACAGGTAGGGGAATAGAGGATACATACTACAGGTAGGGGGGATAGAGGATACATACTACAGGTAGGGGATTAGAGGATACAGGTAGGGGCATAGAGGATACAGGTAGGGGGGATAGAGGATACATACTACAGGTAGAGGAGATAGAGGATACAGATAGGGGGATAGAGGATACAGGTAGGGGGGATAGAGGATACATACTACAGGTAGGGGGGATAGAGGATACATACTACAGGTAGGGGGAATAGAGGATACAGGTAGGGGTATAGAGGATACAGGTAGGGGAAATAGAGGATACATACTACAGGTAGGGGGGTAGAGGATACAGGTAGGAGGATATAGGATACATACTACAGGTAGGAGGATAGAGGATACATACTACAGGTAGGGGGGATAGAGGATACAGGTAGGGGGGTAGAGGATACATACTACTGGTAGGGAGATAGTGGATACAGGTAGGGAGATAGAGGATACAGGTTGGGAGATAGAGGATACATACTACAGGTAGGAGGAGAGAGGTTACATACTACAGGTAGGGGAATAGAGGATACAGGTAGGGAAATAGAGGATACAGGTAGGGGGGATAGAGGATACAGGTAGGGGGGATAGAGGATACATACTACAGGTAGGGAGGATAGAGGATACATACTACAGGTAGGGGGGATAGAGGATACAGGTAGGGAGATAGAGGATACATACTACAGGTAGGGGAGATAGAGGATACAGGTAGGGGGGATAGAGGATACAGGTAGGGGGGATAGAGGATACATACTACAGGTAGGGGGGATAGAGGATACAGGTAGGGAAATATAGGATACATACTACAGGTAGGGGGATATAGGATACATACTACAGGTAGTGGGATAGAGGATACAGGTAGGGAGGATAGAGGATACAGGTAGGGGACATAGAGGTTACAGGTAGGGGGGATAGAGGATACATACTACAGGTAGGGGGGATAGAGGATACAGGTAGTGGGATAGAGGATACAGGTGGGGAGATTGAGGATACATACCACAGGTAGGGGGATATAGGATACATCCTACAGGTAGGAGGATCGAGGATACAGGTAGGGGGGATAGAGGATACATACTACAGGTAGGGGGGATAGAGGATACAGATAGGGGGATAGAGGATACAGGTAGGGGGGATAGAGGATACATAATACAGGTAGGGGGGATAGAGGATACAGGTAGGGGTATAGAGGATACAGGTAGGGGAAATAGAGGATACATACTACAGGTAGCGGGGTAGAGGATACAGGTAGGAGGATATAGGATACATACTACAGGTAGGAGGATAGAGGATACATACTACAGGTAGGGGAATAGAGGATACAGGTAGGGGTATAGAGGATACAGGTAGGGGAGATAGAGGATACAGGTAGGGATATAGAGGATACATACTACAGGTAGGGGGGATAGAGGATACAGGTAGGGGGGTAGAGGATACATACTACTGGTAGGGAGATAGTGGATACATGTTGGGAGATAGAGGATACATACTACAGGTAGGAGGACAGAGGATACATACTACAGGTAGGGGCATAGAGGATACAGGTAGGGAAATAGAGGATACAGGTAGGGGGGATAGAGGATACAGGTAGGGGGGATAGAGGATACATACTACAGGTAGGGAGGATAGAGGATACATACTACAGGTAGGGGGGATAGAGGATACAGGTAGGGAGATAGAGGATACAGGTAGGGAGGATAGAGGATACAGGTATGGATATAGAGGATACATACTACAGGTAGGGGGATAGAGGATACATACTACAGGTAGGGGATAGAGGATACAGGTAGGGGGGATAGAGGATACATACTACAGGTAGGGAGGATAGAGGATACAGGTAGGGGGATAGAGGATACATACTACAGGTAGGGGAATAGAGGATACATACTACAGGTAGGGGGGATAGAGGATACATACTACAGGTAGGAGGATAGAGGATACAGGTAGGGTGATAGAGGATACATACTACAGGTAGGGGGGATAGAGGATACAGGTAGGGGGGATAGAGGATACATACTACAGGTAGGAGGATAGAGGATACAGGTAGGGAGATAGAGGATACATACTACAGGTAAGGGGGATAGAGGATACATACTACAGATAGGGGGGATAGAGGATACATACTACAGGTAGGAGGATAGAGGCTACAGGTAGGGATATAGAGGATACATATTACAGGTAGGGGAATAGAGGATACAGGTAGGGTGATAGAGGATACATACTACAGGTAGGGGGATAAAGGATGCATACTACAGGTAGGGGGGATAGAGGATACATACTACAGGTAGGGGGGATAGAGGATACAGGTAGGGGGATAGAGGATACAGGTAGGGAGGATAGAGGATACAGGTATGGGCATAGAGGATACATACTACAGGTAGGGGAGATAGAGGATACAGGTAGGGGGATAGAGGATACATACTACAGGTAGGGGGATAGAGGATACAGGTAGGGGGGATAGAGGTTACATACTACAGGTAGGGGGATAGAGGTTACATACTACAGGTAGGGGGATAGAGGATACAGGTAGGGGGATAGAGGATACAGGTAGGGAGGATAGAGGATACAGGTATGGGCATAGAGGATACATACTACAGGTAGGGGGATAGAGGTTACATACTACAGGTAGGGGGATAGAGGATACAGGTAGGGCGCATAGAGGATACATACTACAGGTAGGGAGGATAGAGGATACAGGTAGGGGAATAGAGGATACATACTACAGGTAGGGGGATAGAGGATACATACTACAGGTAGGGGGGGATAGAGGATACATACTACAGGTAGGGGGATAGAGGATACAGGTAGGGGGTTAGAGGATACATGGAAGGGGGGATAGAGGATACATACTACAGGTAAGGGGGATTAGGGATACAGGTAGGGTGGATAGAGGATACAGGTAGGGGTTATAGAGGATACAGGTAGGGGGATAGAGGCTACATTCTACAGGTAGGGAAGATAGAGGATACAGGTAGGGGTATAGAGGATACATACTACAGGTAGGGGGGATAGAGGATACATACTACAGGTAGGGGGGATAGAGGATACATACTACAGGTAGGAGGATAGAGGATACAGGTAGGGTGATAGAGGATACATACTACAGGTAGGGGGATAGAGGATACAGGTAGGGGGGATAGAGGATACATACTACAGGTAGGGGGATAGAGGATACAGGTAGGGGGAAAAGAGGATACAGGTAGGGGGGATAGAGGATACAGGTAGGGTATAGCGGATACATACTAAAGGTAGGGGGATAGAGGATACATACTACAGGTAGGGGGATAGAGGATACAGGTAGGGGGATAGAGGATACATACTACAGGTAGGGGCGATAGAGGATACATACTACAGGTAGGGGTGATAGAGGATACATACTACAGGTAGGAGAATAGAGGATACAGGTAGGGGGATAGAGGATACATACTACAGGTAGGGGGATAGAGGATACAGGTAGGGTGATAGAGGAGAAAGGTAGGGGGATAGAGGATACATACTACAGGTAGGAGGATAGAGGATACAGGTAGGGTGATAGAGGATACATACTACAGGTAGGGGGGATAGAGGATACAGGTAGGGAGGATAGAGGATACATACTACAGGTAGGAGGATAGAGGATACAGGTAGGGGGATAGAGGATACATGGAAGGGGGGATAGAGGATACATACTACAGGTAAGGGGATTAGGGATACAGGTAGGGTGGATAGAGGATACAGGTAGGGGCTATAGAGAATAAAAGTAGGGGGGATAGAGGATACAGGTAGGGGGGAAGAGGATACATACTACAGGTAGGGTGGATAGAGGACACAGGTAGGGGTTATAGAGGATACAGGTAGGGGGATAGAGGATACAGGTAGGGGGGATAGAGGATACAGGTAGGGGGGATAGAGGATACAGGTAGGGGGGATAGAGGATACATACTACAGGTAGGGGGATAGAGGATACAGGTAGGGGGGAGAGGATACAGGTAGGGGTAGAGGATACAGGTAGTGGAATAGAGGATACAGGTAGGGGGGATAGAGGATACATACTACAGGTAGGGGGGATAGAGGATACAGGTAGGGGGGATAGAGGATAAATACTACAGGTAGGGGGGAAAGAGGATACATACTACAGGTAGGGGGGATAGAGGATACATACTACAGGTAGGGGGGATAGAGGATACATACTACAGGTAGGGGGGATAGAGGATACAGGTAGGGGAGATAGAGGATACATACTACAGGTAGGGGGATAGAGGATACATACTACAGGTAGGGGGGATAGAGGATACAGGTAGGGGGGATAAAGAATACATACTACAGGTAGGGAGGATAGAGAACAGTCTATGACTGGGGTGGCTGGAGTGTTTGACAATTTTTAGGGCCTTCCTCTGACACCGCCTGGTATAGAGGTCCTGGATGGCAGGCAGCTTAGCCCCAGTGATGTACTGGTCCGTACGCACTACCCTCTGTAGCGCTTTGTGGCCAGATACAAACCAGTTGCCATACCAAGCGGTGATGCAGCCAGTCAAGATGCTCTCAATAGTGCAGCTGTAGAACCTTGTGAGGATCTGATTCATGTTGATATATTTAGACACAGATGTCTCTCTCTATCTCTGTCTGTCTGTCTCTCTCTCTCTGTCTCTCTCTTTCTCTCTCTCCCCTCTCTCTCTCTCTCTCTCTCTGTCTTTCTCCCGCTCTCTCTCTGTCTCTATCTCTCTCTCTCTCTTTCGGTCTCTGTCTCTCTCTCTCTTTCTCCCTCTCCCTCTGTGTGTCTCCTTCTCTCTCTCTCTCTCTCCCTCTGTGTGTCTCTCCTTCTCTCTGTCTCTCGCTCTCTTTCTCCCTCTCCCTCTGTGTGTCTCTCTCTTTCTGTCTGTCTCTCTCTGTCTCTATCTCTCTATCTCTCTCTCTCTTTCTCCCTCTGTGTGTCTCTCCTTCTCTCTCTCTTTCTCCCTTTCCCTCTGTGTCTCTCTCTCTTTCTGTCTGTCTCTCTCTGTCTCTCTCTTTCTCTCTCTCCCTCTCGCTCTCTCTCTCTGTCTTTCTCCCGCTCTCTCTCTGCCTCTATCTCTCTCTCTCTCTTTCTGTCTCTGTCTCTGTCTCTCTCTTTCTCCCTCTCCCTCTGTGTGTCTCTCCTTCTCTCTGTCTCTCTCTCTCTCTCCCTCTGTGTGTCTCTCCTTCTCTCTGTCTCTCTCTCTCTCTTTCTCCCTCTCCCTCTGTGTCTCTCCTTCTCTCTGTCTCTCTCTCTCTCTCTCTCCCTCTGTGTGTCTCTCCTTCTCTCTCTCTCTTTCTCCCTCTCCCTCTGTGTCTCTCTATCTCTCTCTCTCTCTCTTTCTCCCTCTCCCTCTGTGTCTCTCTGTGTCTATGCTCACTGAGTCTGTACTGTCTCTCCCCCTCTAGAACTCCTCCGGCAGCGCATTGGACCGTTGGACAGTGGTCTGTCATAAGGAAGAGATTGTGACTCTACAACAGTTCCTGAGGTTCGGAGAGACGCGGACAATCGTAGAGCTCATGACCTTTCAGGACTCACTGGGAAATGACCTCTCTGGTCCCTCCTCCTCCCGGACGGACTCCAACATCCAAGCGTTCATTGAGAGCAACAGGCAGAGCGGGCATTTTGAGATGGGCAGTCCTGTGAGTGTTCACCATTTTGAGAAGGGCAGTCCTGCGACCGGCCACCATTTTGAGAAGGGCATTCCGGCGACTGGGCACCATTTTGAGAAGGGCAGTCCTGCCAATCTCCACCATTTTGATAACTTTCCCGCCAGTCTCTCTATGCTTCTCCCATTCCAGTTCCATAGCCCTTCCTCCTTGCAGGGTTTGGCCCCTCCCACCAGGCTGGGTGGACTACGGAGGCCCGGGAGGGTCAAACGGAGCGAAGGACCACAGCACCAGTCAGAAAGCAGCATGTCTGAGTCTCCATATGGCAACCTGGTGAGTCCGGTACTGGCTGCCGTTAACGGTCTAGGAGGAGATATGGGAAACGGAACTGGGACCAAGACGATGGAACCTAAACCTGAACACAACGAATCACCGACGAGGGTGTCGTCATGGCAGCCACACCGCGACCAGCAGCAGCCGGCCGGTAACCATGACGATCGCCGCCGTCGACTCAGTTACCTAGTAACCAACCCTGAGCTACACAAGAAGAACTTTGGGCTGTCCAAAAACGACAGCAACACCTCCTCCCTCCGTAACGACAGGATCTTCCCTGATGTGTCCTCTCCCCCCTGCTCCTCCTCCCTCCCTAAGGGCTGGCTCTTCCCTGATGTGTCCTCTCCCCCCTGCTCCTCCTCCCTCCCTAAGGGCTGGCTCTTCCCAGAGGTCTCGCCCTCTCTCCGCAAGGGCAGGGTTTGCTGCGGTGCCTGCAACAAGAGCTTTTATGACAAAGGAACCTTGAAGATCCACTACAACGCGGTACACCTGAAGATAAAACACAGGTGTACTGTGGACGGGTGTAGTATGGTGTTTAGCTCACTAAGGAGTCGCAACAGACACAGTGCTAACCCCAATCCCAGATTACACATGGATACACTTAGATACGCACCGACACCACACAAGGACAGGGAGACCGCACACACACACACACGACACACACACACCTGGAGTCAACACACACACACCCGTAACCGACGCACACACACCTGTGATAAACTCTATAAACAACAGGGGCCCCACAACATAGCCACAGCCGTACCCCCAAACTACCCCCAGCATCCACAACAGCAACAACACACCCCTCTGACTCACCCTTCAAACCCCACTCCAGCCCCCCACCCAGAGCCAGACAAACCCTCCAGCCCAGACTCCCACAAGGGGCCCATCTTCCCCAGGTCAGGGCATCCCTCAGTGGGCATCACTGCTCCTCTGTCCTCCTCTCAGACCCAGCTATTGGTTTCTTCTCTGGGAGAAGTCCAACCACTGTCTCAGTTCTATCGTGCTACACGACAGACCTCCCCTCTTCCCTCTTCCTCATCTCTGTTGGACCAATTGGCTTCTTCCTCTGGGTTAATGGGTGGGGCCAAGGCTCTCGGGTCATCCAATCAAGGGGGTTGGTGTACTTCCGCTGATCCCGCCCCCAAGAAGAAACCCCGGAAGTCTAGCATGCCTCTTAAGATGGAGAAGAAAGTAACTGTCTCAGCGTGCCGAGGACAGGGGGAGGAAGAGGAGAGAGAGGAAGAGGAGGGAGGAGGTAATAGGACAGAGGCTGTTGAAACAGGTCACTCGGCAACGAGGGACTCCAACTTCACAAACTGTTCTGGAACAGAGACGCAATGAGGGAGGAAGACGGAGTGGAGGAGGAGAGACAGAACATGAGAGAAGAGAGGATGGATGAGAGACAGAACATGAGAGAAGAGAGGATGGATGAGAGAGAACATGAGAGGAGGTGGTGGAGGAGGAGGAAGAGGAGGAGGGGACTGATCCCTCCTTCTATCACTTGTTTAATGATCACATGTTCACTTGAAGACAGTCAGGTCTATACAGTGTCCCAAATGGCACCCTATTCCCTATATAGTACACTACTATAGACCCTATTCCCTATATAGTACACTACCATAGACCAGGACCCACTATTGTACTAATTACTTAGAGATGGATACCATATGTCAGGGAGGGGCAACTTTGATGGAGGTGGGGGCCACAAAAAAAATCTGAATTCATCACGAGGGCCTGCGTACCCACATCCCTCAACCCTGGTTTGTTAAATATTAATCAATAGTATTGCTCTGAGACACATTGTGAATAAGGGCCCAGATCTTCAAACTCTCAGACACTTTGTCAATAAGGGCCCAGATGTTCAGTGACTGTATTGGCAGTTCATAACTACTGAATGCAATCAAATATCAAACGGGAAGAAAAAATGATCATGGGATCAAGGTAACAGTAGAATCTGACTGCAATGGGATCAAGGTAACAGTGGAATCTGACTGCAATGGGATCAAGGTAACAGTGGAATCTGGCTGCAATGGGATCAAGGTAACAGTGGAATCTGACTGCAATGGGATCAAGGTAACAGGAATCTGACTGCAATGGGATCAAGGTAACAGTGGAATCTGACTGCAATGGGATCAAGGTAACAGTGGAATCTGACTGCAATGGGATCAAGGTAACAGTAGAATCTGACTGCAATGGGATCAAGGTAACAGTGGAATCTGACTGCAATGGGATCAAGGTAACAGTGGAATCTGACTGCAATGGGATCAAGGTAACAGTGGAATCTGACTGCAATGGGATCAAGGTAACAGTGGAATCTGACTGCAATGGGATCAAGGTAACAGTGGAATCTGACTGCAATGGGATCAAGGTAACAGTGGAATCTGACTGCAATGGGATCAAGGTAACAGTGGAATCTGACTGCAATGGGATCAAGGTAACAGTGGAATCTGGCTGCAATGGGATCAAGGTAACAGTGGAATCTGACTGCAATGGGATCAAGGTAACAGTGGAATCTGACTGCAATGGGATCAAGGTAACAGTGGAATCTGACTGCAATGGGATCAAGGTAACAGTGGAATCTGGCTGCAATGGGATCAAGGTAACAGTGGAATCTGACTGCAATGGGATCAAGGTAACAGTGGAATCTGACTGCAATGGGATCAAGGTAACAGTGGAATCTGACTGCAATGGGATCAAGGTAACAGTGGAATCTGACTGCAATGGGATCGGGGTAACAGTAGAATCTGACTGCAATGGGATCAAGGTAACAGTGGAATCTGACTGCAATGGGATCAAGGTAACAGTGGAATCTGACTGCAATGGGATCAAGGTAACAGTGGAATCTGACTGCAATGGGATCAAGGTAACAGGAATCTGACTGCAATGGGATCAAGGTAACAGTGGAATCTGACTGCAATGGGATCAAGGTAACAGTGGAATCTGACTGCAATGGGATCAAGGTAACAGTGGAATCTGGCTGCAATGGGATCAAGGTAACAGTGGAATCTGGCTGCAATGGGATCAAGGTAACAGTGGAATCTGACTGCAATGGGATCAAGGTAACAGTGGAATCTGACTGCAATGGGATCAAGGTAACAGTAGAATCTGACTGCAATGGGATCAAGGTAACAGTGGAATCTGACTGCAATGGGATCAAGGTAACAGTGGAATCTGACTGCAATGGGATCAAGGTAACAGTGGAATCTGACTGCAATGGGATCAAGGTAACAGGAATCTGACTGCAATGGGATCAAGGTAACAGTGGAATCTGACTGCAATGGGATCAAGGTAACAGTAGAATCTGACTGCAATGGGATCAAGGTAACAGTGGAATCTGACTGCAATGGGATCAAGGTAACAGGAATCTGACTGCAATGGGATCAAGGTAACAGGAATCTGACTGCAATGGGATCAAGGTAACAGTGGAATCTGACTGCAATGGGATCAAGGTAACAGTGGAATCTGACTGCAATGGGATCAAGGTAACAGTAGAATCTGACTGCAATGGGATCAAGGTAACAGTGGAATCTGGCTGCAATGGGATCAAGGTAACAGTGGAATCTGACTGCAATGTCATGAGCTGGAGGTTAGAGGAAGTATACACTTCATAATGCTGGTCCAAATCTGTACAAAAAATACCTTCCGAAATGAAGTTCTTGTGCTTATTTCCGACTTTGGAACTTGTATCTCTGAGTTTTTGACAGAATCCAAACTCACAACAAAATGACATAATTCGCAGTAGGAGACAAACAGTGGTGTAAAGTACTAAAGTAAAAATTCTTGAAAGTGCTACTTAAGTAGTTTTTTGGGGTATCTGTACTTTACTATTTACATTTTTTACATCTTTTACTTTCACTTCACTACATTCCAAAAGCAAATTATGTACTTTTTACTCCATACATTTTCCCTGACACCCAAAAGTACTCGTTATATTTTGAATGATTAGCAGGATAGAAAATGGTCCAATTCACACACTGATCAAGAGAACATCCCTGGTCATCCCTATTGCCTCTGATCTGGAGGACTCACTAAACAGAGAACATCCCTGGTCATCCCTACTGCCTCTGATCTGGTGGACTCACTAAACAGAGAACATCCCTGGTCATCCCTACTGCCTCTGATCTGGAGGACTCACTAAACAGAGAACATCCCTGGTCATCCCTTCTGCCTCTGATCTGGTGGACTCACTAAACAGAGAACATCCCTGGTCATCCCTACTGCCTCTGATCTGGAGGACTCACTAAACAGAGAACATCCCTGGTCAGCCCTACTGCCTCTGATCTGGAGGACTCACTAAACAGAGAACATCCCTGGTCAGCCCTACTGCCTCTGATCTGGAGGACTCACTAAACAGAGAACATCCCTGGTCATCCCTACGTCCTCTGATCTGGAGGACTCACTAAACAGAGAACATCCCTGGTCATCCCTACTGCCTCTGATCTGGAGGACTCACTAAACAGAGAACATCCCTGGTCATCTCTACTGCCTCTGATCTGGAGGACTCACTAAACAGAAAACATCCCTGGTCATCCCTACTGCCTCTGATCTGGAGGACTCACTAAACAGAGAACATCCCTGGTCATCCCTACTGCCTCTGACCTGAGGACTCACTAAACAGAGAACATCCCTGGTCAGCCCTACTGCCTCTGATCTGGAGGACTCACTAAACAGAGAACATCCCTGGTCATCCCTACGTCCTCTGATCTGGAGGACTCACTAAACAGAGAACATCCCTGGTCGTCCCTACTGCCTCTGATCTGGAGGACTCACTAAACAGAGAACATCCCTGGTCATCCCTACTGCCTCTGATCTGGAGGACTCACTAAACAGAGAACATCCCTGGTCATCCCTACTGCCTTTGATCTGGAGGACTCACGATACACAAATGCTTCTTTTGTAAATTATGTCTGAGTGTTGGAGTGTGCCCCTGGCTATACGTATTAAAAAATAAAAAATGTTTCCTTCTGGTATGCTTCATATATATATATTTGAAATTATTTATACTTTTACTTTTGATACTTAGGTATATTTTAGCAATTACATTTAATGTTGACGCTTAAGTGTATTTTAAACCAAATACTTTTAGACTTTTTCTCAAGTAGTATTTCACTGGGTGACTTTCACTTTTGAGTCATTTTCTATTAAGGAATCTTTACTTTTACTCAACTATGACAATGAGGTACTTTTTCCACCACTGGAGTCAAACAGGGACACACTCATTAGATCTCTAATCAACAAGGTAGGAATACAGTTTTATCAACTAATCAACAGCATAGTTATGCAGTTTTATAATTTAATCAACAATGTAGCTGTGTAGTTTCATCAGTTAATCAACAGCGTAGCTGTGCGGTTCTATCAACAGTATTTCTACAATGAATTTCCAGGAGGAGAAAGGAAAACCAGTAGGCTAATCTACTACAGACTCTCTGAGTTGGCTGCAGTATAATAATAGCAATAGACTAGGCTACCACTGAAATATCAAGTTCTCTTCATTCATTGTAATACATACTATTTTACTAATACTCCTCTCCTCTCCTCCTTTCTGTCAGCTATACCATTCAACTATTCTGTCATTGAATACAAGTTGAAGCAACAGTAATGCCGGTGTGTGTGTTTGTGTGTGTGTGTGTGTGTGTGTGTGTGTGTGTTTTTAGGACTGATGAATGAACACAAGGTGGCAGTATTTGCACCTAATGTTCAGTACATTAAACCATTAACCCTGACCTCATTCTAAATCTAACCTCGAGTTTGGCTGGAGTGGACTACAGTATTTGCACCTAATGTTCAGTACATTAAACCATTAACCCTCACCTCATTCTAAATCTAACCTCTAGTTTGGCTGGAGTGGACTACAGTACAGTAACCATAAACCCTGACCCTGACCCCAGCCCTAGTAGACCTTACATCCTATGCCCTTGAGGATATCGGAGACGATTTGACAGGTGTAAGAAATGTGTGTAAGCAATTTGAAAACATCATGAATTAAATATTTTTTCAGCATTGACCTTTAAACATGAAGAAGTTGGATGGTGATGATGATGATGATGGTGATTTACATCAATTGGTCATCTCTGGTTTGACTATGAAAATGTAGAAAGTGTTGACGACAATGAAAAGTATTACAAAGTGAGAAGAAACTGTTTAACATTTCATTTACCAAAGATGTTATGTGGTACTTCACACTACAGAGTTTCATAGTTGGCTCCAGCTGGTGTTTTGTATAAATGACCACTGAACAAAAGGTAATATTGCAGACGGTGCCTTTATTTAAAACAATCTGAGAGCTTCTCCAATGTTGTCTCTCCCAAAATGTGGACATCAGCACTTTCTGGAACACAGGAAGGGAAATGTAAACCAGCAGGGGGCATCATTCTGACAGCGGGAAGCTGGGAAAGAGAAACAGAAAGGTAGGTATTATTTTTGTTTTATAAATATGTAGCTATAAAAGGAATAAATTCCCTTTAAGGTGTATTTTACTACTATCCAAATGATTGATGTATAATGAGCGGGAGACTAGTCTGGCGACAGCATTGTACCTCCATAATTCATCTCCATGCAATGCTTCCGACCGTTCGTGTTGTCCTTAATAACACCATGGTTATAGTTGGAGGGTTGACCCGGGCCCCAATTCTGGTAGTTAAACCTGGACCCGTCGCTCCACAGCCAAAGACCCTCCTACAGAGCACACAGGACGATGCATCACCAGCAGACAGTAAACACTATATATACACACTGTAGTTACCTGGAGAAATGTAACCACTCTCAGACTCCTAGACAGAGCTATGGATACCAGGACTGACCATCTATGAGATAAGCATGATTTAACCATGGCTTGAAGCTAGACAGTGTTTGTAATATTAGATAACAAGCTTAGAAAACAAACTGATATGTGGGTTAAGGCACCACCAGGCCTTTATAGGTTCTATTCATCAAGAATCAATGCATCCTATATGTTTCAGGAGTGTTGAACAAACGGTGCTTCTGACCTCGATGGCATCGTTGGCTCCAATCCAGGTGCGCTGAACTTTCCCGGTACTCTTCCTGATGACAGACTGAAGGAAACGATACTGGGGAAGGCTGTGCACTGACGCCAGGTTACCTCCCAAGCGCAAACATCTCCTCTGGAGAGAGAGAGAGAGAGACAGACAGACAGAGAGGGAGAGAGGGGGAGACAGAGAGGGAGAGAGGGGAGAAAGAAAGAGAGAGAGAGACAGAGAGAGAGGGGAGAGACGAGGAGACAGAGAGAGAGAGGGGGAGAGAGAGAGAGAGCCAGAGAGAGAGAGATAGAGAGAGAGAGACGAGGAGAGAGAGAGAAAGAGAGAGTGAGTGAGGGGTGGGGATAGAGAGAGAGAGGGGAGAGAGACAGAGAGAGAGGGGAGAGACGAGGAGACAGAGGTAGAATATAAAGATAAATAGAAGGAATGGCACATCATGATATAGTTTCTCAACCCTGTTGAACACAGATTAAACCTACAGAGTCAACTGCAACCCTGTATGGCCACCAGACAGGGATGGAAATAGCCTCCTCACTAGTCCAACTATAGTGCTTTTCAGACCAGGCTTCTAGATTATGTACAGCAGACATCCAGGTACCTCTGCCTCTGGCCATGTGGACCTGACGGGGACGTAGTGATAGCAGTGTGTCGCATATCTGGGCCAGCCAGGTGGGCAGACTCTGTGATGCCACTCTGTAGGAGGGAGAGATGCCATTAAATAACATTATGAAATGGTTTGTTCCCACCACAAAATCTGATCTGTCAAAAGTGCATTCCAGCTGTGATGTTACTGAGCAAAACACAACGGCTAACCGTGTGTTGTTGAAAAAGGACCGATTCACTTTGAGTCCTTTAAATCAGCAATATGTAACTTTTTGGGCGACCTGAACAAATTCACATAGAAATGTGAGTTATAGATCTGTCATTCTCATTTAAAGCTAGTCTAAGAAGCAGTAGATCTGTTCTAAATTTTGTTTTTGTTTTACTTTCGGTTTTGTATGCCAACTTAAAACAGATTCTCTATACACTATACTTCCTCGTTTTGTCACATTAACGGACATTTTACCGGCAATTTGCATATGACGTTCTCAATAATGTTTCACTTTTCGGAGGAGGAACGATTTCCTCCGAGTCACAGCGAATACGCCAATCCTCTACAACAAAAGAGAGACAAAGAGAGAGGGAATATTGAGACAGGTGCTTTTTAAAAGACTTGGGAATCCATTCTATCAGCGTTACAGATTCCATGCTAGAAATGTTAAGGTAATTTCAGATTGAGCAGTTTGCATGCAGCGTTTACCGTGAATGCTGTCTCTGATGAAGACGGAACATTGCCTTTAAATTTCAAACTGAACGAACCTAGATCAGTTTCAGAACTATGAAACCACAACAGACCTATAAAATAATTATATTTTAGCGAATACGACGGGGGCCCCAACCAGGAGCTCGGGGTCCAGTGACTGTTAAACCAAAACCTAGGTCACTAGGTGTTAACCTGTTACGGCTAGGGGGCAGTATTTACACGGCCGGATAAAAAAAACGTACCCGATTTAATCTGGTTATTACTACTGCCCAGAAACTAGAATATGCATATAATTATTGGCTTTGGATAGAAAACACCCTAAAGTTTCTAAAACTGTTTGAATGGTGTCTGTGAGTATAACATAACTCATATGGCAGGCAAAAACCTGAGAAGATTCCAAACAGGAAGTACCCTCTCTGACCATTCCTTGTTCTTCTTGGCTCTGTTTATTGAACATTTAGGATCTTTGCTGTAACGTGACACTTCCTACGGCTCCCATAGGCTCTCAGAACCCGGGAAAAAGCTGAATGATGTAATTCCAGCCCCAGGCTGAAACACATTATCGCCTTTGGTAAGTGGTCTATCAGCGGACTATCAGACTGAGGCCCGTTCACGGGGCGACACCATGTTTTTATTTTCTCTCTCTTTGTACTAAAACATAGATTCCCGGTCGGAATATTATCGCTTTTTTACGAGAAAAATGGCATAAAAATTGATTTTAAACGGCGGTTGAAATGCTTCGAAGTACGGTAATGGAATATTTAGACATTTTTTGTCACGAAACGCGTCGGGCGCGTCACCCTTCTTTACACTTCGGATAGTGTCTTGAACGCACGAACAAAACAGAGGATATTTGAACATAACTATGGATTATTTTGAACCAAACCAACATTTGTTATTGAAGTAGAAGTCCTGGGAGTGCATTCTGACGAAGAAAAGCAAAGGTAATAACATTTTTCTTATAGTAAATCTGACTTTGGTCAGGGCTAAACTTGGTGGGTGTCTAAATAGCTAGCCCTGTGATGCCGGGCTATCTACTTAGATTATTTCAAAATGTGCTTTCACCGAAGAGACATAGCGAGTGCATAGAAGAGTTCTGTATCTATAATTCTTAAAATAATTGTTATGCTTTTTGTGAACGTTTATCGTGAGTAATTTAGTAAATTGTTAGCAAATTCCCCGGAAGTTTGCGGGGGGTGTGCTAGTTCTGAACGTCACATGCTAATGTAAAAAGCAGTTTTTTGATATAAATATGAACTTGATTGAACAAAACATGCATGTATTGTATAACATAATGTCCTATGTGTGTCATCTGATGAAGATCATCAAAGGTTAGTGCTGCATTTAGCTGTGGTTTGGGTTTATGTGACATTATATGCTAGCTTGAAAAATGGGTGTCTGATTATTTCTGGCTGGGTACTCTGCTGACATAATCTAATGTTTTGCTTTCGTTGTAAAGCCTTTTTGAAATCGGACAGTGTGGTTAGATTGACGAGAGTCTTGTCTTTAAAATGGTGTAAAATAGTCATATGTTTGAAAAATTGAAATTTTTGAATTTTTGAGGTGTTTGTAATTCGCGCCACGCTCTATCATTGGATATTGGCAACAATAACATAAAATAAAATCTGATGAGTGTGAACAGGTCACTAAAACCTTTGGTCAGAATACCTCTGTTACCCCTTGCATCTCCCAGAGCAAAGACAGCGCTGAGAAGCAGAAGAGTGGTCAACATCGCCATGGTGATAGTCTCCTGAGAGAGAGAGAGAGAGAGAGAGAGAGAGAGAGAGACACAGAGAGAGACACAGAGACAGAGAGAGAGACAGAGAGAGAGAGAGAGAGAGACAGAGAGAGAGAGAGAGAGAGACAGAGAGAAGCCGTCAAGACAAATTCATGGAATATATCAAATCAGTGGAACGGCAGGGGGTACTTGGGAGGTCAGGGAAACCCTGTTTGTTACTTAACTTACGTAACTGCTGAGGCAGCGTTTTCCAAACTCGGTCCTGGGGAACCCCAAGCTGTGAATACATATTCATGTGTGCTAGGCTAATCTACTGTAATTGGTAGAAAACATGATACCTGAGTTTTGGCAGCAGACTTGAATTCCTTAGCACAGTAGTTCTTAAACTCGGTCCAAAACGTTCACCCATTTGTGTCCCTAGTAACGAGTTCCCAAATGGGACCTTTTTCCCTATGTAGTGCACTACTTTTGACCAGAGCTACATATAACCAGGGCTACATATGCCCTATGGGCCCTTGTCTAATGTAGCTAACTACAAAGGGAATAGGAGGTCAGTTGGGATGAAGACAGGTACAGTATTAGATGAACAGATGTTGAAATCTCACCTTCTGAAGTCTTCAGTTGTAGCTTCACTTCTTCAGAGATCTTCAAAGGTCTTCACTGGGTCTCTCTCTCTCTCTGTCCTGCCTGTGAGTTGAGTTCTAGTCTCTCTCTCTCTCTGTCCTGCCTGTGAGTTGAGTTCTACATCTTCCTCCTCTCCTTTTTAAGGACCCATCCAGCCAGACCCCTCCCTCCATTTTTCTCTATCTCTCTCTCTCATCCTTTACATTGAAATGGAATTTAAATTCACTTCCTGAATTGACTGTGTAATGGGAATATTTAAGATGAATAAAGTTCATAATCAGTTTAGAGATTAAAACAATATTAATCATATTTGTAGCTCAGTTGGTAGAGCATGGTGTTTGCAACGCCAGGGTTGTGGGTTCGATTCCCACGGGGGGCCAGCACAGAAAAAAAATGTATGAAATGTATGAAATTGTATGAAATGTAGTGACTACTGTAAGTTGCTCTGGATAAGAGCGTCTCCTAAATGACTAAAAATGTAAATGGAAAATGTTAAATATGTTCCCTTTCTGTAATACACACGATGTCCACTGTTCTGTTTGTGACATTTGGGTTGATTTCCACTGTTCTGTTTGTGACATTTGGGTTGATGTCCACTGTTCTGTTTGTGACATTTGGGTTGATGTCCACTGTTCTGTTTGTGACATTTGGGTTGATGTCCACTGTTCTGTTTGTGACATTTGGGTTGATGTCCACTGTTCTGTTTGTGACATTTGGGTTGATGTCCACTGTTCTGTTTGTGACATTTGGGTTGATGTCCACTGTTCTGTTTGTGACATTTGGGTTGATGTCCACTGTTCTGTTTGTGACATTTGGGTTGATGTCCACTGTTCTGTTTGTGACACTCGGGGTTGATGGTCACTAGACCTTGAATCAGAATGTTATGGGTTAAACTCCTATCCGTTGATAGTGATTGACGCCAGACTGGAGGTACAAGGACAGAGGACCCTGATTATTATTGTAGTCTCTGAACACTGTGTGATTCTGCAGCAGGCAGCAAATGAAGTCACTGCTTTCTGTTTTGACTTTTTACAAGCAACTTTGTGAAGAAATGGCTGTTTCTGGTGAATTTTGAATGGTAAATATGCCCACAACTTTCCTGATAATTTGGTCAATATATCCGAAACTCAACTGAAGTACCAACACTTTCTGTATTACTTTAAACCTTTGGTCTAACGAGTTCAGAAAGTCAACACCAAACCCCATGCTTTACCTCAATTTAAATGTCATAACCCATTAATCTATTTGTGTACCCTTCACTACATTTGAAATGCTCCCCTCAAAATGAATTGTAACAAAATGATCCTAACATATAATATAATTATATAACATATAATATAATCCCCTTTAGAAATGGGTCTAACAACATATTGGTCCATATGAACAGGCTGGTGTTTTTCAGCACCTGTAACCCATCTGTTATTCAACATGATCACCTGTAACCCATCTGTTACTCAGCATGATCACCTGTAACCCATCTGTTATTCAGCATTATCACCTGTAACCCATCTATTCTGCATTATCACCTGTAACCCATCTGTTATTCAGCATGATCACCTGTAACCCATCTGTTACTCAGCATGATCACCTGTAACCCATCTGTTATTCAGCATTATCACCTGTAACCCATCTATTCTGCATTATCACCTGTAACCCATCTATTCTGCAGCATGATCACCTGTAACCCATCTGTTATTCAGCATCATCACCTGTAACCCATCTGAAGACTTACTGCTGTGATGTCACATCCCTTTCAGACCAGTTTGCTGTACAACATGAAGTTTGTAGGAAATCCCCCTTATGCTTCATAGACTACTGAGGGAACGTAACAGACCAGTTTAGTGTACAACATGAAGTTTGTAGGAAATCCCCCTTATGCTTCATAAACTACTGAGGGAACGTAACAGACCAGTTTGGTGTACAACATGAAGTTTGTAGGAAATCCCCCTTATGCTTCATAGACTACTGAGGGAACGTAACAGACCAGTTTGGTGTACAACATGAAGTTTGTAGGAAATCCCCCTTATGCTTCATAGACTACTGAGGGAACGTAACAGACCAGTTTAGTGTACAACATGAAGTTTGTAGGAAATCCCCCTTATGCTTCATAGACTACTGAGGGAACGTAACAGACCAGTTTAGTGTACAACATGAAGTTTGTAGGAAATCCCCCTTATGCTTCATAGACTACTGAGGGAACGTAACAGACCAGTTTAGTGTACAACATGAAGTTTGTAGGCTACACAACCAGATAAAGCCGATCAAGGAGGGGGAGCGGCAGAGGAGTACTCAGCTACACACAATATATCCAAATCCACAGACACTGGGTTATGAATAAGGGCCCAGATTTCTACTCTGAGATGCTGTGTGAATAAGGGCCCAGATATTCTATTCTGAGACAGTTTGTGAATAAGGGCCCAGATCTTCTGTGAGTGTATTACAGTTAATAAGTACTGAATACAAGCAAATAAAATACAGTCATATTTCACCTGTAACTCGTGTCGTGTGTGGAGGACCAATACTCATCTTCTCTTTTTAATAAGAAACAAAATAAACACGTAAATAAACAATTAACAGAAACGACACTAACAGTTCTGTCAGGTGACAAGCACAATCCACAATACAAACACAGCCCTAATTATAGGACCTTCAATCAGAGGCAACGATAGACAGCTGCCTCCAACTGAAGGCCCCAACACCAATTAACTAAACATAGAAATACAAACGACTAGACAGAACATAGAAATAAACTAACATAGAACAATAACCAAAACCCTGGACTAATAAATCAAATACCCCTCTCTCCATGGACACATACACACAACTACATAAAACAAATACCCCCTGCCACGTCCTGACCAAACTAAACACTAACAAATAACACCTTTACAGGTCAGAATGTGACAACAACAGACATGTTCAATAATTTTGATGCCAAGCCTGAACAGAGGAATCTAACTGCAATGGGATCAAGGACCTCATTGTTTTGGTTCTGAGGTCTCCATTCCCTTGGAGCACAGGACCCGATGTTCTAGCCTTGACGACGACCTGACGACAACAAAACTAACACATCAAACATTCTGAAACAATTGGGATTGTTTACTCATCGTAACCTAGATAGAGTTACAGAGGACAAGCACAGCATCTTTATTAAGGTGACAGAACTACACTACTAATATAACTACACACAGCACTGTACTACCAATACAACTACACACAGCCCCATAATACCAATACAACTACACACAGCACTGTACTACCAATACAACTACACACAGCCCCATAATACCAATACAACTACACACAGCACTGTACTACCAATACAACTACATACAGCCCTATACTACTCATACAACTACACATACAGCCCTGTACTACTAATACAACTACACATACAGCCCTGTACTACTAATACAACTACACATTCAGCCCTATACTACTAATACAACTACACACAGCCCCACACTACCAATACAACTACACACAGCACTGTACTACCAATACAACTACACACAGCACTGTACTACTAATACAACTACACACAGCAATGTACTACCAATACAACTACACACAGCACTATACTACTCATACAACTACACACAGCACTGTACTACTAATACAACTACACACACAGCACCATAATACCAATACAACTACACACAGCACTGTACTACCAATACAACTACACACAGCACTGTACTACCAATACAACTACACACAGCACTGTACTACCAATACAACTACACACAGCACTGTACTACTAATACAACTACAAACAAAGCAGCAAACCTCCAATACAACTACACACACAGCCCTACTACTAATACAACTACACACACAGCCCTGTACTACTAATACAACTAAACCTACTGCCCTACTACTAATACAACTAAACCTACTGCCCTACTACTAATACAACTACACAGAAAGCCCTATACTACTAGTACAACTTCACACAGGCCTATACTACTAATACAACTACACAGAAAGCCCTATATTACTAATAAAACTACACATACAGCCATATACTACTGATACAACTACAAAAACAGCTCTACAACTAAAACAACTACACATAAAGCCCCATACTACTAACACCACTATACACACAGCCCCAAACGTATAACACTACACATACAGTCCTACAACACTAATACAACTACACCTACTGCCCTATACTAATAACACAACTACTAACACAGACCTATACTACAAATACACACACAGCCATACTACTAATACAACTACACAAAAAGCCCCATACTAATTACACAACTACACAAACAACCCTAATACAACTACACATACAGCCCCGTACTACCAACACAACTACACATACAGCAGTATACTACTAACTCAACTACACACAGCCCTATACTACTAACACAACACCACATACAGCCCTATACTACTAACATAACTACACAGAAAGCCCTATACTACTTATACAACAACACACACCCCCCTAATCTACTAATTCAACTACACATACATCCCCATACAACTAATACCACTACACACACAGCCCTATACTACTATCACAACAAGACACACAGCCCTATACGACTGATACAACTACACACACAGCCCCAAACTACTACTACAACTAAACATATTGTCCTGTACTAGTAATTCAACTGAACACACATCTCCACACTTCTAATAGAAGAACACTTACAGCCCTAAACTACTAATACAACTACACATACAGCCCTACACAACTAATACAACAACACACACAGCCCTATAATACTGATCAACTACACACACAGCCCTACTACTAATACAACTACACACAGCCCCGTACTAATAACACAACTACACATACAGCCCTATACTACTAATACAACTACACTTACTGCCCTATTTTAATAGGACAACTACACACACAGCCCTATAATACTAATGCAACTACACGTACTGCCCTATTTTAATAACACAACTACACACACAGCCCTATAACACTAATACAACTACACATCAAGCCCTACTACTAATGCAACTACACACAACCACATACTAATAACACAACTACACATACAACCCTATACTACTAATACAACTACACTTACTGCCAAATTTTTATAGGACAACTACACACACAGCCCTATAATACTAATACAACTACACTTACTGCCCTATTTTAATAACACAACTACACACACAGCCCTATAACACTAATACAACTACACATCCAGCCCTACTACTAATGCAACTACACACACAACCCTATACTACTAATACAACTACACACACAGGCCTAATCTACTAATTCAACTACACATCCAGCCCTACTACTAATACCACAACAAACACATCCCTATACTACTAACACAACTACACACACAACCCTATACTACTAACACAACAAGACACACAGCCCTATACGACTGATACAAGGCCCTACACCCAAACAAGGGCACTCCGTTCATCCACCTCTGGCCTGCTCGCCTCCCTACCTCTGAGGAAGCACAGTTCCCGCTCAGCCCAGTCAAAACTGTTCGCTGCTCTGGCACCCCAATGGTGGAACAAGCTCCCTCACGACGCCAGGACAGCGGAGTCAATCACCACCTTCCGGAGACACCTGAAACCCCACCGCTTCAAGGAATACCTGGGATAGGATAAAGTAATCCTTCTAACCCCCCCCTTAAAAGATTTAGATGCACTATTGTAAAGTGGTTGTTCCACTGGATATTATAGGTGAATGCACCAATTTGTAAGTCGCTCTGGATAAGAGCGTCTGCTAAATGACTAAAATGTAAATGTAACACAACTACACATACAGCCTTATACTACTAATACAACTACACATACAGCACAAAACAACTAGTACAACTACACATTTAGTCCTGTACTACTAATACAACTGAACACACATCCCCAAGCTTCTAATAAAACTACACACACAGCCCTACTACTGATACAACTACACACACAGCCCCATACTAATAACACAACTACACATACATCTCTATAATACTAATACAACTACATCTACAGCCCTATACTAATACAACTACACACAGCCCTAATCTGCTAATTCAACTACACATACATCTCCATGCTATTAATACCACTACACACACAGCCCTATACTATTAACACAAAAAGACACAGCCATATACTACTGATGCAACTACTCACACAGCCCCAAACTACTACTACAACTAAACATATTGTCCTGTACTAGTAATTCAACTGAACACACATCTCCACACTTCTAATACAACAACACTTACAGCCCTAAACTACTAATACAACTACACATACAGTCCTAAACTAATAATACATCTACACATACAGTCATGTACTACTAATAAAACTGAACACACATCCCCAATCGTCTAACACAACTACACATAGAGCCCTATACTACTAATAAAACTACACATACAGCTCTACTACGAATAGAACTACACACACAGCCCCATACTAAATTTACAACAACACATTCAGCCCTACTGCGAATATAACTACACACACAGCCCTATACTACTAACACAACTAGACACACAGCCATATACTACTGATAAAACTACACACACAGCCCCACACTACTAATACAACTACACTTACAGCCCCATAATACTAATACAACTGCACACACAGCCCCACACTACTAAATCAACTACACATACGGCTGTATACTTATAAGACAACTACAATACAGTCCTATAACACTAATACAACTACACCTACTGCCCTATACTAATATCACAACTACACACAGCCCTACTACTAATACAACTACACTCAAAGCCCCATACTAATTACACAACTACACATACAGCCTACAACTAATACAACTACACAGAAAGCCCCATACAACTAATTCAACTACACACACAGCCCTATACTACTAATACAACTACACATACAGCCCTATACTACTAATACAACTACACACACAGCCCTATACTACTAATACAACTACACACACAGCCCTATACTACTAATACAACTACACACAAAGCCTTATACTAATAACACAACTACACATACTACTGTTGCTACTATTTGTACATTGTTATCAGCTCATTAACAATGTAGTTATACAGTTTTATCAGCTAATCAACAACGTACACTTCCGTTCAAAAGTTTGGTGTCACCAAGTAGTGTCCTTGTTTTGAAAGAAAAGCAAAAAAAAAGTGTCCATAAATTAAATTGATCAGAAGTACAGCGTAGACATTGTTAATGTTTTAAATGAATATTGTAGCAGGAAATGGCAGATTTTTTATGGAATATCTACATAGGCGTACAGAGGCCCATTATCAGCAACAATCACTCCTGTGTTCCAATGGCATGTTGTGTTAGCTAATCCAAGTTTATCATTTTAAAAGGCTAATTGATCATTAGAAAACCCTTTTGCAATCATGTTAGCACAGCTGAAAACTGTTGTTCTGATTAAAGAAGCAATAAAACTGGCCGTCTTTAGACTAGTTGAGTATCTGGAGCATCAGCATTTGTGGATTCAATTACAGGCTCAAAATGGACAGAAACAAAGAACTTTCTTCTGAAACTCATCAGTCTATTCTTGTTCTGAGAAATGAAGATTATTCCATGTGAGAAATTGACAAGAAACTGAAGATCTCATACAACACTGTGTACTAATTCCTTCACAGAACAGCGCAAACTGGCTCTAACCAGAATAGAAAGAGGAGTGGGAGGCCCCAGTGCACAACTGAGCAAGAGGACAAGTACATTAGAGAGTCTAGTTTGAAAAACAGACGACTCACAAGTCCTCAACTGGCAGCTTCATTAAATAGTACCCGCAAAACACCAGTCTCAACGTCAGCAGTGAAGAGGCGACTCTGAGATGCTGGCCGTCATTTACAACATTAACAATGTTTACACTGTATTTCTGATCAATTTGATGGGTTTTTTTATGCAGTTTTATCAGCAAATCAAAAGTTTAGCTGTGCAGTTCTATCAACTGTATTTCTACAATGAATTTCCAGGAGGAGAAAGGAAAACCAATAGGCTAATCTACTACAGACTCTCTGAGTTGGCTGCAGTATAATAATAGCAATAGACTAGGCTTGAAGCAACAGTAATGCCGGTGTGTGTGTGTGTGTGTGTGTGTGTGTGTGTGTGTGTGTGTGTGTGTGTGTGTGTGTGTGTGTGTGTGTGTGTGTGTTTTTAGGACTGATGAATGAACACAAGGTGGCAGTATTTGCACCTAATGTTCAGTACATTAAACCATTAACCCTGACCTCATTCTAAATCTAACCTCTAGTTTGGCTGGAGTGGACTACAGTACTACAGTAACCATAAACCCTGACCCTGACCCCAGGGTGTGACAGAGAGAGAGAGACTAGAACTCAACTCACAGGCAGGACAGAGAGAGAGAGAGACTAGAACTCAACTCACAGGCAGGACAGAGAGAGAGAGACTGGAACTCAACTCACAGGCAGGACAGAGAGAGAGAGACCCAGTGAAGACCTTTGAAGATCTCTGAAGAAGTGAAGCTACAACTGAAGACTTCAGAAGGTGAGATTTCAACATCTGTTCATCTAATACTGTACCTGTCTTCATCCCAACTGACCTCCTATTCCCTTTGTAGTTAGCTACATTAGACAAGGGCCCATAGGGCATATGTAGCCCTGGTCATATGTAGCTCTGGTCAAAAGTAGTGCACTACATAGGGAAAAGGGTCCTATTTGGGAACTCGTTACTAGGGACACAAATGGGTGAACGTTTTGGACCGAGTTTAAGAACTACTGTGCTAAGGAATTCAAGTCTGCTGCCAAAACTCAGGTATCATGTTTTCTACCAATTACAGTAGATTAGCCTAGTACACATGAATATGTATTCACAGCTTGGGGTTCCCCAGGACCGAGTTTGGAAAACGCTGCCTCAGCAGTTACATAAGTTAAGTAACAAACAGGGTTTCCCTGACCTCCCAAGTACCCCCTGCCGTTCCACTGATTTGATATCTGGTTCCATGAATTTGTCTTGACGGCTTCTCTCTCTCTCTCTCTCTCTCTCTCTGTGTCTCTCTCTCTCTCTCTCTCTCTCTCTCTGTCTCTCTCTCTCTCTCTCTCTCTCTCTCTCTCTGTGTCTCTCTCTTTCTCTCTGTCTCTCTCTCGCTCTCTCTCTCTCTCTCTCTCTCTCTCTCTCTGTCTCTCTGTCTGTCTCTCTCTGTCTCTCTCTCTCTCTGTCTCTCTCTCTCAGGAGACTATCACCATGGCGATGTTGACCACTCTTCTGCTTCTCAGCGCTGTCTTTGCTCTGGGAGATGCAAGGGGTAGCAGAGGTATTCTGACCAAAGGTTTTGGTGACCTGTTCACACTCATCAGATTTTATTTGATGTTATTGTTGCAACCTTAACACCTAGTGACCTAGGTTTTGGTTTAACAGTCACTGGACCCCGAGCTCCTGGTTGGGGCCCCCGTCGTATTCGCTAAAATATAATTATTTTATAGGTCTGTTGTGGTTTCATAGTTCTGAAACTGATCTAGGTTCGTTCAGTTTGAAATTTAAAGGCAATGTTCCGTCTTCAGCAGAGACAGCATTCACGGTAAACGCTGCATGCAAACTGCTCAATCTGAAATTACCTTAAAATTTCTAGCATGGAATCTGTAACGCTGATTGAATAGATCCCCAAGTCTTTTAAAAAGCATTCTGAAATAATGTTATTTTATTATTAATCTTTAATCTTTCTAAATTATGATCTCTTCCCCCCTACAGAGTGTGATCGCAGAGTCTGCCCACCTGGCTGGCCCAGATATGCGACACACTGCTATCACTACGTCCCCGTCCAGACCACATGGCCAGAGGCAGAGGTACCTGGATGTCTGCTGTACATAATCTAGAAGCCTGGTCTGAAAAGCACTATAGTTGGACTAGTGAGGAGGCTATTTCCATCCCTGTCTGGTGGCCATACAGGGTTGTAGTTGACTCTGTAGGTTTAATCTGTGTTCAACAGGGTTGAGAAACTATATCATGATGTGCCAGTCCTTCTATTTATCTTTATATTGTACCTCTGTCTCCTTGTCTCTCCCCTCTCTCTGTCTCTCTCTCTGTCTCTCTCTCTCTTTCTGTCTCTCTCTCTCCCCTCTCTCTCTCTCTCTTTCTGTCTCTGTCTCTTTCTCTCTCTCTATCTCCTCGTCCTTCTCTCCTCGTCTCTCTCTCTCTCTCTCTCTCTCTCTCTCTTTCTGTCTCTCTCTCTCCCCTCTCTCTCTCTCTCTCTATCTCCTCGTCCTTCTCTCCTCGTCTCTCTCTCTCTCTCTTTTTGTCTCTCTCTCTCCACTCTCTCTCTCTCTCTCTCTCTCTCTCTCTCTCTCTCTCTCTCTCTCTCTCTCTCTCTCTCTCTCTCTCTCTCTCTCTGTGTCTCTGTCTCTCTCTGTCTCTCTCTCTCTCTCTCTCTCTGTGTCTCTCTCTCTCTCTCTGTCTCTCTCTCTCTTTCTTTCTCTGTGTCTCTCTCTCTCTCTCCCCTCTCTCTCTCTCTCCCCACCCCTCACTCACTCTCTGTTTCTCTCTCTCTCCTCGTCTCTCTCTCTCTATCTCTCTGTCTCTCTCTCCCCTCTCTCTCTCTGGCTCTCTCTCTCTCTCCCCCTCTCTCCCTCTCTGTCTGTCTGTCTCTCTCTCTCTCTCCAGAGGAAATGTTTGCTCCTGGGAGGTAACCTGGCGTCAGTGCACAGCCTTCCCCAGTATCGTTTCCTTCAGTCTGTCATCAGTAATAGTACCGGGAAAGTCCAGCGCACCTGGATTGGAGCCAACGATGCCATCGAGGTCAGAAGCACCGTTTGTTCAACACTCCTGAAACATATAGGATGCATTGATTCTTGATGAATAGAACCTATAAAGGCCTGGTGGTGCCTTAACCCACATATCAGTTTGTTTTCTACGCTTGTTATCTAATATTACAAACACTGTCTAGCTTCAAGCCATGGTTAAATCATGCTTATCTCATAGATGGTCAGTCCTGGTATCCATAGCTCTGTCTAGGAGTCTGAGAGTGGTTACATTTCTCCAGGTAACTACAGTGTGTATATATAGTGTTTACTGTCTGTTGGTGATGCATCGTCCTGTGTGCTCTGTAGGAGGGTCTTTGGCTGTGGAGCGACGGGTCCAGGTTTAACTACCAGAACTGGGCCCCGGGTCAACCCTCCAACTATAACCATGGTGTTATTAAGGACAACACGAACTGCCGGGAGCATTGCATGGAGATGAATTATGGAGGTACAATGCTGTCGCCAGACTCGTCTCCCGCTCATTATACATCAATCATTTGGATAGTAGTAAAATACACCTTAAAGGGAATTTATTCCTTTTATAGCTACATATTTATAAAACAAAAATAATACCTACCTTTCTGTTTCTCTTTCCCAGCTTCCCGCGGTCAGAATGATGCCCCTTGCTGGTACAAACGTCCATTCCTGTGTTCCAGAAAGCGCTGATGTCCACATTTTGGGAGCGACAACATTGGAGAAGCTCTCAGATTGTTTTAAATAAAGGCACCGTCTGCAATGTTACCTTTTGTTCAGTGGTCATTTATACAAAACACCAGCTGGAGCCAACTATGAAACTCTGTAGTGTGAAGTACCACATAACATCTTTGGTAAATGAAATGTTAATAACCTTTCTAGGGGAGTTGGGACAAAATCGTCCCACACTTTTCAACAGCCAGTGAAAAATCAGAGCACCAAATTTATGCAATCGCTATGTCCGATTTTAAAATAGCTTTTCGGCGAAAGCACATTTTGCAATATTCTGAGTACGTTCAGATCACTATCCGAAGGGTAACGCGCGAGCGCATTTCGTGACAAAAAATTTCAAAATATTCCATTACCGTACTTAGAAGCATGTCAAACGCTGTTTAAAATCTATTTTTATGCTACTTTTCTCGTAAAATAGCGATAATATTCCAACCGGGCAACGTTGTATTCATTCAAAGACTGAAATAATTTTTTTTAGAAGTCTCGTGAACGCGCATCTCCAGTCTCACTGTCCCCAGGCTGACCACTTACAAACTCTGCTGCTGTACTTTGCCCAGAGACAGCAGACACCCCATTCCACTTTCTGGCGGCTTTAGAGAGCCAATGGAAGCCTTAGAAAGTGTCACGTTAGAGCACAGATGCTATAATGTCGATAGAGATGCAACAGAAGGACAACAACTAGTCAGACAGGGCACTTCCTGCATGGAATCTTCTCAGGTTTTGGCCTGCCATATGAGTTCTGTTATACTCACAGACACCATTCAAACAGTTTTAGAAACGTTAGAGTGTTTTCTATGTGAATCTACTAATTATATGCATATTCTAGTTTATGGGCAGGAGTAGTAACCAGATTAAATCTGGTACGTTTTTTATCCGGCCGTGAAAATACTGCCCCCTATCCCAAAGAAGTTAAACAGTTGCTTCTCACTTTGTAATACTTTTCATTGTCGTCAACATTTTCTACATTTTCATAGTCAAACCAGAGATGACCAATTGATGTAAATCACCATCATCATCATCATCATCACCATCACTACCTTCTTCATGTTTAAAGGTCAATGCTGAAAAAATATTGAATTCATGATGTTTTCAAATTGCTTACACACATTTCTTACACCTGTCAAATCGTCTCCGATATCCTCAAGGGCATAGGATGTAAGGTCTACTAGGGCTGGGGTCAGGGTCAGGGTTTATGGTTACTGTACTGTAGTCCACTCCAGCCAAACTAGAACATAGTGGTTCACAATTGCTGATCAAATACTTCCACCTTGTGGTCATTCATCAGTCCTAAAAACACACACACACACACACACACACACACACACACACACAACACACACACACACACACACACACACACACACACACACACACACACACACACACACACACACACACACACACACACACACACACCGGCATTACTGTTGCTTCAACTTGTATTCAATGACAGAATAGTTGAATGGTATAGCTGACAGAAAGGAGGAGAGGAGAGGAGTATTAGTAAAATAGTATGTATTACAATGAATGAAGAGAACTTGATATTTCAGTGGTAGCCTAGTCTATTGCTATTATTATACTGCAGCCAACTCAGAGAGTCTGTAGTAGATTAGCCTATTGGTTTTCCTTTCTCCTCCTGGAAATTCATTGTAGAAATACTGTTGATAGAACTGCACAGCTACGCTGTTGATTAACTGATGAAACTACACAGCTACATTGTTGATTAAATTATAAAACTGCACAGCTACGCTGTTGATTAACTGATGAAACTACACAGCTACTCTTTTGATTAACTGATGAAACTGCACAGCTACGTTGATTAAATTATAAAACTGCACAGCTACGCTGTTGATTAGTAGACAGAACTACACAACTACGCTGTTGATTAGTTGATAAAACTGCACAGCTACTCTGTTGATTAACTGATGAAACTGCACAGCTACGCTGTTGATTAAATGATAAAACTGCACAGCTACATTGATTAAATGAGAAAACTGCACAGCTACGTTGATTAAATGATAAAACTGCACAGCTACATTGATTAACTGATGAAACCGCACAGCTACTCTTTTTGATTAACTGATAAAACTGCACAGCCACTCTGTTGATTAACTGATAAAACTGCACAGCTACTCTGATGAATAGTTGATAACAATACACAGCTACGTTGTTTAAATTATAAAACTGCACAGCTACGTTGTTGATTAGTTGATAAAACTGCACAGCTACTCTTTTGATTAACTGATAAAACTGCACAGCTATGGTGTTGATTAACTGATAAAACTGCACAGCTACGATGTTGATTACCTTGATAAAACTGCACAGCTACGCTTTTGATTAGCTGATGAAACTGCACAGCTACTCTGTTGATTAGTTGACAAAACTACAAAACTACGCTGTTGATTAGTTCATAAAACTGCACAGCTACATTGTTGATTAAATTATAAAACTGCACAGCTACTCTGTTGATTAACTGATAAAACTGCACAGCTTAGTTGATCAAATTATAAAACTGCACAGCTACGTTGATTAAATGATAAATATTCACAGCTACATTGATTAAATGGTAAAACTGCACAGCTACGATGATTAAATGATAAAACTGCTCAGCTACGTTGTTCATTAGTTGATAAATTTGCACAGCTACGTTGTTGATTAAATTATAAAACTGCACAGCTACGCTGTTGATTAGTGGACAAAACTACACAACTACGCTGTTGATTAACTGATGAAACTGCACAGCTACGTTGATTAACTTCTACGGGCTAGGTGGGACGTAACCGTCCCACCTGCGGGACACACTATTCAACAGCCAGTGAAATACCATGGCACGAAATACAAAACAGCAAAAATCTCATAATTTCATTTTCTCAAACAATCAACTATTTTACATCATTTTAAAGATAAACCTCTTGTTAATCTAACCACATTGTCCGATTTCAAAAAGGCTTTACTGCGAAAGCATAAAATTAGATTATGTTAGGACATAAACTTCACAAGAAAAACCACACAGCCATTTTCCAAGCTAGGACATGCATCACAAAAACCAAAAATACAGCTAAAATATTCACTAACCTTTTGATGATCTTCATCAGATGGCACTCATAGGACTTCATGTTACACAATACATGTATGTTTTGCTCGATAAAGTTCATATTTATATCCAAAAAAAACCATTTTACCAGTAACAGGAGAAGGATGAAACACGTTTCTAAAGGCTGTTGACAGCCAATGGAAGCCTTAGGAAGTGCAACGTGACCCCACAGATACTGTAGTTTCGATAGGGATTCAAAAGAAGAACTACAATTCTCAGATTTCCCACTTCCTGGTTGGATTTTTCTCAGGTTTTTGCCTGCCATATGAGTTCTCTTATACTCACAGATATCATTCAAACAGTTTTAGAAACTTCAGAGTGGTTTCTATCCAAATCTACTAATAATATGAAAATATTTGACTCTGGGCCTGAGTATTAGGCAGTTTACTCTGGGCACGCTTTTCATCCGAAAATGAAAAAACTGCCCCCTATACCTTAAAAAGTTAAATTAGAAAGCTGCACAGCTATGTTGATTAAATGATAAAACTGCACAGCTACGTTGATTAAATGATAAAACTGATAAAACTGCACAGCTGTTAGGGGTGTGTACGGGAGGCGAAGTCAGGTGCAGGAGAGCAGAGTGTAGTGAACAGGCGCACTTTAATTCCGTTACAAAAATGACAGCACATAAAAACAATAACGTGCCAAAAACACAGAACATAGCAAAAGTAAAGCGCCTGTCAATATCCACATAACAAACAAACAATTACACACAAAGACATGGAGGGGAACAGAGGACTAAATACATGCAGTAATTATGGAATGAAAACCAGGTGTGTAATGGAACAAGACAAAACCAATGGAATATGAGAAATGGAGTGGCAATGGCTAGAAAGCCGGTGACGTCAATCGCCAAACGCTGCCCGAACAAGGAGAGGAACCGACTTCGGTGGAAGTCGTGACAACAGCTACGTTGATTAAATGATAAAACTACACAATGTACACGACCGTTCAAAAGTTTGGGGTCCCTTTGAAATGTCCTTGTTTTTTGAAAGATAAAGCACATTTTTTGTCCATTAAAAAAACATAAAATTCATCAGAAATACAGTGTAGACATTGTTAATGTTGTAAATGACGGCCAGCATCTCGGGGTTGCCTCTTCACTGTTGACGTTGAGACTGGTGTTTTGCGGGTACTATTTATTGAAGCTGCCAGTTGAGGACTTGTGAATAGTCAGTTTTTCAAACTAGACTCTCTAATGTACTTGTCCTCTTGCTCAGTTGTGCACCGGGGCCTCCCACTCGTCTTTCTATTCTGGTTAGAGCCAGTTTGTGCTGTTCTGTGAAGGGAGTAGTACACAGTGTTGTACGAGATCTTCAGTTTCTTGGCAATTTCTCGCATGGAATAACCTTCATTTCTCAGAACAAGAATAGACTGACGAGTTTCAGAAGAAAGGTCTTTGTTCCTGGCCATTTTGAGCCTATAATCAAACCCACAAATGCTGATGCTCCAGATACTCAACTAGTCTAAAGAAGGCCAGTTTTATTGCTTCTTTAATCAGAACAACAGTTTTCAGCTGTGCTAACATAATTGCAAAAGGGTTTTCTAATGATCAATTAGCCTTTTAAAATTATAAACTTGGATTAGCTAACACAACGTGCCATTGGAACAGAGGAGTGATGGTTGCTGATAATGGGCCTCTGTACGCCTATGTAGATATTCCATTAAAAACCTGCCGTTTCCAGTTACAATAGTCATTTACAACATTAACAATGTCTACACTGTATTTTTGATCAATTTGATGTTATTTTAAAGGACAAAAAATAGCTTTTCTTTCAAAAACAAAGACATTTCTAAGTGACACCACACCTTTGAACGGTAGTGTACGCTGTTGATTAGTTGATAAAACTGTAAAACTACGTTGTTAATTAGCTGATAAAAATGAACAAATAGTAGTAATAGTAGTATGTGAAGTTGTGTTAGTAGTAAATGGCTGTATGTGTAGTTGAATTAGTAGCATAGGGCTGTGTGTGTAGTTGTATTAGTAGTATAGGGCTGTATGTGTAGTTGTATTAGTAGTACAGGGCTGAATGTGTAGTTGTATTAGTAGTATAGGGCTGTGTGTGTAGTTGTATTAGTAGTATAGGGCTGTATGTGTAGTTGTATTAGTAGTACAGGGCTGAATGTGTAGTTGTATTAGTAGTATAGGGCTGTATGTGTAGTTGTATTAGTAGTACAGGGCTGTATGTGTAGTTGTATGAGTAGTATAGGGCTGTATGTGTAGTTGTATGAGTAGTATAGGGCTGTGTGTAGTTGTATTGGTAGTACAGTGCTGTGTGTATTTGTATTGGTAGTACAGTGCTGTGTGTAGTTGTATTGGTAGTACAGTGCTGTGTGTAGTTGTATTGGTATTATGGGGCTGTGTGTAGTTGTATTGGTAGTACATTGCTGTGTGTAGTTGTATTGGTAGTACAGTGCTGTGTGTAGTTGTATTGGTAGTACAGTGCTGTGTGTAGTTGTATTGGTAGTACAGTGCTGTGTGTAGTTGTATTGGTATTATGGGGCTGTGTGTAGTTGTATTGGTATTATGGGGCTGTGTGTAGTTGTATTGGTAGTACAGTGCTGTGTGTAGTTGTATTGGTAGTACAGTGCTGTGTGTAGTTGTATTAGTAGTGTAGTTCTGTCACCTTAATAAAGATGTTATGCTTGTCCTCTGTAACTCTATCTAGGTTACGATGAGTAAACAATCCCAATTGTTTCAGAATGTTTGATGTGTTAGTTTTGTTGTCGTCAGGTCGTCGTCAAGGCTAGAACATCGGGTCCTGTGCTCCAAGGGAATGGAGACCTCAGAACCAAAACAATGAGGTCCTTGATCCCATTGCAGTTAGATTCCTCTGTTCAGGCTTGGCATCAAAATTATTGAACATGTCTGGTGTAATATAGCTGTTTTTTATGTGCTTGTATTCAGTACTTATTAATTAACTATTATTAACTGTAATACACTCACAGAAGATCTGGGCCCTTATTCACAATGTGTCTCATAGTAGAATATCTGGGCCCTTATTCACACAGCGTCTCAGAGTAGAAGTAACAGGCCCTTATTCACACAGCATCTCAGAGTAGAAATCTGGGCCCTTATTCACAACCCAGTGTCTGTGGATTTGGATATATTGTGTGTAGCTGAGTACTCCTCTGCCGCTCCCCCTCCTTGATCGGCTTTATCTGGTTGTGTAGCCTACAAACTTCATGTTGTACACTAAACGGGTCTGTTACGTTCCCTCAGTAGTCTATGAAGCATAAGGGGGATTTCCTACAAACTTCATGTTGTACACTAAACGGGTCTGTTACGTTCCCTCTGTAGTCTATGAAGCATAAGGGGGATTTCCTACAAACTTCATGTTGTACACTAAACTGGTCTGTTACGTTCCCTCTGTAGTCTATGAAGCATAAGGGGGATTTCCTACAAACTTCATGTTGTACACCAAACTGGTCTGTTACGTTCCCTCAGTAGTCTATGAAGCATAAGGGGGATTTCCTACAAACTTTATGTTGTACACTAAACTGTTGCATTTCTTATCTCACGCCTCGATCACACCAAAATCGTCATTGCCTTTTGATACACGAGAAGTACCTTCATTTCGTATATATCTCACCACAGTGGAGGTATTTCCTCCGACACATTGGTGCGGCTGACATCCGGGTTAAGAGAGCAGTGTGATGAGAATTAGGTGGCCAGGCGGGTGTATGTATTTAAGATAGGACTTATGACTTGACCTTCGCCTCTTTCCGAGCCCATTGAGGAGTTGCAAATATAAGCCAAGGGTCAAAACGGGGTAAAGAAAATAAGCTTATGGTCATACAAACCTGTATACACCTGGTCATAGTCAGGCCTGGTTAGTCCTGGGACGGGAGACCGCTTGGAAATACCAGATACCATTTTAAAAAAAAGAATACTTGCCAATTTATTAATGACTACATTTAACAAACATTAGATAGTGAATCCAGAGATTCTTACCTTTGCCTCGATTCAGCAGTATCATCATTTGTAGTTCTTTATGAAAGCCACATTAGCAACTAATTTGCATATTATAGTATTTTTTTTGGGGGGGGGGGTAAATACAGGCGAATATATTGATAAAAGTCACCTTGTCAAAGAGGGATTTACATGGTTATCAAAACGTCACGTCACGGTAAACCTACATTAATAAATAAAGGTGAAAAAAAAAACGTTTTATAAAAAAATGAAACAGACCTTATTTTTAAGTGTTTCTAAAAATCCCCTATGGGAAAAAATGTATGGTGGAAAAATGATTGGGAACCATTTCCCTGTTCGACCGCTAGGTCTTATGGGTATTATGACTCATACTGTGGTAGTCTAGGGAACGATTGGGAACCATTTCCCTGTTCGACCGCTAGGTCTTATGGGTATTATGACTCATTCTGTGGTAGTCTAGGGAACGATTGGGAACCATTTCCCTGTTCGACCGCTAGGTCTTATGGGTATTATGACTCATACTGTGGTAGTCTAGGGAACGATTGGGAACCATTTCCCTGTTCGACCGCTAGGTCTTATGGGTATTATGACTCATACTGTGGTAGTCTAGGGAACGATTGGGAACCATTTCCCTGTTCGACCGCTAGGTCTTATGGGTATTATGACTCATTCTGTGGTAGTCTAGGGAACGATTGGGAACCATTTCCCTGTTCGACCGCTAGGTCTTATGGGTATTATGACTCATACTGTGGTAGTCTAGGGAACAATTGGGAACCATTTCCCTGTTCGACCGCTAGGTCTTATGGGTATTATGACTCATACTGTGGTAGTCTAGGGAACGATTGGGAACCATTTCCCTGTTCGACCGCTAGGTCTTATGGGTATTATGACTCATACTGTGGTAGTCTAGGGAACGATTGGGAACCATTTCCCTGTTCGACCGCTAGGTCTTATGGGTATTATGACTCATACTGTGGTAGTCTAGGGAACGCTGCCGTTTGTCTCGCAGAGGCAGTTGCAGTGTGTTCTGTGTGGTGTGTAGGTTGGCTTTATCAAATTTACACGTCGCAAAAATAAAAAATAAAACTACAGCATTATCGCACAAAATGCTACGCAGCATCATCTGTGTATGTCTGCAACAAAAGTTCAACATTCACCTGTCTGCTACCATTTCTGTCAAACCGATAAATCCCATTTAAGCAACGCAGCATCCATTGGAAATGAATGTATTTGTGGTGTACCGAAACGCAATGATCTGACTTCCTGTAGTTTTTTTTCAGGTGGGGTTATCGGCTACATGCAGCTATTTACATGTTTTTACACAAAATACTTTTGTCGACATGTTCGTACAAAACTTTGTTGTCAGTATTGCAAACGTAATAACGATTTAATGTTCTACTTAGCTGCTGAGTTACATGCAACTATTTACTCTCGCCAAGATATTTGTTTTTATGGCAAAACTATGGCGCCGGGCGATGCAAAACGAACCAGCTCGATTGTCAAGACTTTTTTTTTTACCGGTCTTGATATAAAACTTTAGGTTGCCCAGAGGTGGAACACAAACATGCAGTCTAATTAGCGATGTTATGTCCTTTTATTCATCATCACTACAAACATTGGCTAAGCTGTGCAGGAGTCAGTCAAGTAGTGGTATCTTTTTCAGCAACTGAAGACGTGACAGCAAACTATAAAGATTACCCTACATCATCACAAAAAATGTGTCCAAAGTGTAGGGACTGCGTCATGCTTGTTCAACTGCAGTATCTGTTACGACAGACAGATAGATTGTAGCCTCCAGAATATATATATATATATATATATATATATATATATATATATATATATATATATATATATATATATATATATATATATATATATATACATACATACATACATACATACATACATACATACATACATACATACATACATACATACATACATATATATATATATACATACATATATGTTTTTAGAACGTTTGTTAAAATCGAGGAATGGAGGATCAAAACCGCAATGTATCATGGGTAAATTGTGACTGACTGACTGATCTATGAATGATAATGAGTCGTAACTTGTGATGCATTTTGTAGATCAGTCAGTCGGCAGTGGAATGTAGTCGTTTTGATGCTCTGGGACATGGCCATACGCTACATCACCATGGTTCAGCAGAGGCTGAGTAAACAGTTAAATGTGAAGGGAGAGGGGTGTGTGTGAGCATCAGCTACATTAGAAAAACTACTGTGTGCAGAGTGTGGGTGAAAACTCTTGTGTCTGTAGAATTAAGGTGGTTGTCCCCACATGCTTTAAGAAGGCCACCATTGTTCCTGTTCCCAAGAAAACTAAGGTAACTGAGCTAAATGACTACCGCCCCGTAGCACTCACTTCCGTCATCATGAAATGCTTTGAGAGACTAGTTAAGGATCATATCACCTCCACCCTACCTGATACCCTAGACCCACTTCAATTTGCTTACCGACCCAATAGGTCCACAGACGACGCAATCGCCATCACACTGCACACTGCCCTATCCCCATCTGGGCAAGAGGAATACCTATGTTAGAATGCTGTTCATCGATTACAGCTCAGCATTTAACACCATAGTACCCTCCAAACTTGTCATTAAGCTCGAGACCCTGGGTCTCGACCCCGCCCTGTGCAACTGGGTCCTGGACTTCCTGACGGGCCGCCCCCAGGTGGTGAGGGTAGGTAACAACATCTCCACCACGCTGATCCTCAACACTGGGGCCCCACAAGGGTGTGTTCTCAGACCTCTCCTGTACTCCCTGTTCACCCACGACCGCGTGGCCATGCACGCATACAACTCAATCATCAAGTTTGCAGACGACACTACAGTGGTAGGCTTGATTACCAACAACGACGAGACGGCCTACAGGGAAGAGGTGAGGGCCCTCGGAGTGTGGTGTCAGGAAAATAACCTCACACTCAATGTCAACAAAACTAAGGAGATGATCGTGGACTTCAGGAAACAGCAGAGGGAGCAGCCCCCCATATACATTGACGGGACAGTAGTGGAGACGGTGGAGAGTTTAAAGTTCCTCGGCGTACACATCACGGACAAACTGAAATGGTCCACCCACACAGACAGCGTGGTGAAGAAGGCGCAGCAGCGCCTCTTCAACCTCAGGAGGCTGAAGAAATTTGGCTTGTCACCAAAAACACTCACACATTTTTACAGAAGCACAATCAAGAGCATCCTGTCGGGCTGTATCACCGCCTGGTACGGCAACTGCTCCGCCCATAACCGTAAGGCTCTCCAGAGGGTAGTGAGGTCTGCACAACGCATCACCGGGAGCAAACTACCTGCCCTCTAGGACACCTACACCACCCGATGTCACAGGAAGGCCAAAAAGATCATCAAGGACATCAACCACCCGAGCCACTGCCTGTTTCCCCCGCTATCATCCAGAAGGCGAGGTCAGTACAGGTGCATCAAAGCTGGGACCGAGAGACTGATAAACAGCTTCTATCTCAAGGCCATTGGACTGTTAAACAGCCATCACTAACATTGAGTGGCTGCTGCCAACATACTGACTCAAATCTCTAGCCACTTTAATAATGGAAAAATGGAATGTAATCAATGTAATCAATTTATCACTAGCCACTTTATATTATATGTTTACTTACCCTACATTACTCATCTCATATGTATATATTGTACGTTATACCATCTACTGCATCTTGCCATCTTGATGTAATGTATCACTAGCCACTTTAAACAATGCCTCTTTATATGTTTTCATACCCTACAATACTCATCTCATATGTACATACTGTACTCTATACCATCTACTGCATCCTGCCTATGCCGTTCGGCCATCACTCATTTATATATTTTTATTACATATTCATATTCATTCCTTTACACTTGTGTGTATAAGGTAGTTGTTGTGAAATTGTTAGGTTAGATTACTTGTTAGATATTACTGCATGGTCGGAACTAGAAGCACAAGCATTTCGCTACACTCGCATTAACATCTGCTAACCATGTGTATGTGACAAATAAATTTGATTTGACCGAGTTTGGGAAACACTGGGTTATTAATGTTGGGGGAAGGGTTAGCTAACATTAAGGTTAGGGTTGGGGGAAGGGTTAGCTAACATTAAGGTTAGGGTTGGGGGAAGGGTTAGCTAACATTAAGGTTAGTGTTGGGGAAGGGTTAGCTAACATTAAGGTTAGGGTTGGGGGAAGGGTTAGCTAACATTAAGGTTAAGGTTGGGGGAAGGGTTAGCTAACATTAAGGTTAGGGTTGGGGGAAGGGTTAGCTAACATTAAGGTTAGGGTTGGGGGAAGGGTTAGCTAACATTAAGGTTAGGGTTTGGGGAAGGGTTAGCTAACGTTAAGGTTAGGGTTGGGGGAAGGGTTAGCTAACATTAAGGTTAGGGTTGGGGGAAGGGTTAGCTAACATTAAGGTTAGGGTTGGGGGAAGGGTTAGCTAACATTAAGGTTAGGGTTGGGGGAAGGGTTAGCTAACATTAAGGTTAGGGGTGGGGGAAGGGTTAGCTAACATTAAGGTTAGGGTTAGGGGAAGGGTTAGCTAACATGCTAAGTAGTTGTAAAGTAGCAACAAAAGTAGTAAGGAGCTTAAAAGTAATTAGTAATTATAGTAATTATATATAATTATATATATTTATATAATATATTATGATATTATTTATAGTAATTAGCTAAAATTGTCCATGATGAGATTTGAACAGGCAACAGTTGGGTTGTTAGACATTCGCGTTAGACGCTCCCCAACCATCCACTATGACTTACCACTCTCTTTTAGTTTTAGGCCTAGTGTACTACTTACTGTATGTTACGTGTAGTCACTGAGACCAGGCTGCAACTACAAAAGGGAAAACATGAAATGACCCAGGGAACGATAGAACATAGCTCAGAGATGCACGAAAAAAACCCCGATAACATTCAAAATGGGTGAATCTTTCCTTTAACAAACTGTCAAATCTGTGAGCTAACTTGGGACAAATGAAATACTACACCATGGTTAATTCATTAGCACGAGTAAGAATTATATAGATAATGTTGTTGTTCAATAGAAAAAGGTTTTTGCTGCCTGCTGCAGAATCACACAGTGTTCAGAGACTACAATAATAATCAGGGTCCTCTGTCCTTGTACCTCCAGTCTGGCGTCAATCACTATCAACGGATAGGAGTTTAACCCATAACATTCTGATTCAAGTCTAGTGACCATCAACCCGAGTGTCACAAACAGAACAGTGGAAATCAACCCAAATGTCACAAACAGAACAGTGGACATCAACCCAAATGTCACAAACAGAACAGTGGACATCAACCCAAATGTCACAAACAGAACAGTGGACATCAACCCGAGTGTCACAAACAGAACAGTGGACATCAACCCAAATGTCACAAACAGAACAGTGGACATCAACCCAAATGTCACAAACAGAAGAGTGGACATCAACCCAAATGTCACAAACAGAACAGTGGACATCGTGTGTATTACAGAAAGGGAACATATTTAAATATGATAAACATTGTTTTAATCTCTAAAATGATTATGAACTTTATTCATTTTAAATATTCCCATTACACAGTCAATTCAGGAAGTGAATTTAAATTCCATTTCAATGTAAAGGATGAGAGAGAGAGATAGAGAAAAATGGAGGGAGGGGTCTGGCTGGATGGGTCCTTAAAAAGGAGAGGAGGAAGATGTAGAACTCAACTCACAGGCAGGACAGAGAGAGAGAGACTAGAACTCAACTCACAGGCAGGACAGAGAGAGAGAGAGAGAGAGAGCGAGAGAGAGACCCAGTGAAGACCTTTGAAGATCTCTGAAGAAGTGAAGCTACAACTGAAGACTTCAGAAGGTGAGATTTCAACATCTGTTCATCTAATACTGTACCTGTCTTCATCCCAACTGACCTCCTATTCCCTTTGTAGTTAGCTACATTAGACAAGGGCCCATAGGGCATATGTAGCCCTGGTCATATGTAGCTCTGGTCAAAAGTAGTGCACTACATAGGGAAAAGGGTCCTATTTGGAAACTCGTTACTAGGGACACAAATGGGTGAACGCTTTGGACCGAGTTTAAGAACTACTGTGCTAAGGAATTCAAGTCTGCTGCCAAAACTCAGGTATCATGTTTTCTACCAATTACAGTAGATTAGCCTAGTACACATGAATATGTATTCACAGCTTGGGGTGCCCCAGGACCGAGTTTGGAAAACGCTGCCTCAGCAGTTACGTAAGTTAAGTAACAAACAGGGTTTCCCTGACCTCCCAAGTACCCCCTGCCGTTCCACTGATTTGATATCTGGTTCCATGAATTTGTCTTGACGGCTTCTCTCTCTCTCTCTCTCTCTCTCTGTGTCTCTCTCTCTCTCTCTCTCTCTCTGTGTGTCTCTCTCTCTCTCTCTCTCTCTCTCTCTGTCTCGCCCTCTCTCTCTCTCTCTCTCTCTCTCTCTCTCTCTCTCTCTCTCTCTCTCTCTCTCTCTCTCTCTCTCTCTCTCTCTCTCTCCTCTCTCTCTCTCTCTCTCTCTCTCTCTCTCTCTCTGTGTCTCTCTCGCTCTCTCTGTGTCTCTCTCTCTGTGTCTCTCTCTGTGTCTCTCTCTCTCTCTCTCTCTCTCTCCTCTCTCAGGAGACTATCACCATGGCGATGTTGACCACTCTTCTGCTTCTCAGCGCTGTCTTTGCTCTGGGAGATGCAAGGGGTAGCAGAGGTATTCTGACCAAAGGTTTTGGTGACCTGTTCACACTCATCAGATTTTATTTGATGTTATTGTTGCAACCTTAACACCTAGTGACCTAGGTTTTGGTTTAACAGTCACTGGACCCCGAGCTCCTGGTTGGGGCCCCCGTCGTATTCGCTAAAATATAATTATTTTATAGGTCTGTTGTGGTTTCATAGTTCTGAAACTGATCTAGGTTCGTTCAGTTTGAAATTTAAAGGCAATGTTCCGTCTTCAGCAGAGACAGCATTCACGGTAAACGCTGCATGCAAACTGCTCAATCTGAAATTACCTTTAACATTTCTAGCATGGAATCTGTAACGCTGATAGAATTGATTCCCAAGTCTTTTAAAAAGCACCTGTCTCAATATTCCCTCTCTCTTTGTCTCTCTTTTGTTGTAGGGGATCGGCGTAATCGCTGTGACTCGGAGGAAATCGTTCCTCCTCCGAAAGATCCGTATGACTCAGAGGAAAACAGTTCTCCCTCGGAGGAACAAATTATTCCTCCGACAGATTATTCTGACTCGGAGGAACACATTCCTCCTCCGAAAGATCGATCTGACTCAGAGGAACACATTCGTCCACGGAAAGGTGAGAAACATATTATGGAGAACCTGATAACCGGTAAAAATGACAGTTTATGTTACAAAACAAGCAAGTATAGAGATCTAAATATAGAGAATCATTGTACAATCTAAACTGCTGTGAAATATATTTTCAATAACCACAAATATAATATGTTCAGCTGTTTGCACAAAACCGTAAGAAGAAGACGCAAAAACAAAATGTTATAATGGGAAGCGTGGACATAGTGCACATAGATCTACCGCTTCTTAGACTTGCTTTCAATGAGAATTACAGATCTATAACACACATTTCTATGCAAATTTGGTCATGTTGCCCGAAAAGTTACTTTTCAAAGTGAATCGGTCATTTTTTCAACAACACGCGGTTGGCCGTGATGTGTTGCTCAGTAACAGCTGAAACGCACTTTTGATGAATCAGATTGTCTGGTGGGAACAGACCGTACTGTTCTGTAACGGTCCCGTGTGGCTCAGTTGTTTCCAACGCCAGGGTTGTGGGTTCGATTCCCACGGGGGACCAGTACGGAGGAAAAATAAATAAATACACAAAATGTATGAAATGTATGCATTCACTACTGGAAGTCGCTCTGGATAAGAGCGTCTGCTAACTGACTAAAATGTAAAATAATGTTATTTAATGGGATCTCTCTCCCCCCTACAGAGTGGCATCACAGAGCCTGCCCAAACGGCTGGCACAGACATAAGACACACTGCTATCACTATGTCCCCATCATGACCACATGGCCAGAGGCAGAGGTACTTGCTCTCTCCCTCCTCTCTGTGTGTCTCTGTGTCTCTCTCTCTCCCATCTCTCTCTGTGTGTGTGTCTCTCACCACTCTTTCTCCCCTCTCTCTCTCTGTCTCTCTCTCTCTCTCCCCTCTCTCTCTCTCTCCAGAGGAGATGTTTGCGCTTGGGAGGTAACCTGGCGTCAGTGCACAGCCTTCCCCAGTATCGTTTCCTTCAGTCTGTCATCAGGAAGAGTACCAGGAAAGTCCAGCGCACCTGGATTGGAGCCAACGACGCCATCAAGGTCAGAAGCACCGTTTGTTCAACACTCCTGAAACATATAGGATGCATTGATTCTTGATGAATAGAACCTATAAAGGCCTGGTGGTGCCTTAACCCACATATCAGTTTGTTTTCTAAGCTTGTTATGTAATATTACAAACACTGTCTAGCTTCAAGCCATGGTTAAATCATGCTTATCTCATAGATGGTCAGTCCTGGTATCCATAGCTCTGTCTAGGAGTCTGAGAGTGGTTACATTTCTCCAGGTAACTACAGTGTGTATATATAGTGTTTACTGTCTGCTGGTGATGCATCGTCCTGTGTGCTCTGTAGGAGGGTCTTTGGCTGTGGAGCGACGGGTCCAGGTTTAACTACCAGAACTGGGCCCCAGGTCAACCCTCCAACTATAACCATGGTGTTATTAAGGACAACACGAACGGTCGGGAGCATTGCATGGAGATGAATTATGGAGGTACAATGCTGTCGCCAGACTCGTCTCCCGCTCATTATACATCAATCATTTGGATAGTAGTAAAATACACCTTAAAGGGAATTTATTCCTTTTATAGCTACATATTTATAAAACAAAAATAATACCTACCTTTCTGTTTCTCTTTCCCAGCTTCCCGCGGTCAGAATGATGCCCCTTGCTGGTACAAACGTCCCTTCCTGTGTTCCAGAAAGCGCTGATGTCCACATTTTGGGAGCGACAACATTGGAGAAGCTCTCAGATTGTTTTAAATAAAGGCACCGTCTGCAATATTACCTTTTGTTCAGTGGTCATTTATACAAAACACCAGCTGGAGCCAACTATGAAACTCTGTAGTGTGAAGTACCACATAACATCTTTGGTAAATGAAATGTTAAACAGTTGCTTCTCACTTTGTAATACTTTTCATTGTCGTCTACATTTTCATAGTCAATCCAGAGATGTAAATCACCATCATCATCATAACCATCGTCATATTGATTAATTATGTTTCAAATTGCTTACACACATTTCTTACACCTGTCAAATCGTCTCCGATATCCTCAAGGGCATAGGATGTAAGGTCTACTAGGGCATGGGTCAGGGTCAGGGTTTATGGTTACTGTACTGTAGTCCACTCCAGCCAAACTAGAGGTTAGATTTAGAATGAGGTCAGGGTTAATGGTTTAATGTACTGAACATTAGGTGCAAATACTGTAGTCCACTCCAGCCAAACTCGAACATAGTGGTTCACAATTGCTGATCAAATACTGCCACCTTGTGTTCATTCATCAGTCTTAAACACACACACACACACACACACACACACACACACACACACACACCGGCATTACTGTTGCTTCAACTTGTATTGAGTCTGTTGAAGATTAGCCTACTGGTTTTCCTTTCTCCTCCTGGAAATTCATTGTAGAAATACAGTTGATAGAACTGCACAGCTAAACTGTTGATTACCTGATAAAACTGCATTAAAAAACCATCAAATTGATCAGAAATACAGTGTAGACATTGTTAATGTTGTAAATGACGGCCAGCATCTCGGAGTCGCCTCTTCACTGCTGACGTTGAGACTGGTGTTTTGCGGGTACTATTTAATGAAGCTGCCAGTTGAGGACTTGTGAGTCGTCTGTTTTTCAAACTAGACACTCTAATGTACTTGTCCTCTTGCTCAGTTGTGCACTGGGGCCTCCCACTCCTCTTTCTATTCTGGTTAGAGACAGTTTGCTCTGTTCTGTGAAGGAATTAGTACACAGCGATGTACGAGATCTTACGTTTCTTGTCAATTTCTCACATGGAATAGCCTTCATTTCTCAGAACAAGAATAGACAGACGAGTTTCAGAAGAAAGGTCTTTGTTCCTGGCCATTTTGAGCCTATAATCAAACCCACAAATGCTGATGATCCAGATACTCAACTAGTCTAAAGAAGGGCAGTTTTATTGCTTCTTTAATCAGAACAACAGTTTTCAGCTGTGCTAACATAATTGCAAAAGGGTTTTCTAATGATCAATTAGCCTTTTAAAATGATAAACTTGGATTAGCTAACACAACATGCCGTTGGAACACAGGAGTGATGGTTGCTGATAATGGGCCTCTGTACGCCTATGTAGATATTCCATAAAAAATCTGCCATTTCCAGCTACAATATTAATTTACAACATTAACAATGTCTACACAGTATTTCTGATCAATTTTATTTTATTTTAGCCACACACAAATAGTTGTATTAGTAGCAGGGCTGTATGTGTAGTTGTATTAGTATTATTGGGCTGTGTGTGTAGTTGTGTTATTAAAATAGGGCAGTAAGTGTAGTTGTATTAGTATTATAGGGCTGTGTGTGTAGTTATGCTATTAAAATAGGGCAGTAAGTGTAGTTGTATCAGTAGTATAGGGCTGTGTGTGTAGTTGTGTTATTAAAATAGGGCAGTAAGTGTAGTTGTATTAGTATTATAGGGCTGTGTGTGTAGTTATGCTATTAAAATAGGGCTGTGTGTGTAGTTGTATTGGTAGTATAGGGCTGTATGTGTAGATGCATTATTTGTTGAGGACTGTGTGTGTAGTTGTATTAGTAGTTTAAGTCTGTAACTGTTGTATGTGTAATTGTATGAATAGTTTGGGGCTGTTTGAGTAGTTGTATCAGTAGTATAGGGCTGTGTGTCTTGTTGTGTTAGTAGTATAGGGCTGTGTGTGTAGTGGTATTAGTACTATAGGGCTGCATGTGAAGTTTTATTAGTAGATTAGGCCTGTGTGTGTAGTTGTATTATTAGTATAGGGCTATGTGTGTAGTTGTATTAGTATTATAGGGCTGTGTGTGTAGTTGTATTAGCAGTATAGGGCTGTATGTGTAGTTGTATTAGTAGTATAGGGCTGTGTGTGTAGTTGTATTAGTTGTATAGGGCTTTCTGTGTAGTTGTATTAGTAGTAGGCTGTATGTGTAGTTGTGTTATTAGTATGGGACGTTTAGTGTAGTTGTATTAGTAGTAGGGCTGTGTGTGTAGTTGTATTTGTATTATAGGGCTGTGTGTGTAGTTGTGTTATTAGTATAGGGCAGTAGGTGCAGTTGTATTAGTGTTATAGGACTGTATTGTAGTTGTGTTATAAGTATACGGCTGTAAATGTAGTTTATTTAGTAGTGTGGGGCAGTGTGGGCAGTTGTATTGGTAGTATAGGACTGTATGTGTAGTTGTATTAGTTGTTTGGGGCTGTGTGTGTAGTTGTATTAGTAGTAGAGGACTGTGTGTAGTTATATTCGCAGTAGGGCTGAATGTGTAGATGTATTATTAGTATGGGGCTGTGTGTGTAGTTGTATTAGTAGTAGGGCTGTATGTGTAGTTGTGTTATTAGTTTTGGGCTGTGTGTGTAGTTGTATTAGTAGTAGGGCTGTGTGTGTAGTTGATCAGTATTATAGGGCTGTGTGTGTAGTCGTATTAGTTGTATAGGGCTGTATGTGTAGATGTATTATTAGTTTAGGACTGTATGGGTAGTTGTATTAGTAGTTTAGGGCTGTAAGTGTTGTTGTATTAGAAGTGTGGAGATGTGTGTTCAGTTGAATTACTTGTACAGGACAATATGTTTAGTTGTAGTAGTAGTTTGGGGCTGTGTGAGTAGTTGTATTAGTAGTAGGGCTGTATGTGTAGTTGGATAAGTAGTATAGTGCTTTCTGTGTAGTTATGTTAGTAGTATAGGGCTTTATGTGTAGTTGTATTAGTAGTAGAGGACTGTGTGTGTAGTTGTATTAGTAGTATAGGGCTGTGTGTAGTTATATTCGAGGTAGGCCTGAATGTGTTGTTGTATTATTAGTTTGGGTCTGTGTGTGTAGTTTTATTAGTAGTATAGGGCTGTGTGTGTAGTTGTGATAGTAGTATAGGGCTGCGTGTTTAGTTTTATTAGTGGTATAGTGCTGCGTGTGTAGTTGTGATAGTAGTATGGAGATGTAGGTCTCGTTGTATTAGTAGTATAGGGCTGTGTGTGTAGTTTTATTAGTTGAATAGGGCTGTATGTCTAGATGTATTATTAGTATAGGACTGTATGTGTAGTGGTATTAGGAGTTTGGGGCTGTGTGTGTAGTTGTATCAGTAGTATATGGCTGTATGTGTAGTTGTGTTATTAGTACGGGCCTCTGTGCAGTTGTATTACTAGTAGGGCTGTGTGTGTAGTTGATCAGTATTATAGGGCTGTGTGTGTAGTTGTATAGGCTGTATGTGTAGATGCATTATTTGTTGAGGACTGTATGTGTAGTTGTATTAGTAGTTTAAGTCTGTAACTGTTGTTGTATTAGAAGTGTGGAGATGTGTGTTCAGTTGTATTAGTAGTACAGGACAGTATGTGTAATTGTACGAATAGTTTGGGGCTGTTTGAGTAGTTGTATCAGTAGTATAGGGCTGTGTGTCTAGTTGTGTTAGTAGTATAGGGCTGTATGTGTAGTGGTATTAGTAGTATAGGGCTGTGTGCAGTTGTATTAGTAGTTTAGGACAGTAGGTGTAGTTGTATTAGTAGTATAGGGCTGCATGTGTAGTTTTCAATGTAGTATGTGGCTGTGTTTGTAGTTGTATCAGTGGTATTTGGCTGTGTATGTAGTTGTATTAGTAGTATAGGGCTGTGTGTGTAGTGGTATTAGTAGTATAGGGCTTTCTGTGTAGTTATGTTAGTAGTATAGGGCTTTATGTGTAGTTGTATTAGTAGTAGAGGACTGTGTGTGTAGTGGTATTAGTAGTATGGGGCTGTGTGTGTAGTTATATTCGCAGTAGGGCTGAATGTGTTGTTGTATTATTCGTTTTTGGCTGTGTGTGTAGTTGTATTAGTAGTAGGGCTGTATGTGTAGTTGTGTTATTAGTTTTTGCTGTGGGTGTAGTTGTATTAGTAGTAGGGCTGTGTGTGTTGTTGTATTAGTATTATAGTGATGTGTGTGTAGATGTATCAGTAGTGTATGGCTGTGTGTGTAGTTGTATTAGTAGTATAGTGATGTACGTGTAGTTCTGTTATTAGTATGGGGCTGTGTGTGTAGTTGTATCAGTAGAAGGGCTGTGTGTGTAGTTGTATTAGATGTTTGGGGATGTGTGTACAGTTGTATTAGTAGTACAGGACTGTATGTGTAGTTGTACTAGTTGTTTTGGGCTGTATGTGTAGTTGTATTAGTAGTATAAGGCTGTATGTGTAGTTGTGTTAGTAGTATAGGGATGTGTTTGTTGTGGTATTAGTAGTATAGGGCTGTATGTGTAGTGGTATTAGTAGTATGGGGCTTTGTATGTAGTTGTATCAGTAGAAGGGCTGTGTGTGTAGTTGTATTAGATGTTTGGGGATGTGTGTACAGTTGTATTATTAGTATAGGACTTTATGTGTAGTTGTACTAGTTGTTTTGGGCTGTGTATGTAGTTGTATTAGTAGTATGGGGATGTGTTTTCAGTTGTATTAGTTGTGTGGGGCTGTGTGTGTAGTGGTGTTAGTATTGTATAGGTGTGTGTGTAGTGGTGTTAGTAGTATAAGGCTGTATGTGTAGTTGTACTAGTTGTTTTGTGCTGTGTATGTAGTTGTATTAGTAGTATGGGGATATGTGTTCAGTTGTATTAGTTGTATAGGTGTGTGTGTGTAGTGGTGTTAGTAGTATAGGGCTCTTGGCAGGGGGTATTTGTTTTATGTGGTTCGGGGTTTAATGGGATATGTATTTATGTAAGAGGGGTGTTTGATTTATGTGTTCCGGTGTTTTTTGGTAATGTTCTTGTTTTGTATTTCTATGGTTTTCTATGTTGTGTGTTTCTTTGTGTTGGCCTGGTATGGCTCTCAATCAGAAACAGCTGTACATCGTTGTTGCTGATTGAGAGTCATACTTAGGTAGCCCTGTTTCACCTGTCCCTTTGTGAGAAGTTGTTGTTGTATTACTGTTCGTTCGATCGTTTTCTTGTCTTGTGTTTTCAGTGTTCTAAATGAAAAGTTAAAATGAGCACTCAACCCGCTGCGCCTTGGTCCCTTTCATACGACGACCGTTACAGCTGTGTAGTTGAGTTAGTACTATACTGCTGTATGTGTAATTGTGTTGGTAGTACGGGGCTGTATGTGTGGTTGTGTTATTAGTAAGGGGCTGTATGTGTAGTTGTGTTGGTAGTACGGGGCTGTATGTGTGGTTGTGTTATTAGTAAGGGGCTGTATGTGTAGTTGATTTGGTAGCATAGGGCTGTGTGTTGTTGTATAGGGATGTGTGTGTAGTTGTATTAGTAGTATAGGGCGTTCTGTGTAGTTGTATTAGTAGATTAGGCCTGTGTGTAGTTGTATTAGTAGTGTGGGGCTGTGTGTGCAGTTGTATCAGTATTATGGGGCTGTAAGTGTAGTTGTATTAGTAGTGTGGGGTTGTGTGAGTAGTTGTATCAGTAGTGTATGGCTGTGTGTCTAGTTGTATTAGTAGTACAGGACTGTATGTGTAGTTGTACTAGTAGTTTTGGGCTGTGTGTGTAGTTGTATTAGTAATATAGGGCTGTATGTGGTGTTGTGTTAGTAGTATATGTCACGTCCTGACCATAGAAGCTTTTATTTTCTTTGGTAGAGTAGGTCAGGGCATGACTGGGTTGTGTTTAGTTTAGATTTTCTATGTTGTCATGTTCTTGTTTCTGTATTTCTATGTTGTTGTTTTTTTGGGATGATCTCCAATTAGAGGCAGCTGGTTATCATTGTCTCTAATTGGAGATCATACTTGAGTTGTTGTTTTTCCCAACTGGGTTTGTGGGAGATTGTATTTTGAGTGAGTGTATGTTGCACCGCTTCGACATGGTTTGTTTTGTTTATGAGTTTATTTGTATGTCTTGCATAGTTTCACAGTTATAATAAAATGTGTAACCGAACGCACGCTGCGCTTTGGTCCTATTCTTCAGACAGCCGTGACAGAATAGAGCTGTGTGTTGTTGAGTTAGTAGTATACTGCTGTATGGGTAGTTGTGTTGGTAGTAAGGGGCTGTATGTGTAGTTGAATTGGTAGCATAGGGCTGTGTGTAGTTGTATTAGTAGTATAGGGCTTTCTGTGTAGTTGTAATAGTAGTATAGGCCTGTGTGTGTAGTTGTACTAGTAGTATAGGGCTGTTTGTGTAGTTATATTAGTAGTAGGGCTGTATGTGTAGTTGTGTAATTAGTATGGGGCTTCTTGTGTAGTTGTATTCATAGTAGGGCTGTGTGTGTAGTTGTATTGGAGGTTTGCTGCTTTGTTTGTAGTTGTATTGGTAGTACAGTGCTGTTTGTAGTTGTATTAGTATTATGGTGCTGTGTGTAGTTGTAATAGTGGTGCTTTGTTTGTAGTTGTGTTATAAGTATATGGCTGTGTGTGTAGTTGTATTAGTAGTGTGGGGCTGTGTGTGTAGTTGTATTAGTAGTACAGTGCTGTGTGTAGTTGTACTGGTAGTACAGTGCTGTGTGTAGTTGTATTAGTAGTGTAGTTCTGTCACCTTAATAAAGATGTTATGGTTGTCAAATTGTCTCAGAGTAGAAGATCTGGGCCCTTTTTACAAATTGTCTCAGAGTAGAACAACTGGGCCCTTATTCATTATCCAGTGGCCTTGAACAGAAGAACTTGGATTTGGATATATTGTACAAATGATCTTACAGAATGACAGATGGTTTACAGGTGATCATGCTAAATAACAGATGGGTTACAGGTGATCATGCTGCTTAACAGATGGGTTACAGGTGATAATGCTAAATAACAGATGGGTTACAGGTGATGATGCTGAATAACAAATGGGTTACAGGTGATAATGCTGAATAACAGATGGGTTACAGGTGATCATGATGAATAACAGATGGGTTACAGGTGATCATGCTGAATAACAGATGGGTTACAGGTGATCATGCTGAATAACAGATGGTTACAGGTGATCAACCTGAATGACAGATGGGTTACAGGTGATAATGCTGAATAACAGATGGGTTACAGGTGATCATGCTGATTAACAGATGGGTTACAGGTGATAATGCTGAATAACAGATGGGTTACAGGTGATCATGCTGAATAACAGATGGGTTACAGGTGATCATGCTGAATAACAGATGGGTTACAGGTGATCATGCTGAATAACAGATGGGTTACAGGTGATCATGCTGAATAACAGATGGGGTACAGGTGATAATGCTGAATAACAGATGGGTTACAGGTGATCATGCTGAATAACAGATGGGTTACAGGTGTTCATGCTGAATAACAGATGGGTTACAGGTGATCATGCTGAATAACAGATGGGTTACAGGGGATCATGCTGAATAACAGATGGGTTACAGGGGATCATGCTGAATAACAGATGGGTTACAGGTGATCATGCTGAAGAACAGATGGGTTACAGGTGATATGCTGATTAACAGATGGGTTACAGGTGATCATGCTGAATAACAGATGGGTTACATGTGATCATGCTCAATAACAGATGGGTTACAGGTGATCATGCTGAATGACATCTGGGTTACAGGTGATAATGCTGAATAACAGATGGGTTACAGGTGATAATGCTGAATAACAGATGGGTTACAGGTGATCATGCTGAATAACAGATGGGTTACTGGTTATAATGCTGATTAACAGATGGGTTACAGGTGATCATGCTGAATAACAGATGGGTTACAGGGGATCATGCTGAATGACATCTGGGTTACAGGTGGTAATGCTGAATAACAGATGGGTTACAGGTGATAATGCTGAATAACAGATGGGTTACAGGTGATAATGGTGAATAACAGATGGGTTACAGGTGATCATGCTGATTAACAGATGGGTTACAGGTGATCATGCTGAATAACAGATGGGTTACAGGGGATCATGCTGAATGACATCTGGGTTACAGGTGATAATGCTGAATAACAGATGGGTTACAGGTGATCATGCTGAATAACAGATGGGTTACTGGTTATAATGCTGATTAACAGATGGGTTACAGGTGATCATGCTTAATAACAGATGGGTTACAGGTGATAATGGTGAATAACAGATGGGTTACAGGTGATCATGCTGATTAACAGATGGGTTACAGGTGATCATGCTGAATAACAGATGGGTTACAGGGGATCATGCTGAATAACAGATGGGTTACAGGTGATCATGCTGAATAACAGATGGGTTACAGGGGATCATGCTGAATAACAGATGGGTTACAGGTGATCATGCTGAAGAACAGATGTGTTACAGGTGATATACTGATTAACAGATGGGTTACAGGTGATCATGCTGAATAACAGATGGGTTACAGGTGATCATGCTGAATAACAGATGGGTTACAGGTGATCATGCTGAAGAACAGATGTGTTACAGGTGATATACTGATTAACAGATGGGTTACAGGTGATCATGATGAATAACAGATGGGTTACAGGTGATCATGCTGAATGACAGATGGGTTACAGGTAATACTGCTGATTAACAGATGGGTTACAGGTGATAATGCTGATTAACAGATGGGTTACAGGTGAACATGCTGAAAAACAGATGGGTTACAGGTTATAATGCTGAATAACAGATGGGTTACAGTTGATCATGCTGATTAACAGGTGGGTTACAATTGATCATGCTGAATAACAGATGGGTTACAGGTGATCATTTTGAATAACAGATGGGGTACAGGTGATAATGCTGAATAACAGATGGGTTACAGGTGATCATGCTGAATAACAGATGGGTTACTGGTTATAATGCTGATTAACAGATGGGTTACAGGTGATCATGCTGAATAACAGATGGGTTACATGTGATAATGCTGAATAACAGATGGGTTACAGGTGATCATGCTGATTAAAAGATGGGTTACAGGTGATAATGTTGAATAACAGATGGGTTACAGGTGATCATGCTAAATAACAGATGGGTTACAGGTGATAATGTTGAATAACAGATGGGTTACAGGTGATAATGCTGAATGACAGATGGTTTACAGGTGATAATGCTGATTGACAGATGGGTTACAGGTGATAATGCTGATTAACAGATGGGTTACAGGTGATCATGCTGAGTAACAGATGGGTTACAGGTGATCATGTTGAATAACAGATGGGTTACAGGTGCTGAAAAACACCAGCCTGTTCATATGGACCAATATGTTGTTAGACCCATTTCTAAAGGGGATTATATTATATGTTATATAATTATATTATATGTTAGGATCATTTTGTTACAATTCATTTTGAGGGGAGCATTTCAAATGTAGTGAAGGGTACACAAATAGATTAATGGGTTATGACATTTAAATTGAGGTAAAGCATGGGGTTTGGTGTTGACTTTCTGAACTCGTTAGACCAAAGGTTTAAAGTAATACAGAAAGTGTTGGTACTTCAGTTGAGTTTCGGATATATTGACCAAATTATCAGGAAAGTTGTGGGCATATTTACCATTCAAAATTCACCAGAAACAGCCATTTCTTCACAAAGTTGCATGTAAAAAGTCAAAACAGAAAGCAGTGACTTCATTTGCTGCCTGCTGCAGAATCACACAGTGTTCAGAGACTACAATAATAATCAGGGTCCTCTGTCCTTGTACCTCCAGTCTGGCGTCAATCACTATCAACGGATAGGAGTTTAACCCATAACATTCTGATTCAAGTCTAGTGACCATCAACCCGAGTGTCACAAACAGAACAGTGGACATCAACCCAAATGTCACAAACAGAACAGTGGACATCAACCCAAATGTCACAAACAGAACAGTGGACATCAACCCAAATGTCACAAACAGAACAGTGGACATCGTGTGTATTACAGAAAGGGAACATATTTAAATATGATAAATTATGTTTAATCTCTAAACTGATAATGAATTTTATTAATCTTAAATATTCCCATTACACAGTCAATTCAGGAAGTGAATTTAAATTCCATTTCAATGTAAAGGATGAGAGAGAGAGATAGAGAAAAATGGAGGGAGGGGTCTGGCTGGATGGGTCCTTAAAAAGGAGAGGAGGAAGATGTAGAACTCAACTCACAGGCAGGACAGAGAGAGAGACTAGAACTCAACTCACAGGCAGGACAGAGAGAGAGAGACTAGAACTCAACTCACAGGCAGGAGAGAGAGAGAGAGAGACAGAGAGAGAGACAGAGACAGAGACAGAGAGAGAGAGAGAGAGACAGAGACAGAGAGAGAGAGAGAGAGAGAGAGAGAGAGAGAGAGAGAGAGAGAGAGACCCAGTGAAGACCTTTGAAGATCTCTGAAGAAGTGAAGCTACAACTGAAGACTTCAGAAGGTGAGATTTCAACATCTGTTCATCTAATACTGTACCTGTCTTCATCCCAACTGATCTCCTATTCCCTTTGAAGTTAGCTACATTAGACAAGGGCCCATAGGGCATATGTAGCCCTGGTTATATGTAGCTCTGGTCAAAAGTAGTGCACTACATAGGGAAAAGGGTCCCATTTGGAAACTCGTTACTAGGGACACAAATGGGTGAACGTTTTGGACCGAGTTTAAGAACTACTGTGCTAAGGAATTCAAGTCTGCTGCCAAAACTCAGGTATCATGTTTTCTACCAATTACAGTAGATTAGCCTAGTACACATGAATATGTATTCACAGCTTGGGGTTCCCCAGGACCGAGTTTGGAAAACGCTGCCTCAGCAGTTACATAAGTTAAGTAACAAACAGGGTTTCCCTGACCTCCCAAGTACCCCCTGCCGTTCCACTGATTTGATATATTCCATGAATTTGTCTTGACGGCTTCTCTCTCTGTCTCTCTCTCCCTGTCTCTCTGTGTCTCTCTTTTTCTCTCTGTGTCTCTCTTTTTCTCTCTGTCTCTCTCTCTCTCTCTCTCTGTCTCTCTCTGTCTCTCTCTGTCTCTCTTTCTCTCTCTCTCTCTGTCTCTCTCTCTGTCTCTCTCTCTCTCTCTCTCTCTCTCTCTGTCTCTGTGTCTCTCTCTCTCTCTCTCTCTCTCTCTCTCTCTCTGTCTCTGTGTCTCTCTCTCCCTGTCTCTCCCTGTCTCTCCCTGTCTCTCCCTGTCTCTCCCTGTCTCTCCCTGCTCTCTCTCTCTCTCTCTCTCTCTCTCTCCAGGAGACTATCACCATGGCGATGTTGACCACTCTTCTGCTTCTCAGCGCTGTCTTTGCTCTGGGAGATGCAAGGGGTAGCAGAGGTATTCTGACCAAAGGTTTTGGTGACCTGTTCACACTCATCAGATTTTATTTGATGTTATTGTTGCAACCTTAACACCTAGTGACCTAGGTTTTGGTTTAACAGTCACTGGACCCCGAGCTCCTGGTTGGGGCCCCCGTCGTATTCGCTAAAATATAATTATTTTATAGGTCTGTTGTGGTTTCATAGTTCTGAAACTGATCTAGGTTCGTTCAGTTTGAAATTTAAAGGCAATGTTCCGTCTTCAGCAGAGACAGCATTCACGGTAAACGCTGCATGCAAACTGCTCAATCTGAAATTACCTTAAAATTTCTAGCATGGAATCTGTAACGCTGATTGAATAGATCCTCCAAGTCTTTTAAAAAGCAATCTGAAATGATGTGATTATATTATTAATCGTTATCTTTAATCTTTCTAAATGATGATCTCTTCCCCCCTACAGAGAGGCATCACAGAGTCTGCCCACCTGGCTGGCCCAGATATGCGACACACTGCTATCACTACGTCCCCGTCCAGACCACATGGCCAGAGGCAGAGGTACCTGGATGTCTGCTGTACATGATCTAGAAGCCTGGTCTGAAAAGCACTATAGTTGGACTAGTGAGGAGGCTATTTCCATCCCTGTCTGGTGGCCATACAGGGTTGTAGTTGACTCTGTAGGTTTAATCTGTGTTCAACAGGGTTGAGAAACTATATCATGATGTGCCAGTCCTTCTATTTATCTTTATATTGTACCTCTGTCTCCTTGTCTCTCCCCTCTCTCTGTCTCTCTCTCTCTTTCTGTCTCTGTCTCTTTCTCTCTCTCTATCTCCTCGTCCTTCTCTCCTCGTCTCTCTCTCTCTCTCTCTCTCTCTCTCTCTCTCTCTCTTTTTGTCTCTCTCTCTCCACTCTCTCTCTCTCTCTCTCTCTCTCCTCTCTCTCTCTCTCTCTGTGTCTCTGTCTCTCTCTCTCTCTCTCTCTCTCTCTCTCTCTGTGTCTCTGTCTCTCTCTCTCTGTCTCTCTCTCTCTTTCTTTCTCTGTGTCTCTCTCTCTCTCCCCTCTCTCTCTCTCTCCCCACCCCTCACTCACTCTCTGTTTCTCTCTCTCTCCTCGTCTCTCTCTCTCTATCTCTCTGTCTCTCTCTCCCCTCTCTCTCTCTGGCTCTCTCTCTCTCTCCCCCTCTCTCCCTCTCTGTCTGTCTGTCTCTCTCTCTCTCTCTCCAGAGGAAATGTTTGCTCCTGGGAGGTAACCTGGCGTCAGTGCACAGCCTTTCCCAGTATCGTTTCCTTCAGTCTGTCATCAGTAATAGTACCGGTAAAGTCCAGCGCACCTGGATTGGAGCCAACGATGCCATCGAGGTCAGATGCACCGTTTGTTCAACACTCCTGAAACATATAGGATGCATTGATTCTTGATGAATAGAACCTATAAAGGCCTGGTGGTGCCTTAACCCACATATCAGTTTGTTTTCTACGCTTGTTATCTAATATTACAAACACTGTCTAGCTTCAAGCCATGGTTAAATCATGCTTATCTCATAGATGGTCAGTCCTGGTATCCATAGCTCTGTCTAGGAATCTGAGAGTGGTTACATTTCTCCAGGTAACTACAGTGTGTATATATAGTGTTTACTGTCTGCTGGTGATGCATCGTCCTGTGTGCTCTGTAGGAGGGTCTTTGGCTGTGGAGTGACGGGTCCAGGTTTAACTACCAGAACTGGGCCCCGGGTCAACCCTCTAACTCCGACCATTTTGTTGTGAAAGACAACACGAACTGCCGGGAGCATTGCATGGAGATGAATTATGGAGGTACAATGCTGTCGCCAGACTAGTCTCCCGCTCATTATACATCAATCATTTGGATAGTAGTAAAATACACCTTAAAGGGAATTTATTCCTTTTATAGCTACATATTTATAAAACAAAAATAATACCTACCTTTCTGTTTCTCTTTCCCAGCTTCCCGCGGTCAGAATGATGCCCCTTGCTGGTACAAACGTCCATTCCTGTGTTCCAGAAAGCGCTGATGTCCACATTTTGGGAGAGACAACATTGGAGAAGCTCTCAGATTGTTTTAAATAAAGGCACCGTCTGCAATGTTACCTTTTGTTCAGTGGTCATTTATACAAAACACCAGCTGGAGCCAACTATGAAACTCTGTAGTGTGAAGTACCACATAACATCTTTGGTAAATTAAATGTTAATAACCTCTCTAGGGGAGGTGGGACGAAATCGTCCCACACTTTTCAACAGCCAGTGAAAAATCAGAGCACCAAATTTAAAACCACAAAATGTCATAATTCAACGTTCTCAAACATAGGACTATTTTACACCATTTTATAGATACACTTCTCCTGAATCGAACCCCGTTGTCCGATTTCCAAAAGGCTTTACAGCGAAAGCAAAACATTAGATTATGTTAGGAGAGTACATAGACACAAATAATCACACAGCCATTTTCCAAGCAAGCATATATGTCACATAAACCCAAACCACAGCTAAATGCAGCACTAACCTTTGACGATCTTCATCAGATGACACTCCTAGGACATTATGTTATACAATACATGCATGTTTTGTTCAATCAAGTTCATATTTATATCAAAAAACAGCTTTTCACATTAGCATGTGATGTTCAGAACTAGCATACCCACCGAAAACTTCCTGTGAATTTACTAAATTACTCATGATAAACGTTGACAAAATACATAACAATTATTTTCAGAATTATAGATACAGAACTCCTTTATGCAATCGCTATGTCCGATTTTAAAATAGCTTTTCGGCGAAAGCACATTTTGCAATATTCTGAGTACGTTCAGATCACTATCCGAAGGGTAACGCGCGAGCGCATTTCGTGACAAAAAAATTCAAAATATTCCATTACCGTACTTAGAAGCATGTCAAACACTGTTTAAAATCTATTTTTATGCTACTTTTCTCGTGAAATAGCGATAATATTCCAACCGGGCAACGTTGTATTCATTCAAAGACTGAAATAATTTTTTTTAGAAGTCTCGTGAACGCGCATCTCCAGTCTCACTGTCCCCAGGCTGACCACTTACAAACTCTGCTGCTGTACTTTGCCCAGAGACAGCAGACACCCCATTCCACTTTCTGGCGGCTTTAGAGAGCCAATGGAAGCCTTAGAAAGTGTCACATTACAGCACAGAGGCTGTAATGTCGATAGAGATGCAACAGAAGGACAACAAATTGTCAGACAGGGCACTTCCTGCATGGAATCTTCTCAGGTTTTGGCCTGCCATATGAGTTCTGTTATACTCACAGACACCATTCAAACAGTTTTAGAAACGTTAGAGTGTTTTCTATGTGAATCTACTAATTATATGCATATTCTAGTTTCTGGGCAGGAGTAGTAACCAGATTAAATCTGGTACGTTTTTTATCCGGCCGTGAAAATACTGCCCCCTATCCCAAAGAAGTTAAACAGTTGCTTCTCACTTTGTAATACTTTTCATTGTCGTCAACATTTTCTACATTTTCATAGTCAAACCAGAGATGACCAATTGATGTAAATCACCATCATCATCATCATCATCACCATCACTACCTTCTTCATGTTTAAAGGTCAATGCTGAAAAAACATTGAATTCATGATGTTTTCAAATTGCTTACACACATTTCTTACACCTGTCAAATCGTCTCCGATATCCTCAAGGGCATAGGATGTAAGGTCTACTAGGGCTGGGGTCAGGGTCAGGGTTTATGGTTACTGTACTGTAGTCCACTCCAGCCAAACTAGAGGTTAGATTTAGAATGAGGTGAGGGTTAATGGTTTAATGTACTGAACATTAGGTGCAAATACTGTAGTCCACTCCAGCCAAACTAGAACATAGTGGTTCACAATTGCTGATCAAATACTGCCACCTTGTGGTCATTCATCAGTCCTAAAAACACACACACACACACACACTCACACACACACACCGGCATTACTGTTGCTTCAACTTGTATTCAATGACAGAATAGTTGAATGGTATAGCTGACAGAACGGAGGAGAGGAGGGGAGTATTAGTAAAATAGTATGTATTACAATGAATGAAGAGAACTTGATATTTCAGTGGTAGCCTAGTCTATTGCTATTATTATACTGCAGCCAACTCAGAGAGTCTGTAGTAGATTAGCCTATTGGTTTTCCTTTCTCCTCCTGGAAATTCATTGTAGAAATACTGTTGATAGAACCGCACAGCTAAACTGTTAATTACCTGATATAACTGCATTAAAAAACATCAAATTGATCATAAATACAGTGTAGACATTGTTAATGTTGTAAGTGACGGCCAGCATCTCGGAGTCGCCTCTTCACTGCTGACGTTGAGACTGGTGTTTTGCGGGTACTATTTAATGAAGCTGCCAGTTGAGGACTTGTGAGTCGTCTGTTTTTCAAACTAGACTCTCTAATGTACTTGTCCTCTTGCTCAGTTGTGCACTGGGGCCTCCCACTCCTCTTTCTATTCTGGTTAGAGCCAGTTTGCTCTGTTCTGTGAAGGAATTAGTACACAGCGATGTACGAGATCTTACGTTTCTTGTCAATTTCTCACATGGAATAGCCTTCATTTCTCAGAACAAGAATAGACAGACGAGTTTCAGAAGAAAGGTCTTTGTTCCTGGCCATTTTGAGCCTATAATCAAACCCACAAATGCTGATGCTCCAGATACTCAACTAGTCTAAAGAAGGCCAGTTTTATTGCTTCTTTAATCAGAACAACAGTTTTCAGCTGTGCTAACATAATTGAAAAAGGGTTTTCTAATGATCAATTAGCCTTTTAAAATGATAAACTTGGATTAGCTAACACAACATGCCGTTGGAACACAGGAGTGATGGTTGCTGATAATGGGCCTCTGTACGCCTATGTAGATATTCCATAAAAAATCTGCCATTTCCTGCTACAATATTCATTTACAACATTAACAATGTCTACACTGTACTTCTGATCAATTTTATTTTATTTTAATGGACACATTTTTTTTGCTTTTCTTTCAAAACAAGGACACTTCTTGGTGATACCAAACTTTTTAACGGAAGTGTACGTTGTTGATTAGCTGATAAAACTGTATAACTACATTGTTAATGAGCTGATAACAATGTACAAATAGTACCAGCAGTAGTATGTGTAGTTGTGTTATTAGTATAAGGCTTTGTGTGTAGTTGTATTAGTTGTATAGGGATGTGTGAGTAGTTGTATTAGTAGTATAGGGCTGTTTGTGTAATTGTATTAGTAGTAGGGCTGTATGTGTAGTTGTGTTATTTGTATGGGGCTGTGTGTGTATTTGTATTATAGGGCTGTGTGTAGTTGTGATATTAGTATAGGGCAGTAGGTGTAGTTGTATTAGTGTTATAGGACTGTATTGTAGTTGTCTTATAAGTATACCGCCGTATGTGTAGTTGATTTAGTAGTGTGGGGCAGTGTGTGCAGTTTTATCAGTAGTATATGGCTGTGTGTCTAGTTGTGTTAGTAGTATAGGGCTGTATGTGTAGTGGTATTAGTAGTATAGGGCTGTGTGTGTAGTTATATTCGCAGTAGGGCTGAATGTGTTGTTGTAAATTTATTATGGGGCTGTGTGTGTAGTTGTATTAGTAGTAGAGCTGTATGTGTAGTTTTATTAGTAGTATAGGACTGTATGTGTAGTTGTGTTATTCGTTTTGGGCTGTGTGTGTAGTTGTATTAGTAGTAGGTCTGTGTGTGTAGTTGTGTTATTAGTATGGGGCTGTGTGTGTAGTTGTATTAGTAGTAAGGCTGTGTGTGTAGTTGTATTAGACGATTGGGGATGTGTGTTCAGTTTTATTAGTAGTACAGGACTGTATGTGTAGTTGTATTAGGAGTTTGTGGCTGTGTGTGTAGTTTTATCAGTAGTATATGGCTGTGTGTCTAGTTTTGTTAGTAGTATAGGGCTGTATGTGTAGAGGTATTAGTAGTATAGGGCTGTATGTGTAGTTGTATTCGTAGTATGGGGCTGTGTGTATAGTTGTATTAGTTGTATAGGACTGTATGTGTAGATGTATTATTAGTTTAGGACTGTATGTGTAGTTGTATTAGTAGTTTAGGGCTGTAGGTGTTGTTGTATTAGAAGTGTGGAGAAGCTTGTTCAGTTGAATTACTAGTACAGGACAATATGTTTAGTTGTAGTAGTAGTTTGGGGCTGTATGAGTAGTTGTATCAGTAGTATATGGCTGTGTGTCTTGTTGTGTTTGTAGTTTAGGGCTGTGTTGGTAGTGATATTAGTAGTATGGGGATGTATGTGTAGTTCAATTAGTAGATTAGGGCTTTCTGTTCAGTTTTATTAGTAGTACAGGACTGTATGTGTAGTTGTATTAAGAGTTTGTGGCTGTGTGTGTAGTTTTATCAGTAGTATATGGCTGTGTGTCTAGTTTTGTTAGTAGTATAGGGCTGTATGTGTAGAGGTATTAGTAGTATAGGGCTGTATGTGTAGTTGTATTCGTAGTATGGGGCTGTGTGTATAGTTGTATTAGTTGTATAGGACTGTATGTGTAGATGTATTATTAGTTTAGGACTGTATGTGTAGTTGTATTAGTAGTTTAGGGCTGTAGGTGTTGTTGTATTAGAAGTGTGGAGAAGCTTGTTCAGTTGAATTACTAGTACAGGACAATATGTTTAGTTGTAGTAGTAGTTTGGGGATGTATGAGTAGTTGTATCAGTAGTATATGGCTGTGTGTCTTGTTGTGTTTGTAGTTTAGGGCTGTGTTGGTAGTGATATTAGTAGTATGGGGATGTATGTGTAGTTCAATTAGTAGATTAGGGCTTTCTGTTCAGTTATATTAGTAGTATAGGACTGTGTGTGTGGTTATATTCGCAGTAGGGCTGTATGTGTTGTTGTATTATTAGTATAGGCCTGTGTGTAGTTGTACTAGTAGTATAGGGCTGTTTGTGTGGTTGTATCAGTAGTGTATTGCTGTGTGTCTAGTTGTATTAGTAGTATAGGGCTGTATGTGTAGTTGTGTTATTATTATGGGGCCTACTTATCCAACTACACATACAGCCCTACTACTAATACAACTACTCACACAGCCCCAAACTACTACTACAACTAAACATATTGTCCTGTACAAGTAATTCAACTGAACACACATCTCCACACTTCTAATACAACAACACTTACAGCCCTAAACTACTAATACAACTACTCATACAGTCCTAAACTAATAATACATCTACACCTACAGCCCTATACAACTAATACGACTACACACACAGCCCTATAATACTGATCAACTACACACACAGCCCTACTACTAATACAACTACACACACAGCCCAAAACTAATAATACAACTACACATACAGCCCTACTACTAATACAACTACACACACAGCCCCATACTGATAATACATCTACACATTCAGCCCTACTGCGAATATAACTACACACAGTCTTCTACAACTAATACAACTACACACACAGCCCAAAACTAATAACACAACTACACATACAGCCCTACTACTAATACAACTACACACACAGCCAAAAACGAATAATACAACAACACAATACTGTGAATATAACTACACACACAGCCCTATACTACTAATTCAACTACACACACAGTCCTCTACTACTAATACAACTACACATAAAGCCCTATACTACTAACATAACTACACAGAAAGCCCTATACTACTTATACAACTACACACACAGCCCTAATCTACTAACTGAACTACACATACATCCCCATACTACTAATACCACTACACACACAGCCCTATACTACTAATCAAACAACATTCACAGCCAAATACTACTGATACAACTACAAACATAGCCACATACTACATCGACAACTACACATGCAGCCCTACTACTAATACAACTACACCTACTGTCCTAAACTACTAATACAACTGCACACAGCCCTATACTACTAATACCTCTACACATACAGCCCTATACTACTAACACAACTAGACACACAGCCATATACTACTGATACAACTACACACACAGCCCTATACTACTAATACCACTACACATACAGTCCTATACTAATAATACATCTACACATACAGCCCTATACAACTAATAAAACGACACACACAGCCATATAGTACTGATACAACTACACACACAGCCCCACACAACTAATAAAACTACACACACAGCCCTATACTACTAATACCACTACACACACATCCCTATACTACTAATACCACTACACACACAGCCCTATACTACTAACACAACTACACACACAGCCCTATACTACTAACACAACTACACACACAGCCCCACACAACTAATACAACTACACACACAGCACCAAACTCCTAATACCACTACACATACAGCCCTATACAACTAACACAACTAGACACACAGCCATATACTACTGATACAACTACACACACAGCCAAAACTCCTAATACCACTACACATACAGTCCTATACTAATAATACATCTACACATACAGCCCAATACAACTAATAAAACTACAGACACAGCCCTATACTACTAATACAACGAGACCTACATCTCCATACTACTATCACAACTACACACGCAGCACTATACTACTAATAAAACTAAACACGCAGCCCTATACTACTATCACAACTACACACACAGCCCTATACTACTAATAAAACTACACACACAGCCCCAAACTAATAATACAACAACACATTCAGGCCTACCTCGAATATAACTACACACAGTCCTCTACTGCTAATACAACTACACACACAGCCTCAAACAACTAATACAACTACACACACAGCCTCAAACAACTAATACAACTACACATACAGTCCTACACTACCAATTCAACTGCACACACTGCCCCACACTGCTAAATCAACTGCACTTACAGCCATATACTTATAACACAACTACAATACAGTCCTATAACACTGATACAACTGCACCTACTGCCCTAAAATAATAACACAACTACACACGCAGCCCTACTACTAATACAACTACACTCAAAGTCCCATACTAATAACACAACTACACATACAGCCTACTACTAATACAACTACACAGAAAGCCCCATACAACTAATACAACTACACACAGCCCTATACTACTAATACAACTACACATACAGCCCTATACTACTAATACAACTACACACATCCCTATACTACTAATACAACAACACACACAGGTCTAATCTACTAATAAAACTTCACATGCAGCCCTATAGATCTAATACAACTACACACACAGCCCTATACTACTTATCCAACTACACATACAGCCATACTACTAATACAACTACTCACACAGCCCCAAACTACTACTACAACTACACATACTGTCCTGTACTACTAATACAACTGAACACACATCTCCACACTTCTAATACAACAACAGTTACAGACTTAAACTACTAATACAACTACACATACAGTCCTAAACTAATAATACATCTACACATACAGCCCTATACAACTAATACGACTACACACACAGCCCTATAATACTGATCAACTACACACACAGCCCTACTAGTAATACAACTACACACACAGCCCTATACTACTAACACAACAAGACACACAGCCCTATACGACTGATACAACTACTCACACAGCCCCAAACTACTACTACAACTACACATACTGTCCTGTACTACTAATACAACTGAACACACATCTCCACACTTCTAATACAACAACAGTTACAGACTTAAACTACTAATACAACTACACATACAGTCCTCAACAAATAATGCATCTACACATACAGCCCTATACTACCAATACAACTACACACACAGCCCTATAATACTGATCAACTACACACACAGCCCTACTACTAATACAACTGCACACAGCCCCGTACTAGTAACACAACTACACATACAGCCCTATACAACTAACACAACTGTACACACAGCCCCACACTACTAATACAACTACACTTAAAGCCCTATAATACTAATACAACTACACACACAGTCCTAAACTAATATATCCACACATACAGCAGCATACTACTAATTCAACCAGACACACAGCCATATACTACTAATACAACTACACACACAGCCCTATACTACTAATACAACTACACACACAGGCCTAATCTAAAAATAAAACTACACATACAGCTCTATACTACTAATACAACTACACACACAACCCAAAACTACTAGTACAACTACACATACAGTCCTGTACTACTAATACAACTGAACACATATACCCAAACTTCTAATACAACTACACACACAGCAATAATACAGATACAACTACACACACAGCCCTACTAATAACACAACTACACACACAGACCTATACTAACAACACAACTACACAAACATCACTATAATACTAATACAACTACACACACAGCCCTACTACTAATAAAACTACACACACAGCCCCATACTAATAATACAACAACACATTCAGCCCCACTGCGAATATAACTACACACAGACCTATACTACTAATACAACTACACACACAGTCCTCTACTACTAATACAACTACACACACAGCCCTATATTATTAACATAACAACACAGAAAGCCGTATACAACTACACACACAGACGTAATCTACTAATTGAACTACACATACATCCCCATACTACTAATACCACTACACACACAGCCCTAATCTACTAATTCAACTACACATACATCCCCATACTACTAATACCACTACACACACAGCCCTATACTACTAACACAACAAGACACACAGCCATATACTACTGATACAACTACTCACACAGCCCCAAACTACTACTACAACTAAACATATTGTCCTGTACTAGTAATTCAACTGAACACACATCTCCACACTTCTATTACAACAACACTTACAGCCCTAAACTACTAATACAACTACACATACAGTCCTAAACTAATAATACATCTACACATACAGCCCTATACAACTAATACAACTACACACACATCCTTATAATACTGATCAACTACACACACAGCCCTACTAGTAATACAACTGCACACAGGCCCGTACTAATAACACAACTACACATACAGCCCTATACTACTGATACAACTACACTTACTGCCCTATTTTAATAGCATAACTACACACACAGCACTATAATACTAATACAACTACACTTACTGCCCTATTTTAATAACACAACTACACACACAGCCCAATAATACTAATACAACTACACATACAGCCCTGCTACTAATACAACTATTTGTGTGTGGCTAAAATAAAATAAAATTGATCAGAAATACTGTGTAGACATTGTTAATGTTGTAAATGAATATTGTAGCTGGAAATGGCAGATTTTTGATGGAATATCTACATAGGCGTACAGATGCCCATTATCAGCAATTGGAACACAGCATCACTCCTGTGTTCCAATGGCACGTTGTGTTAGCTAATCCAAGTTTATCATTTTAAAAGGCTAATTGATCATTAGAAAACCCTTTTGCAATCATGTTAGCACAGCTGAAAACTGTGTTCTGATTAAAGAAGCAATAAAACTGGCCTTCTTTAGACTAGTTGAGTATCTTGAGCATCAGCATTTGTGGGTTTGATTATAGGCTCAAAATGGCCAGGAACAAAGACCTTTCTTCTGAAACTCGTCTGTCTATTCTTGTTCTGAGAAATGAAGGCTATTCCATGTGAGAAATTGACAAGAAACTTAAGATCTCGTACATCGCTGTGTACTAATTCCTTCACAGAACAGAGCAAACTGGCTCTAACCAGAATAGAAAGAAGAGTGGGAGGCCCCAGTGCACAACTGAGCAAGAGGACAAGTACATTAGAGTGTCTAGTTTGAAAAACAGACGACTCACAAGTCCTCAACTGGCATCTTCATTAACCTGTTTAGGATAGGGGGCAGTATTTTCACGGCCGGATTAAAAACATACCCGATTTAATCTGGTTATTACTCCTGCCCAGAAACTAGAATATGCATATAATTGTTTGATTTGGATAGAAAACACCCGGATGTTTCTAAAACTGTTTGAATGGTGTCTGTGAGTATAACAGAACTCATATGGCAGGCCAAAACCTGAGAAGATTCCATGCAGGAAGTGCCCTGTCTGACAATTTGTTGTCCTTCTGTTGCATCTCTATCGACATTACAGCCTCTGTGCTGTAATGTGACACTTTCTAAGGCTTCCATTGGCTCTCTAAAGCCGCCAGAAAGTGGAATGGGGTGTCTGCTGTCTCTGGGCAAAGTACAGCAGCAGAGTTTGTAAGTGGTCAGCCTGGGGACAGTGAGACTGGAGATGCGCGTTCACGAGACTTCTAAACCTGAGAAGATTCCAAACAGGAAACGCCCTCTCTGACCATTTCTTGGCCTTCTGTAACCCATCTGTTATTCAGCATGATCACCTGTAACCCATCTGTTAATCAGTATATCACCTGTAACACATTTATTCTTCAGCATGATCACCTGTAACCCATCTGTTATTCAACATGATCCCCTGTAACCCATCTGTTATTCAGCATGATCACCTGTAACCCATCTGTTATTCTGGATGATCCCCTGTAACCCATATGTTATTCAGCATGATCACCTGTAACCCCTCTGTTAATCAGCATGATCACCTGTAACCCATCTGTTATTCACCATTATCACCTGTAACCCATGTGTTATTCAGCATGATCACCTGTAACCCATCTGTTAATCAGCATTATAACCAGTAACCCATCTGTTATTCAGCATGATCACCTGTAACCCATCTGTTATTCAGCATTATCACCTGTACCCCATCTGTTATTCAAAATGATCACCTGTAACCCATCTGTTATTCAGCATGATCAATTGTAACCCATCTGTTAATCAGCATGATCAACTGTAACCTATCTGTTATTCAGCATTATAACCTGTAACCCATCTGTTATTCAGCATGATCACCTGTAACCCATCTGTTAATCAGCATTATCACCTGTAACCCATCTGTTAATCAGCAGTATCACCTGTAACCCATCTGTCATTCAGCATGATCACCTGTAACCCATCTGTTATTCAGCATGATCACCTGTAACCCATCTGTTAATCAGTATATCACCTGTAACACATCTGTTCTTCAGCATGATCACCTGTAACCCATCTGTCATTCAGCATGATCACCTGTAACCCATCTGTTATTCAGCATGATCACCTGTAACCCATCTGTTAATCAGTATATCACCTGTAACACATCTGTTCTTCAGCATGATCACCTGTAACCCATCTGTTATTCAGCATGATCCCCTGTAACCCATCTGTTATTCAGCATGATCACCTGTAACCCATCTGTTATTCAGCATGATCCCCTGTAACCCATCTGTTATTCAGCATGATCACCTGTAACCCCTCTGTTAATCAGCATGATCACCTGTAACCCATCTGTTATTCACCATTATCACCTGTAACCCATGTGTTATTCAGCATGATCACCTGTAACCCATCTGTTAATCAGCATTATAACCAGTAACCCATCTGTTATTCAGCATGATCACCTGTAACCCATCTGTTATTCAGCATTATCACCTGTACCCCATCTGTTATTCAAAATGATCACCTGTAACCCATCTGTTATTCAGCATGATCAATTGTAACCCATCTGTTAATCAGCATGATCAACTGTAACCCATCTGTTATTCAGCATTATAACCTGTAACCCATCTGTTATTCAGCATGATCACCTGTAACCCATCTGTTAATCAGCATTATCACCTGTAACCCATCTGTTAATCAGCAGTATCACCTGTAACCCATCTGTCATTCAGCATGATCACCTGTAACCCATCTGTTATTCAGCATGATCACCTGTAACCCATCTGTTAATCAGTATATCACCTGTAACACATCTGTTCTTCAGCATGATCACCTGTAACCCATCTGTCATTCAGCATGATCACCTGAAACCCATCTGTTATTCAGCATGATCACCTGTAACCCATCTGTTAATCAGTATATCACCTGTAACACATCTGTTCTTCAGCATGATCACCTGTAACCCATCTGTTATTCAGCATGATCCCCTGTAACCCATCTGTTATTCAGCATGATCACCTGTAACCCATCTGTTATTCAGCATGATCCCCTGTAACCCATCTGTTATTCAGCATGATCACCTGTAACCCATCTGTTAATCAGCATGATCACCTGTAACCCATCTGTTATTCACCATTATCACCTGTAACCCATGTGTTATTCAGCATGATCACCTGTAACCCATCTGTTAATCAGCATTATAACCAGTAACCCATCTGTTATTCAGCATGATCACCTGTAACCCATCTGTTATTCAGCATTATCACCTGTACCCCATCTGTTATTTAAAATGATCACCTGTAACCCATCTGTTATTCAGCATGATCAATTGTAACCCATCTGTTAATCAGCATGATCAACTGTAACCCATCTGTTATTCAGCATTATAACCTGTAACCCATCTGTTATTCAGCATGATCACCTGTAACCCATCTGTTAATCAGCATTATCACCTGTAACCCATCTGTTAATCAGCATGATCACCTGTAACCCATCTGTTATTCAGCATTATCACCTGTAACCCAGATGTCATTCAGCATGATCACCTGTAACCCATCTGTTATTGAGCATGATCACATGTAACCCATCTGTTATTCAGCATGATCACCTGTAACCCATCTGTTAATCAGCATATCACCTGTAACCCATCTGTTCTTCAGCATGATCACCTGTAACCCATCTGTTATTCAGCATGATCCCCTGTAACCCATCTGTTATTCAGTATGATCACCTGTAACCCATCTGTTATTCAGCATGATCACCTGTAACCCATCTGTTAATCAGCATGATCACCTGTAACCCATCTGTTATTCAGCATTATCACCTGTACCCCATCTGTTATTCAGCATGATCACCTGTAACCCATCTGTTAATCAGCATTATCACCTGTAACCCATCTGTTACTCAGCATGATCACCTGTAACCCATCTGTTATTCAGCATTATCACCTGTAACCCATCTGTTAATCAGCATGATCACCTGTAACCCATCTGTTATTCAGCATTATCACCTGTAACCCATCTGTCATTCAGGTTGATCACCTGTAACCATCTGTTATTCAGCATGATCACCTGTAACCCATCTGTTATTCAGCATGATCACCTGTAACCCATCTGTTATTCAGCATGATCACCTGTAACCCATCTGTTATTCAGCATGATCCCCTGTAACCCATCTGTTATTCAGCATGATCACCTGTAACCCGTCTGTTAATCAGCATGATCACCTGTAACCCATCTGTTATTCACCATTATCACCTGTAACCCATGTGTTATTCAGCATGATCACCTGTAACCCATCTGTTAATCAGCATTATAACCAGTAACCCATCTGTTATTCAGCATGATCACCTGTAACCCATCTGTTATTCAGCATTATCACCTGTACCCCATCTGTTATTCAAAATGATCACCTGTAACCCATCTGTTATTCAGCATGATCAATTGTAACCCATCTGTTAATCAGCATGATCAACTGTAACCCATCTGTTATTCAGCATTATAACCTGTAACCCATCTGTTATTCAGCATGATCACCTGTAACCCATCTGTTAATCAGCATTATCACCTGTAACCCATCCGTTAATCAGCATGATCACCATTAACCCATCTGTAATTCAGCATGATCACCTGTAACCCATCTGTTATTCAGCATTATCACCTGTAACCAATCTGTTAATCAGCATGATCACCTGTAACCCATCTGTTATTCAGCATTATCACCTGTAACCCAGATGTCATTCAGCATGATCACCTGTAACCCATCTGTTATTGAGCATGATCACATGTAACCCATCTGTTATTCAGCATGATCACCTGTAACCCATCTGTTAATCAGCATATCACCTGTAACCCATCTGTTCTTCAGCATGATCACCTGTAACCCATCTGTTATTCAGCATGATCCCCTGTAACCCATCTGTTATTCAGCATGATCACCTGTAACCCATCTGTTATTCAGCATGATCACCTGTAACCCATCTGTTAATCAGCATGATCACCTGTAACCCATCTGTTATTCAGCATTATCACCTGTACCCCATCTGTTATTCAGCATGATCACCTGTAACCCATCTGTTAATCAGCATTATCACCTGTAACCCATCTGTTACTCAGCATGATCACCTGTAACCCATCTGTTAATCAGCATTATCACCTGTAACCCATCTGTTACTCAGCATGATCACATGTAACCCATCTGTTATTCAGCAAGATCACCTGTAACCCATCTGTTAATCAGCATATCACCTGTAACCCATCTGTTCTTCAGCATGATCACCTGTAACCCATCTGTTATTCAGCATGATCCCCTGTAACCCATCTGTTATTCAGCATGATCACCTGTTACCCATCTGTTGTTCAGCATTATAACCAGTAACCCATTTGTTATTCAGCATCATCACCTGTAACCCATCTGTTATTTAGCATGATCACCTGTAAACCATCTGTCATTCTGTAAGATCATTTGTACAATATATCCAAATCCAAGTTCTTCTGTTCAAGGCCACTGGATAATGAATAAGGGCCCAGTTGTTCTACTCTGAGACAATTTGTAAAAAGGGCCCAGATCTTCTACTCTGAGACAATTTGACAACCATAACATCTTTATTAAGGTGACAGAACTACACTACTAATACAACTACACACAGCACTGTACTACCAGTACAACTACACACAGCACTGTACTACTAATACAACTACACACACAGCCCCACACTACTAATACAACTACACACACAGCCATATACTTATAACACAACTACAAACAAAGCACCACTATTACAACTACACACAGCACCATAATACTAATACAACTACAAACAGCACTGTACTACCAATACAACTACAAACAAAGCAGCAAACCTCCAATACAACTACACACACAGCCCTACTATGAATACAACTACACAAGAAGCCCCATACTAATTACACAACTACACATACAGCCCTACTACTAATATAACTACACAAACAGCCCTATACTACTAGTACAACTACACACACAGGCCTATACTACTATTACAACTACACAGAAAGCCCTATACTACTAATACAACTACACACAGCCCTATGCTACCAATTCAACTACACATACAGCCCCTTACTACCAACACAACTACACATACAGCAGTATACTACTAACTCAACAACACACAGCTCTATTCTGTCACGGCTGTCTGAAGAATAGGACCAAAGCGCAGCGTGCGTTCGGTTACACATTTTATTATAACTGTGAAACTATGCAAGACATACAAATAAACTCATAAACAAAACAACAAACCATGTCGAAGCGGTGCAACATACACTCACTCAAAATACAATCTCCCACAAACCCAGTTGGGAAAAACAACAACTCAAGTATGATCTCCAATTAGAGACAATGATAACCAGCTGCCTCTAATTGGAGATCATCCCCAAAAAACAACAACATAGAAATACAGAAACAAGAACATGACAACATAGAAAATCTAAACTAAACACAACCCAGTCACGCCCTGACCTACTCTACCAAAGAAAATAAAAGCTTCTATGGTCAGGACGTGACATATACTACTAACACAACACCACATACAGCCCTATATTACTAATACAACTACACACACAGCCCAAAACTACTAGTACAACTACACATACAGTCCTGTACTACTAATACAACTAGACACACAGCCATACACTACTGATACAACTACTCACACAACCCCACACTACTAATACAACTACACTTACAGCCCCATAATACTGATACAACTGCACACACAGCCCCACACTACTAATACAACTACACACAGGCCTAATCTACTAATACAACTACACAGAACGCCCTATACTACTAATACAACTACACACACATCCCTATACAACAACACACAGCCCTATGCTACCAATTCAACTACACATACAGCCCCTTACTAATAACACAACCACACATACAGCCCCGTACTACCAACACAACTACACATACAGCCCCTTACTAATAACACAACCACACATACAGCCCCGTACTACCAACACAACTACACATACAGCAGTATAGTACTAACTCAACTACACAGCTGTAACGGTCGTCGTATGAAAGGGACCAAGGCGCAGCGGGTTGAGTGCTCATTTTAACTTTTCATTTAGAACACTGAAAACACAAGACAAGAAAACGATCGAACGAACAGTAATACAACAACAACTTCTCACAAAGGGACAGGTGAAACAGGGCTACCTAAGTATGACTCTCAATCAGCAACAACGATGTACAGCTGTTTCTGATTGAGAGTCATACCAGGCCAACACAAAGAAATACACAACATAGAAAACCATAGAAATACACAACAAGAACATTACCAAAAAACCCCGGAACACATAAATCAAACACCCCTCTTACATAAATACATATCCCATTAAACCCCGAACCACATAAAACAAATACCCCCTGCCACGTCCTGACCAAACTACAATAACCAATTTTCCCTTATACTGGTCAGGACGTGACAAGAGCCCTATACTACTAACACCACTACACACACACACCTATACAACTAATACAACTGAACACATATCCCCATACTACTAATACAACTACACTATCACAGCACAAAACAACTAGTACAACTACACATACAGCCTTATACTACTAACACCACTACACACACACCTATACAATACTAACACCACTACACACACAGCCCCACACAACTAATACAACTGAAAACACATCCCCATACTACTAATACAACTACATACACAGCCCAAAACAACTAGTACAACTACACATAAAGTCCTATACTAATAATACAACTGTACACACATCCCCAAACATCTAATACAACTACACACACAGCCCTTCTACTGATACAACTACATACAAAGCCCTACTAATAACACAACTACACACACAGCCCCATACTAATAACAGAACTACACGTACATCACTACACTACTAATACAACTACACACACAGCCATACACTACTGATACATCTACACACACATCACTATAATACTAATACAACAACACACACAGCCCTACTACTAATACAACTACACACACATCCCTACACAACAACACACAGCCCTATGCTACCAATTCAACTACACACACAGCCCCATACTAATAACAGAACTACACGTACATCACTACACTACTAATACAACTACACACACAGCCATACACTACTGATACATCTACACACACATCACTATAATACTAATACAACAACACACACAGCCCTACTACTAATACAACTACACCCACAGCAAAAACTAATAACACAACTACACATACAGCCCTACTACTAATACAACTACACACACAGCCCACTACTATACACTACACACGCCCTACTACTAATACAACTACACCCACAGCAAAAACTAATAACACAACTACACATACAGCCCTACTACTAATACAACTACACATACAGCCCTACTACTAATACAACAACACATTCAGCCCTACTGCGAATATAACTACACACACAGCCCCATACTACTAATACAACGACACATAAAGCCCTATACTACTAACATAACTACACAGAAAGCCCTATACTACTAATACCACTACACACACAGCCCTGTACTACTAATACAACTACATACACAGCCAAATACCACTGATACAACTACAAACACAGCCACATACTACATTGAAAACTACACATGTAGCCCTACTACTAATACAACTACACCTACTGTCCTAAACTACTAATACAACTGCACAACAGCCCTATACTACTAATACCTCTACACATACAGCCCTATACTACTAACACAACTAGACACACAGCCCTATACTACTAACACAACTAGACACACAGCCCTATACTACTGATACCACTACTCAAACAGCCCCAAACTATTCGTACAATTACACATACTGTCCTGTACTACTAATACAACTGAACACACATCTCCACACTTCTAATACAACAACAGTTACAGACTTAAACTACTAATACAACTACACATACAGTCCTCAACAAATAATGCATCTACACATACAGCCTATACAACTACACACACAGCCCTATAATACTGATCAACTACACACACAGCCCTACTAGTAATACAACTGCACAGAGGCCCGTACTAATAACACAACTACACATACTGCCATATACTACTGATACAACTACACACACAGCCCCAAACTCCTAATACCACTACACATACAGTCCTATACTAATAATACATCTACACATACAGCCCTATTCAACTAATAAAACTACACACACAGCCCTATACTACTAATACAACGAGACCTACATCTCCATACTACTATCACAACTACACACGCAGCACTATACCACTAATAAAACTACACACACAGCCCTATACTACTAATTCAACTACACACACAGTCCTCTACTACTAATACAACTACACATAAAGCCCTATACTACTAACATAACTACACAGAAAGCCCTATACTACTAATACCACTACACATACAGCCCTATACTACTAATACCACAACAAACACATCCCTATACTACTAATACCACTACACACACAGCCCTATACTACTAATTCAACTACACACACAGTCCTCTACTACTAATACAACTACACATAAAGCCCTATACTACTAACATAACTACACAGAAAGCCCTATACTACTAATACCACTACACATACAGCCCTATACTACTAATACCACAACAAACACATCCCTATACTACTAACACAACTACACATACAGCCTTATACTACTAATACAACTACACATACAGCCCAAAACAACTAGTACAACTACACATACAGTCCTGTACTACTAATACAACTGTACACACATCCCCAAACATCTAATACAACTACACACACAGCCCTTCTACTGATACAACTACATACAAAGCCCTACTAATAACACAACTACACACACAGCCCCATACTAATAACAGAACTACACGTACATCACTATACTACTAATACAACTACACACACAGCCATACACTACTGATACATCTACACACACATCACTATAATACTAATACAACAACACACACAGCCCTACTACTAATACAACTACACCCACAGCAAAAACTAATAACACAACTACACATACAGCCCTACTACTAATACAACTACACATACAGCCCTACTACTAATACAACAACACACACAGCCCTACTACTAATACAACTACACCCAGAGCAAAAACTAATAATACAACAACACATTCAGCCCTACTGCGAATATAACTACACACACAGCCCCATACTACTAATACCACTACACACACAGTCCTCTACTACTAATACAACTACACATAAAGCCCTATACTACTAACATAACTACACAGAAAGCCCTATACTACTAATACCACTACACACACAGCCCTATACTACTAATACAACTACATACACAGCCAAATACCACTGATACAACTACAAACACAGCCACATACTACATTGAAAACTACACATGCAGCCCTACTACTAATACAACTACACCTACTGTCCTAAACTACTAATACAACTGCACACAGCCCTATACTACTAATACCACTACACATACAGCCCTATACTACTAACACAACTAGACACACAGCCCTATACTACTAATACAACTAGACACACAGCCCTATACTACTAACACAACTAGACATACAGCCCTATACTACTGATACAACTACTCAAACAGCCCCAAACTACTCGTACAATTACACATACTGTCCTGTACTACTAATACAACTGAACACACATCTCCACACTTCTAATACAACAACAGTTACAGACTTAAACTACTAATACAACTACACATACAGTCCTCAACAAATAATGCATCTACACATACAGCCTATACAACTACACACACAGCCCTATAATACTGATCAACTACACACACAGCCCTACTAGTAATACAACTGCACAGAGGCCCGTACTAATAACACAACTACACATACTGCCATATACTACTGATACAACTACACACACAGCCCCAAACTCCTAATACCACTACACATACAGTCCTATACTAATAATACATCTACACATACAGCCCTATTCAACTAATAAAACTACACACACAGCCCTATACTACTAATACAACGAGACCTACATCTCCATACTACTATCACAACTACACACGCAGCACTATACCACTAATAAAACTAAACACGCAGCCCTATACTACTATCACAACTACACACACAGCCCTATACTACTAATACCACTACACACACAGCCCTATACTACTAATTCAACTACACACACAGTCCTCTACTACTAATACAACTACACATAAAGCCCTATACTACTAACATAACTACACAGAAAGTCCTATACTACTAATACCACTACACATACAGCCCTATACTACTAACATAACTACACAGAAAGCCCTATACTACTTATCCAACTACACATACAGCCCTACTACTAATACAACTACTCACACAGCTCCAAACTACTACTACAACTAAACATATTGTCCTGTACAAGTAATTCAACTGAACACACATCTCCACACTTCTAATACAACAACACTTACAGCCCTAAACTACTAATACAACTACTCATACAGTCCTAAACTAATAATACATCTACACATACAGCCCTATACAACTAATACGACTACACACACAGCCCTATAATACTGATCAACTACACACACAGCCCTACTACTAATACAACTACACACACAGCCCAAAACTAATAACACAACTACACATACAGCCCTACTACTAATACAACTACACACACAGCCCCATACTGATAATACATCTACACATTCAGCCCTACTGCGAATATAACTACACACACAGCCCCATACTACTAATACCACTACACACACAGTCCTCTACTACTAATACAACTACACATAAAGCCCTATACTACTAACATAACTACACAGAAAGCCCTATACTACTAATACCACTGCACACACAGCCCTTACTACTAATACAACTACATACACAGCCAAATACCACTGATACAACTACAAACACAGCCACATACTACATTGAAAACTACACATGCAGCCCTACTACTAATACAACTACACCTACTGTCCTAAACTACTAATACAACTGCACACAGCCCTATACTACTAATACCACTACACATACAGCCCTATACTACTAACACAACTAGACACACAGCCCTATACTACTGATACAACTACTCAAACAGCCCCAAACTATTCGTACAATTACACATACTGTCCTGTACTACTAATACAACTGAACACACATCTCCACACTTCTAATACAACAACAGTTACAGACTTAAACTACTAATACAACTACACATACAGTCCTCAACAAATAATGCATCTACACATACAGCCTATACAACTACACACACAGCCCTATAATACTGATCAACTACACACACAGCCCTACTAGTAATACAACTGCACTAGACGGCCCGTACTAATAACACAACTACACATACAGCCATATACTACTGATACAACTACATACACAGCCCCAAACTCCTAATACCACTACACATACAGTCCTATACTAATAATACATCTACACATACAGCCCTATTCAACTAATAAAACTACACACACAGCCCTATACTACTAATACAACGAGACCTACATCTCCATACTACTATCACAACTACACACGCAGCACTATACCACTAATAAAACTAAACACGCAGCCCTATACTACTATCACAACTACACACACAGCCCTATACTACTAATGAAACTACACACACAGCCCCAAACTAATAATACAACAACACATTCAGGCCTACCTCGAATATAACTACACACAGCCCTATACTACTAATACAACTACACACACAGTCCTCTACTACTAATACAACTACACATAAAGCCCTATACTACTAACATAACTACACAGAAAGCCCTATACTACTTATCCAACTACACATACAGCCCTACTACTAATACAACTACTCACACAGCCCCAAACTACTACTACAACTAAACATATTGTCCTGTACAAGTAATTCAACTGAACACACATCTCCACACTTCTAATACAACAACACTTACAGCCCTAAACTACTAATACAACTACTCATACAGTCCTAAACTAATAATACATCTACACATACAGCCCTATACAACTAATACGACTACACACACAGCCCTATAATACTGATCAACTACACACACAGCCCTACTACTAATACAACTACACACACAGCCCAAAACTAATAACACAACTACACATACAGCCCTACTACTAATACAACTACACACACAGCCCCATACTGATAATACATCTACACATTCAGCCCTACTGCGAATATAACTACACACAGTCCTCTACTACTAATACAACTACACACACAGCCCCAAACAACTAATACAACTACACATACAGTCCTATACTACCAATACAACTGCACACACTGCCCCACACTACTAAATCAACTATATTTACAGCCGTATACTTATAACACAACTACAATACAGTCCTATAACACTAATACAACTGCACCTACTGCCCTATACTAATAACACAACTACACACACAGCCCTATAATACAAATACAACTACACACACAGCCCTACTACTAATACAACTAAACTAAACGTCCCATACTAATAACACAACTACACATACAGCCTACTACTAATACAACTACACAGAAAGCCCTATACAACTAATACAACTACACACACAGCCCTATACTACTAATACAACTACACATACAGCCCTATACTGCTAATACAACTACACACATCCCTATAATACTAATTCAAGTACACACATCCCCATACTACTAATACAACTACACACACAGCCCTATAATACTAATACAACAACACACACAGGCCTAATCTACTAATAAAACTTCACATGCAGCCCTATAGTACTAATACCACTACACACACAGCCCTATACTACTAACACAACAAGACACACAGCCCTATACTACTGATACAACTACTCACACAGCCCCAAACTACTACTACAACTACACATACTGTCCTGTACTACTAATACAACTGAACACACATCTCCACACTTCTAATACAACAACAGTTACAGACTTAAACTACTAATACAACTACACATACAGTCCTCAACAAATAATGCATCTACACATACAGCCCTATACTACCAATACAACTACACACACAGCCCTATAATACTGATCAACTACACACACAGCCCTACTAGTAATACAACTGCACACAGGCCCGTACTAATAACACAACTACACATACAGCCCTATACTACTGATACAACTACACTTACTGCCCTATTTTAATAGCATAACTACACACACAGCCCTATAATACTAATACAACTACACTTACTGCCCTATTTTAATAACACAACTACACACACAGCCCAATAATACTAATACAACTACACATACAGCCCTGCTACTAATACAACTATTTGTGTGTGGCTAAAATAAAATAAAATTGATCAGAAATACTGTGTAGACATTGTTAATGTTGTAAATTAATATTGTAGCTGGAAATGGCAGATTTTTTATGGAATATCTACATAGGCGTACAGAGGCCCATTATCAGCAACCATCACTCCTGTGTTCCAATGGCACGTTGTGTTAGCTAATCCAAGTTTATCATTTTAAAAGGCTAATTGATCATTAGAAAACCCTTTTGCAATTATGTTAGCACAGCTGAAAACTGTTGTTCTGATTAAAGAAGCAATAAAGCTGCCCTTCTTTAGACTAGTTGAGTATCTGGATCATCAGCATTTGTGGGTTTGATTATAGGCTCAAAATGGCCAGGAACAAAGACCTTTCTTCTGAAACTCGTCTGTCTATTCTTGTTCTGAGAAATGAAGGCTATTCCATGTGAGAAATTGACAAGAAACGTAAGATCTCGTACATCGCTGTGTACTAATTCCTTCACAGAACAGAGCAAACTGTCAGTTTAGCTGTGCGGTTCTATCAACAGTATTTCTACAATGAATTTCCAGGAGGAGAAAGGAAAACCAATAGGCTAATCTACTACAGACTCTCTGAGTTGGCTGCAGTATAATAATAGCAATAGACTAGGCTACCACTGAAATATCAAGTTCTCTTCATTCATTGTAATACATACTATTTTACTAATACTCCTCTCCTCTCCTCCTTTCTGTCAGCTATACCATTCAACTATTCTGTCATTGAATACAAGTTGAAGCAACAGTAATGCCGGTGTGTGTGTGTGTGTGTGTGTGTGTGTGTGTGTGTGTGTGTGTGTGTGTGTGTGTGTGTGTGTGTGTGTGTGTGTGTGTGTGTGGTGTGTGTGTGTGTGTGTTTTTAGGACTGATGAATGACCACAAGGTGGCAGTATTTGATCAGCAATTGTGAACCACTATGTTCTAGTTTGGCTGGAGTGGACTACAGTACAGTAACCATAAACCCTGACCCTGACCCCAGCCCTAGTAGACCTTACATCCTATGCCCTTGAGGATATCGGAGACGATTTGACAGGTGTAAGAAATGTGTGTAAGCAATTTGAAAACATCATGAATTCAATATTTTTTCAGCATTGACCTTTAAACATGAAGAAGGTAGTGATGGTGATGATGATGATGATGATGATGGTGATTTACATCAATTGGTCATCTCTGGTTTGACTATGAAAATGTAGAAAATGTTGACGACAATGAAAAGTATTACAAAGTGAGAAGCAACTGTTTAACTTCTTTGGGATAGGGGGCAGTATTTTCACGGCCGGATAAAAAACGTACCAGATTTAATCTGGTTACTACTCCTGCCCAGAAACTAGAATATGCATATAATTAGTAGATTCGCATAGAAAACACTCTAACGTTTCTAAAACTGTTTGAATGGTGTCTGTGAGTATAACAGAACTCATATGGCAGGCCAAAACCCTGAGAAGATTCCATGCAGGAAGTGCCCTGTCTGACAATTTGTTGTCCTTCTGTTGCATCTCTATCGACATTACAGCATCTGTGCTGTAACGTGACACTTTCTAAGGCTTCCATTGGCTCTCTAAAGCCGCCAGAAAGTGGAATGGGGTGTCTGCTGTCTCTGGGCAAAGTACAGCAGCAGAGTTTGTAAGTGGTCAGCCTGGGGACAGTGAGACTGGAGATGCGCGTTCACGAGACTTCTAAAAAAAATTATTTCAGTCTTTGAATGAATACAACGTTGCCCGGTTGGAATATTATCGCTATTTCACGAGAAAAGTAGCATAAAAATAGATTTTAAACAGTGTTTGACATGCTTCTAAGTACGGTAATGGAATATTTTGAAATTTTTTGTCACGAAATGTGCTCGCGCGTTACCCTTCGGATAGTGATCTGAACGTACTCAGAATATTGCAAAATGTGCTTTCGCCGAAAAGCTATTTTAAAATCGGACATAGCGATTGCATAAAGGAGTTCTGTATCTATAATTCTGAAAATAATTGTTATGTATTTTGTCAACGTTTATCATGAGTAATTTAGTAAATTCACAGGAAGTTTTCGGTGGGTATGCTAGTTCTGAACATCACATGCTAATGTGAAAAGCTGTTTTTTGATATAAATATGAACTTGATTGAACAAAACATGCATGTATTGTATAACATAATGTCCTAGGAGTGTCATCTGATGAAGATCGTCAAAGGTTAGTGCTGCATTTAGCTGTGGTTTGGGTTTATGTGACATATATGCTTGCTTGGAATCGGACAACGGGGTTCGATTCAGGAGAAGTGTATCTATAAAATGGTGTAAAATAGTCCTATGTTTGAGAACTTTGAATTATGACATTTTGTGGTTTTAAATTTGGTGCTCTGATTTTTCACTGGCTGTTGAAAAGTGTGGGACGATTTTGTCCCAACTCCCCTAGAGAGGTTATTAACATTTCATTTACCAAAGATGTTATGTGGTACTTCACACTACAGAGTTTCATAGTTGGCTCCAGCTGGTGTTTTGTATAAATGACCACTGAACAAAAGGTAACATTGCAGACGGTGCCTTTATTTAAAACAATCTGAGAGCTTCTCCAATGAAGCCTCTCCCAAAATGTGGACATCAGCGCTTACTGGAACACAGGAATGGACGTTTGAGCCAGCAAGGGGCATCATTCTGACCGCGGGAAGCTGGGAAAGAGAAACAGAAAGGTAGGTATTATTTTTGTTTTATAAATATGTAGCTATAAAAGGAATAAATTCCCTTTAAGGTGTATTTTACTACTATCCAAATGATTGATGTATAATGAGCGGGAGACGAGTCTGGGGACAGGAATGTACCTCCATAATTCATCTCCATGCAATGCTCCCGGCCGTTCGTGTTGTCTTTCACAACAAAAGGGTCGGAGTTAGAGGGTTGACCCGGGGCCCAGTTCTGGTAGTTAAACCTGGACCCGTCGCTCCACAGCCAAAGACCCTCCTACAGAGCACACAGGACGATGCATCACCAGCAGACAGTAAACACTATATATACACACTGTAGTTACCTGGAGAAATGTAACCACTCTCAGACTCCTAGACAGAGCTATGGATACCAGGACTGACCATCTATGAGATAAGCATGATTTAACCATGGCTTGAAGCTAGACAGTGTTTGTAATATTAGATAACAAGCTTAGAAAACAAACTGATATGTGGGTTAAGGCACCACCAGGCCTTTATAGGTTCTATTCATCAAGAATCAATGCATCCTATATGTTTCAGGAGTGTTGAACAAACGGTGCTTCTGACCTTGATGGCATCGTTGGCTCCAATCCAGGTGCGCTGGACTTTCCCGGTACTATTACTGATGACAGACTGAAGGAAACGATACTGGGGAAGGCTGTGCACTGACGCCAGGTTACCTCCCAGGAGCAAACATTTCCTCTGGAGAGAGAGAGAGAGAGACAGACAGACAGACAGAGAGGGAGAGAGGGGGAGAGAGAGAGAGAGCCAGAGAGAGAGAGGGGAGAGAGAGACAGAGAGATAGAGAGAGAGACGAGGAGAGGAGAGAGAGAGAAACAGAGAGTGAGTGAGGGGTGGGGATAGAGAGAGAGAGGGGAGAGAGAGAGACACACAGAGACAGAAAGAGAGAGAGAGAGACAGAGAGAGAGAGAGAGACAGAGACACAGAGAGAGAGAGAGACAGAGACACAGAGAGAGAGAGAGAGAGACACAGAGAGAGAGAGAGAGAGACACAGAGAGAGAGAGAGAGAGAGAGAGAGAGAGTGGAGAGAGATAGACGAGGAGAGAAGGACGAGGAGAGAGAGAGAAAAAGAGAGAGAGTGAGGGGTGGGGAGAGAGAGAGAGAGAGAGAGAGAGAGACAGAGACAGAGACAGAAAGAGAGAGAGAGAGAGAGAGGGGAGAGAGAGAGAGACAGAAAGAGAGAGAGAGAGACAGAGAGAGAGAGAGAGAGACAGAGACACAGAGAGAGAGAGAGACAGAGACACAGAGAGAGAGAGAGAGAGAGACACAGAGAGAGAGAGAGAGAGACACAGAGAGAGAGAGAGAGAGAGAGAGAGAGTGGAGAGAGATAGACGAGGAGAGAAGGACGAGGAGAGAGAGAGAAAAAGAGAGAGAGTGAGGGGTGGGGGAGAGAGAGAGAGAGAGAGAGAGAGAGAGAGAGAGAGAGACAGAGACAGAGACAGAAAGAGAGAGAGAGAGAGAGAGGGGAGAGAGAGAGAGACAGAAAGAGAGAGAGAGAGAGAGACAGAGAGAGAGGGGAGAGACGAGGAGACAGGTAGAATATAAAGATAAATAGAAGGAATGGCAAGTCATGATATAGTTGAACATACAGAGTCAACTGCAACCCTGTATGGCCACCAGACAGGGATGGAAATAGCCTCCTCACTAGTCCAACTATAGTGCTTTTCAGACCAGGCTTCTAGATTATGTACAGCAGACATCCAGGTACCTCTGCCTCTGGCCATGTGGTCTGGACGGGGACGTAGTGATAGCAGTGTGTCGCATCGCAGGGCCAGCCAGGTGGGCAGACTCTGTGATCACACTCTGTAGGGGGGAAGAGATCATCATTTAGAAAGATTAAAGATTAATAATAAAATAACATTATTTCAGAATGCTTTTTAAAAGACTTGGGGATCTATTCAATCAGCGTTACAGATTCCATGCTAGAAATTTTAAGGTAATTTCAGATTGAGCAGTTTGCATGCAGCGTTTACCGTGAATGCTGTCTCTGCTGAAGACGGAACATTGCCTTTAAATTTCAAACTGAACGAACCTAGATCAGTTTCAGAACTATGAAACCACAACAGACCTATAAAATAATTCTATTTTAGCGAATACGACGGGGGCCCCAACCAGGAGCTCGGGGTCCAGTGACTGTTAAACCAAAACCTAGGTCACTAGGTGTTAAGGTTGCAACAATAACATCAAATAAAATCTGATGAGTGTGAACAGGTCACCAAAACCTTTGGTCAGAATACCGCTGCTATCCCTTGCATCTCCCAGAGCAAAGACAGCGCTGAGAAGCAGAAGAGTGGTCAACATCGCCATGGTGATAGTCTCCTGAGAGAGAGAGAGAGAGAGAGAGAGAGACACAGACAGAGAGACAGAGAGAGAGAGAGAGAGAGAGAGAGAGAGAGAGAGAGAGAGAGAGAGAGAGACACAGAGACAGAGAGAGAGACACAGACAGAGAGACAGAGAGAGAGAGAGAGAGAGAGAGAGAGAGAGAGAGAGAGAGAGACAGAGAGGGAGAGAGACAGAGAGAAAGAGAGAGACACAGAGAGAAAGAGAGAGACACAGAGAGAGAGAGAGAGAGAGAGAGACAGAGAGAGAGAGAGAGAGAGAGAGAGACAGAGAGAGAGAGAGAGAGAGAGAGAGAGAGACAGAGAGAGACAGAGAGAGAGAGACAGAGAGAGACAGAGAGAGAAAGACAGAGAGAGAGAGAGAGAGAGAGAAAGACACACAGAGAGAGAGAGAGAGAGAGAAGCCGTCAAGACAAATTCATGGAACCAGATATCAAATCAGTGGAACGGCAGGGGGTACTTGGGAGGTCAGGGAAACCCTGTTTGTTACTTAACTTACGGAACTGCTGAGGCAGCGTTTTCCAAACTCGGTCCTGGGGAACCCCAAGCTGTGAATACATATTCATGTGTACTAGGCTAATCTACTGTAATTGGTAGAAAACATGATACCTGAGTTTTGGCAGCTGACTTGAATTCCTTAGCACAGTAGTTCTTAAACTCGGTCCAAAACGTTCACCCATTTGTGTCCCTAGTAACGAGTTTCCAAATGGGACCCTTTTCCCTATGTAGTGCACTACTTTTGACCAGAGCTACATATAACCAGGGCTACATATGCCCTATGGGCCCTTGTCTAATGTAGCTAACTTCAAAGGGAATAGGAGATCAGTTGGGATGAAGACAGGTACAGTATTAGATGAACAGATGTTGAAATCTCACCTTCTGAAGTCTTCAGTTGTAGCTTCACTTCTTCAGAGATCTTCAAAGGTCTTCACTGGGTCTCTCTCTCTCTCTCTGTCCTGCCTGTGAGTTGAGTTCCAGTCTCTCTCTCTCTGTCCTGCCTGTGAGTTGAGTTCTAGTCTCTCTCTCTGTCCTGCCTGTGAGTTGAGTTCTAGTCTCTCTCTCTCTCTGTCCTGCCTGTGAGTTGAGTTCTAGTCTCTCTCTCTCTCTGTCCTGCCTGTGAGTTGAGTTCTAGTCTCTCTCTCTGTCCTGCCTGCGAGTTGAGTTCTAGTCTCTCTCTCTGTCCTGCCTGTGAGTTGAGTTCTAGTCTCTCTCTCTCTGTCCTGCCTGTGAGTTGAGTTCTACCTCTTCCTCCTCTCCTTTTTAAGGACCCATCCAGTCAGACCCCTCCCTCCATTTTTCTCTCTCTCTCTCTCTCTCTCTCTCTCTCATCCTTTACATTGAAATGGAATTTAAATTCACTTCCTGAATTGACTGTGTAATGGGAATATTTAAGATGAATAAAATTCATTATCAGTTTAGAGATTAAACATAATTTATCATATTTAAATATGTTCCCTTTCTGTAATACACACGATGTCCACTGTTCTGTTTGTGACATTTGGGTTGATTTCCACTGTTCTGTTTGTGACATTTGGGTTGATGTCCACTGTTCTGTTTGTGACATTTGGGTTGATTTCCACTGTTCTGTTTGTGACATTTGGGTTGATGTCCACTGTTCTGTTTGTGACATTTGGGTTGATGTCCACTGTTCTGTTTGTGACATTTGGGTTGATGTCCACTGTTCTGTTTGTGACATTTGGGTTGATTTCCACTGTTCTGTTTGTGACACTCGGGTTGATGGTCACTAGACTTGAATCAGAATGTTATGGGTTAAACTCCTATCCGTTGATAGTGATTGACGCCAGACTGGAGGTACAAGGACAGAGGACCCTGATTATTATTGTAGTCTCTGAACACTGTGTGATTCTGCAGCAGGCAGCAAATGAAGTCACTGCTTTCTGTTTTGACTTTTTACAAGCAAATTTGTGAAGAAATGGCTGTTTCTGGTGAATTTTGAATGGTAAATATGCCCACAACTTTCCTGATAATTTGGTCAATATATCCGAAACTCAACTGAAGTACCAACACTTTCTGTATTACTTTAAACCTTTGGTCTAACGAGTTCAGAAAGTCAACACCAAACCCCATGCTTTACCTCAATTTAAATGTCATAACCCATTAATCTATTTGTGTACCCTTCACTACATTTGAAATGCTCCCCTCAAAATGAATTGTAACAAAATGATCCTAACATATAATATAATTATATAACATATAATATAATCCCCTTTAGAAATGGGTCTAACAACATATTGGTCCATATGAACAGGCTGGTGTTTTTCAGCACCTGTAACCCATCTGTTATTCAACATTATCACCTGTAACCCATCTGTTATTTAGCATGATCACCTGTAACCCATCTGTTATTCAACATTATCACCTGTAACCCATCTTTTAATCAGCATGATCACCTGTAACCCATCTGTTATTCAGCATTATCACATGTAACCCATCTGTCATTCAGCATAATCACCTGTAACCCATCTGTTATTCAGCATAATCACCTGTAACCTATCTGTTATTCAGCATGATCACCTGTAACCCATCTGTTCTTCAGCATGATCACCTGTAACCCATCTGTTATTCAGCATGATCCCCTGTAACCCATCTGTTATTCAGCATTATCACCTGTAACCCATCTGTTATTCAGCATGATCACCTGTAACCCATCTGTTAATCAGCATGATCACCTGTAACCCATCTGTAAATCAGCATTATTGTTGTTACCCATCTGTTATTCAGCATTATCACCTGTAACCCATCTGTTAATCAGCATGATCACCTGTAACCCATCTGTTATTCAGCATTATCACCTGTAACCCATCTGTTATTCAGCATGATCACCTGTAACCCATCTGTCATTCAGCATGATCACCTGTAACCCATCTGTTATTCAGCATGATCACCTGTAACCCATCTGTTATTCAGCATGATCACCTGTAACCCATCTGTTAATCAGTATATCACCTGTAACACATCTGTTCTTCAGCATGATCACCTGTAACCCATCTGTTATTCAGCATGATCACCTGTAACCCATCTGTTATTCAGCATGATCCCCTGTAACCCATCTGTTATTCAGCATGATCACCTGTAACCCATCTGTTAATCAGCATGATCACCTGTAACCCATCTGTTATTCACCATTATCACCTGTAACCCATCTGTTATTCAGCATGATCACCTGTAACCCATCTGTTAATCAGCATTATAACCAGTAACCCATCTGTTATTCAGCATGATCACCTGTAACCCATCTGTTATTCAGCATTATCACCTGTACCCCATCTGTTATTCAAAATGATCACCTGTGACCCATCTGTTATTCAGCATGATCAATTGTAACCCATCTGTTAATCAGCATGATCAACTGTAACCCATCTGTTATTCAGCATTATAACCTGTAACCCATGTGTTATTCAGCATGATCACCTGTAACCCATCTGTTATTCAGCATTATCACCTGTAACCCATCCGTTAATCAGCATGATCACCATTAACCCATCTGTAATTCAGCATGATCACCTGTAACCCATCTGTTATTCAGCATTATCACCTGTAACCAATCTGTTAATCAGCATGATCACCTGTAACCCATCTGTTATTCAGCATTATCACCTGTAACCCAGATGTCATACAGCATGATCACCTGTAACCCATCTGTTATTGAGCATGATCACATGTAACCCATCTGTTATTCAGCATGATCACCTGTAACCCATCTGTTAATCAGCATATCACCTGTAACCCATCTGTTCTTCAGCATGATCACCTGTAACCCATCTGTTATTCAGCATGATCCCCTGTAACCCATCTGTTATTCAGCATGATCCCCTGTAACCCATCTGTTATTCAGCATGATCACCTGTAACCCATCTGTTATTCAGCATGATCACCTGTAACCCATCTGTTAATCAGCATGATCACCTGTAACCCATCTGTTATTCAGCATTATCACCTGTACCCCATCTGTTATTCAGCATGATCACCTGTAACCCATCTGTTAATCAGCATTATCACCTGTAACCCATCTGTTATTCAGCATCATCACCTGTAACCCATCTGTTATTCAGCATGATCACCTGTAACCCATCTGTTATTCAGCATTATCACCTGTAACCCATCTGTTAATCAGCATGATCACCTGTAACCCATCTGTTATTCAGCATTATCACCTGTAACCCATCTGTCATTCAGGTTGATGACCTGTAACCATCTGTTATTCAGCATGATCACCTGTAACCCATCTGTTATTCAGCATGATCACCTGTAACCCATCTGTTATTCAGCATTATCACCTGTAACCCATCTGTCATTCAGGTTGATCACCTGTAACCATCTGTTATTCAGCATGATCACCTGTAACCCATCTGTTATTCAGCATTATCACCTGTACCCCATCTGTTATTCAGCATATCACCTGTAACCCATCTGTTAATCAGCATTATCACCTGTAACCCATCTGTTATTCAGCATGATCACCTGTAACACATCTGTTCTTCAGCATGATCACCTGTAACCCATCTGTTATTCAACATGATCCCCTGTAACCCATCTGTTATTCAGCATGATCCCCTGTAACCCATCTGTTATTCAGCATGATCCCCTGTAACCCATCTGTTATTCAGCATGATCACCTGTAACCCATCTGTTAATCAGCATGATCACCTGTAACCCATCTGTTATTCACCATTATCACCTGTAACCCATGTGTTATTCAGCATGATCACCTGTAACCCATCTGTTATTCAGCATTATCACCTGTAACCCATTTGTTTTTCAGCATCATCACCTGTAACCCATCTGTTATTTAGCATGATCACCTGTAAACCATCTGTCATTCTGTAAGATCATTTGTACAATATATCCAAATCCAAGTTCTTCTGTTCAAGGCCACTGGATAATGAATAAGGGCCCAGTTGTTCTACTCTGAGACAATTTGTAAAAAGGGCCCAGATCTTCTACTCTGAGACAATTTGACAACCATAACATCTTTATTAAGGTGACAGAACTACACTACTAATACAACTACACACAGCACTGTACTACCAGTACAACTACACACAGCACTGTACTACTAATACAACTACACACACAGCCCCACACTACTAATACAACTACACACACAGCCATATACTTATAACACAACTACAAACAAAGCACCACTATTACAACTACACACAGCACCATAATACTAATACAACTACAAACAGCACTGTACTACCAATACAACTACAAACAAAGCAGCAAACCTCCAATACAACTACACACACAGCCCTACTATGAATACAACTACACAAGAAGCCCCATACTAATTACACAACTACACATACAGCCCTACTACTAATATAACTACACAAACAGCCCTATACTACTAGTACAACTACACACACAGGCCTATACTACTATTACAACTACACAGAAAGCCCTATACTACTAATACAACTACACACAGCCCTATGCTACCAATTCAACTACACATACAGCCCCTTACTACCAACACAACTACACATACAGCAGTATACTACTAACACAACAAGACACACAGCCCTATACTACTGATACAACTACTCACACAGCCCCAAACTACTACTACAACTACACATACTGTCCTGTACTACTAATACAACTGAACACACATCTCCACACTTCTAATACAACAACAGTTACAGACTTAAACTACTAATACAACTACACACACAGTCCTCAACAAATAATGCATCTACACATACAGCCCTATACTACCAATACAACTACACACACAGCCCTATAATACTGATCAACTACACACACAGCCCTACTAGTAATACAACTGCACACAGGCCCGTACTAATAACACAACTACACATACAGCCCTATACTACTGATACAACTACACTTACTGCCCTATTTTAATAGCATTACTAACTCAACAACACACAGCTCTATTCTGTCACGGCTGTCTGAAGAATAGGACCAAAGCGCAGCGTGCGTTCGGTTACACATTTTATTATAACTGTGAAACTATGCAAGACATACAAATAAACTCATAAACAAAACAACAAACCATGTCGAAGCGGTGCAACATACACTCACTCAAAATACAATCTCCCACAAACCCAGTTGGGAAAAACAACAACTCAAGTATGATCTCCAATTAGAGACAATGATAACCAGCTGCCTCTAATTGGAGATCATCCCAAAAAAACAACAACATAGAAATACAGAAACAAGAACATGACAACATAGAAAATCTAAACTTACCACAACCCAGTCACGCCCTGACCTACTCTACCAAAGAAAATAAAAGCTTCTATGGTCAGGACGTGACATATACTACTAACACAACACCACATACAGCCCTATATTACTAATACAACTACACACACAGCCCAAAACTACTAGTACAACTACACATACAGTCCTGTACTACTAATACAACTAGACACACAGCCATACACTACTGATACAACTACTCACACAACCCCACACTACTAATACAACTACACTTACAGCCCCATAATACTGATACAACTGCAGACACAGCCCCACACTACTAATACAACTACACACAGGCCTAATCTACTAATACAACTACACAGAACGCCCTATACTACTAATACAACTACACACACATCCCTATACAACAACACACAGCCCTATGCTACCAATTCAACTACACATACAGCCACTTACTAATAACACAACCACGCATACAGCCCCGTACTACCAACACAACTACACATACAGCCCCTTACTAATAACACAACCACACATACAGCCCCGTACTACCAACACAACTACACATACAGCAGTATAGTACTAACTCAACTACACAGCTGTAACGGTCGTCGTATGAAAGGGACCAAGGCGCAGCGGGTTGAGTGCTCATTTTAACTTTTCATTTAGAACACTGAAAACACAAGACAAGAAAACGATCGAACGAACAGTAATACAACAACAACTTCTCACAAAGGGACAGGTGAAAACAGGGCTACCTAAGTATGACTCTCAATCAGCAACAACGATGTACAGCTGTTTCTGATTGAGAGTCATACCAGGCCAACACAAAGAAATACACAACATAGAAAACCATAGAAATACAAAACAAGAACATTACCCAAAAACCCCGGAACACATAAATCAAACACCCCTCTTACATAAATACACATCCCATTAAACCCCGAACCACATAAAACAAATACCCCCTGCCAGGTCCTGACCAAACTACAATAACCAATTTTCCCTTATACTGGTCAGGACGTGACAAGAGCCCTATACTACTAACACCACTACACACACACACCTATACAACTAATACAACTGAACACACAGCCCCATACTAATAACACACCTACACATACAGCCCTATACTACTAACACCACTACACACACACACCTATACAACTAATACAACTGAACACACAGCCCCATACTAATAACACACCTACACATACAGCCCTATACTACTAACACCAATACACACACACACCTATACAACTAATACAACTGAACACACATCCCCATACTACTAATACAACTACACATACAGCACAAAACAACTAGTACAACTACACATACAGCCTTATACTACTAACACCACTACACACACACCTATACAATACTAACACCAATACACACACAGCCCCACACAACTAATACAACTGAAAACACATCCCCATACTACTAATACAACTACATACACAGCCCAAAACAACTAGTACAACTACACATAAAGTCCTATACTAATAATACAACTGTACACACATCCCCAAACATCTAATACAACTACACACACAGCCCTTCTACTGATACAACTACATACAAAGCCCTACTAATAACACAACTACACACACAGCCCCATACTAATAACAGAACTACACGTACATCACTACACTACTAATACAACTACACACACAGCCATACACTACTGATACATCTACACACACATCACTATAATACTAATACAACAACACACACAGCCCTACTACTAATACAACTACACCCACAGCAAAAACTAATAACACAACTACACATACAGCCCTACTACTAATACAACTACACACACAGCCATACACTACTGATACATCTACACACACATCACTATAATACTAATACAACAACACACACAGCCCTACTACTAATACAACTACACCCACAGCAAAAACTAATAACACAACTACACATACAGCCCTACTACTAATACAACTACACCCACAGCAAAAACTAATAACACAACTACACATACAGCCCTACTACTAATACAACTACACCCACAGCAAAAACTAATAACACAACTACACATACAGCCCTACTACTAATACAACTACACATACAGCCCTACTACTAATACAACAACACACACAGCCCTACTACTAATACAACTACACCCAGAGCAAAAACTAATAACACAACAACACACACAGCCCTACTACTAATACAACTACACATACAGCCCTACTACTAATACAACAACACACACAGCCCTACTACTAATACAACTACACCCAGAGCAAAAACTAATAACACAACTACACATACAGCCCTACTACTAATACAACTACACATACAGCCCTACTACTAATACAACAACACATTCAGCCCTACTGCGAATATAACTACACACACAGCCCCATACTACTAATACCACTACACACACAGTCCTCTACTACTAATACAACGACACATAAAGCCCTATACTACTAACATAACTACACAGAAAGCCCTATACTACTAATACCACTACACACACAGCCCTGTACTACTAATACAACTACATACACAGCCAAATACCACTGATACAACTACAAACACAGCCACATACTACATTGAAAACTACACATGCAGCCCTACTACTAATACAACTACACCTACTGTCCTAAACTACTAATACAACTGCACACAGCCCTATACTACTAATACCACTACACATACAGCCCTATACTACTAACACAACTAGACACACAGCCCTATACTACTGATACAACTACTCAAACAGCCCCAAACTATTCGTACAATTACACATACTGTCCTGTACTACTAATACAACTGAACACACATCTCCACACTTCTAATACAACAACAGTTACAGACTTAAACTACTAATACAACTACACATACAGTCCTCAACAAATAATGCATCTACACATACAGCCTATACAACTACACACACAGCCCTATAATACTGATCAACTACACACACAGCCCTACTAGTAATACAACTGCACAGAGGCCCGTACTAATAACACAACTACACATACAGCCATATACTACTGATACAACTACATACACAGCCCCAAACTCCTAATACCACTACACATACAGTCCTATACTAATAATACATCTACACATACAGCCCTATTCAACTAATAAAACTACACACACAGCCCTATACTACTAATACAACGAGACCTACATCTCCATACTACTATCACAACTACACACGCAGCACTATACCACTAATAAAACTAAACACGCAGCCCTATACTACTATCACAACTACACACACAGCCCTATACTACTAATGAAACTACACACACAGCCCCAAACTAATAATACAACAACACATTCAGGCCTACCTCGAATATAACTACACACAGCCCTATACTACTAATACAACTACACACACAGTCCTCTACTACTAATACAACTACACATAAAGCCCTATACTACTAACATAACTACACAGAAAGCCCTATACTACTTATCCAACTACACATACAGCCCTACTACTAATACAACTACTCACACAGCCCCAAACTACTACTACAACTAAACATATTGTCCTGTACAAGTAATTCAACTGAACACACATCTCCACACTTCTAATACAACAACACTTACAGCCCTAAACTACTAATACAACTACTCATACAGTCCTAAACTAATAATACATCTACACCTACAGCCCTATACAACTAATACGACTACACACACAGCCCTATAATACTGATCAACTACACACACAGCCCTACTACTAATACAACTACACACACAGCCCAAAACTAATAACACAACTACACATACAGCCCTACTACTAATACAACTACACACACAGCCCCATACTGATAATACATCTACACATTCAGCCCTACTGCGAATATAACTACACACAGTCCTCTACTACTGATACAACTACACACACAGCCCCAAACAACTAATACAACTACACATACAGTCCTATACTACCAATACAACTGCACACACTGCCCCACACTACTAAATCAACTACATTTACAGCCGTATACTTATAACACAACTACAATACAGTCCTATAACACTAATACAACTGCACCTACTGCCCTATACTAATAACACAACTACACACACAGCCCTATAATACAAATACAACTACACACACAGCCCTACTACTAATACAACTACACTAAACGTCCCATACTAATAACACAACTACACATACAGCCTACTACTAATACAACTACACAGAAAGCCCTATACAACTAATACAACTACACACACAGCCCTATACTACTAATACAACTACACATACAGCCCTATACTGCTAATACAACTACACACATCCCTATACTACTAATTCAAGTACACACATCCCCATACTACTAATACAACTACACACACATCCCTATACTACTAATACAACTACACACACAGGCCTAATCTACTAATAAAACTTCACATGCAGCCCTATAGTACTAATACCACTACACACACAGCCCTATACTACTAACACAACAAGACACACAGCCCTATACTACTGATACAACTACTCACACAGCCCCAAACTACTACTACAACTACACATACTGTCCTGTACTACTAATACAACTGAACACACATCTCCACACTTCTAATACAACAACAGTTACAGACTTAAACTACTAATACAACTACACACACAGTCCTCAACAAATAATGCATCTACACATACAGCCCTATACTACCAATACAACTACACACACAGCCCTATAATACTGATCAACTACACACACAGCCCTACTAGTAATACAACTGCACACAGGCCCGTACTAATAACACAACTACACATACAGCCCTATACTACTGATACAACTACACTTACTGCCCTATTTTAATAGCATAACTACACACACAGCCCTATAATACTAATACAACTACACTTACTGCCCTATTTTAATAACACAACTACACACACAGCCCAATAATACTAATACAACTACACATACAGCCCTGCTACTAATACAACTATTTGTGTGTGGCTAAAATAAAATAAAATTGATCAGAAATACTGTGTAGACATTGTTAATGTTGTAAATTAATATTGTAGCTGGAAATGGCAGATTTTTAATGGAATATCTACATAGGCGTACAGAGGCCCATTATCAGCAACAATCACTCCTGTGTTCCAATGGCACGTTGTGTTAGCTAATCCAAGTTTATCATTTTAAAAGGCTAATTTATCATTAGAAAGCCCTTTTGTAATTATGTTAGCACAGCTGAAAACTGTTGTTCTGATTAAAGAAGCAATAGAACTGGCCTTCGTTAGACTAGTTGAGTATCTGGATCATCAGCATTTGTGGGTTTGATTATAGGCTCAAAATGGACAGAAACAAAGACCTTTCTTCTGAAACTCGTCTGTCTATTCTTGTTCTGAGAAATGAAGGCTATTCCATGTGAGAAATTGACAAGAAACGTAAGATCTCGTACATCGCTGTGTACTAATTCCTTCACAGAACAGAGCAAACTGGCTCTAACCAGAATAGAAAGAGGAGTGGGAGGCCCCGGTGCACAACTGAGCAAGAGGACAAGTACATTAGAGTGTCTAGTTTGAAAAACTGACTCTTCACAAGTCCTCAACTGGCATCTTCATTAAATAGTACCCGCAAAACACCAGTCTCAACGTCAGCAGTGAAGAGGCGACTCCGAGATGCTGGCCGTCATTTACAACATTAACAATGTCTACACTGTATTTCTGATCAATTTGATGGTTTTTTTATGCAGTTTTATCAGGTAATTAACAGTTTAGCTGTGCGGTTCTATCAACAGTATTTCTACAATGAATTTCCAGGAGGAGAAAGGAAAACCAATAGGCTAATCTACTACAGACTCTCTGAGTTGGCTGCAGTATAATAATAGCAATAGACTAGGCTACCACTGAAATATCAAGTTCTCTTCATTCATTGTAATACATACTATTTTACTAATACTCCCCTCCTCTCCTCCGTTCTGTCAGCTATACCATTCAACTATTCTGTCATTGAATACAAGTTGAAGCAACAGTAATGCCGGTGTGTGTGTGTGTGTGTGTGTGTGTGTGTGTGTGTGTGTGTGTGTGTGTGTGTGTGTTTTAGGACTGATGAATGACCACAAGGTGGCAGTATTTGATCAGCAATTGTGAACCACTATGTTCTAGTTTGGCTGGAGTGGACTACAGTACAGTAACCATAAACCCTGACCCTGACCCCAGCCCTAGTAGACCTTACATCCTATGCCCTTGAGGATATCGGAGACGATTTGACAGGTGTAAGAAATGTGTGTAAGCAATTTGAAAACATCATGAATTCAATATTTTTTCAGCATTGACCTTTAAACATGAAGAAGGTAGTGATGGTGATGATGATGATGATGATGGTGATTTACATCAATTGGTCATCTCTGCTTTGACTATGAAAATGTAGAAAATGTTGACGACAATGAAAAGTATTACAAAGTGAGAAACAACTGTTTAACTTCTTTGGGATAGGGGGCAGTATTTTCACGGCCGGATAAAAAACGTACCAGATTTAATCTGGTTACTACGCCTGCCCAGAAACTAGAATATGCATATAATTAGTAGATTCGCATAGAAAACACTCTAACGTTTCTAAAACTGTTTGAATGGTGTCTGTGAGTATAACAGAACTCATATGGCAGGCCAAAACCTGAGAAGATTCCATGCAGGAAGTGCCCTGTCTGACAATTTGTTGTCCCTCTGTTGCATCTCTATCGAAAATACAGCATCTGTGCTGTAACGTGACACTTTCTAAGGCTTCCATTGGCTCTCTAAAGCCGCCAGAAAGTGGAATGGGGTGTCTGCTGTCTCTGGGCAAAGTACAGCAGCAGAGTTTGTAAGTGGTCAGCCTGGGGACAGTGAGACTGGAGATGCGCGTTCACGAGACTTCTAAAAAAAATTATTTCAGTCTTTGAATGAATACAACGTTGCCCGGTTGGAATATTATCGCTATTTCACGAGAAAAGTAGCATAAAAATAGATTTTAAACAGTGTTTGACATGCTTCTAAGTACGGTAATGGAATATTTTGAAATTTTTTGTCACGAAATGCGCTCGCGCGTTACCCTTCGGATAGTGATCTGAACGTACTCAGAATATTGCAAAATGTTCTTTCGCCGAAAAGCTATTTTAAAATCGGACATAGCGATTGCATAAAGGAGTTCTGTATCTATAATTCTGAAAATAATTGTTATGTATTTTGTCAACGTTTATCATGAGTAATTTAGTAAATTCACAGGAAGTTTTCGGTGGGTATGCTAGTTCTGAACATCACATGCTAATGTGAAAAGCTGTTTTTTGATATAAATATGAACTTGATTGAACAAAACATGCATGTATTGTATAACATAATGTCCTAGGAGTGTCATCTGATGAAGATCGTCAAAGGTTAGTGCTGCATTTAGCTGTGGTTTGGGTTTATGTGACATATATGCTTGCTTGGAATCGGACAACGGGGTTCGATTCAGGAGAAGTGTATCTATAAAATGGTGTAAAATAGTCCTATGTTTGAGAACTTTGAATTATGACATTTTGTGGTTTTAAATTTGGTGCTCTGATTTTTCACTGGCTGTTGAAAAGTGTGGGACGATTTTGTCCCAACTCCCCTAGAGAGGTTATTAACATTTAATTTACCAAAGATGTTATGTGGTACTTCACACTACAGAGTTTCATAGTTGGCTCCAGCTGGTGTTTTGTATAAATGACCACTGAACAAAAGGTAACATTGCAGACGGTGCCTTTATTTAAAACAATCTGAGAGCTTCTCCAATGTTGTCTCTCCCAAAATGTGGACATCAGCGCTTTCTGGAACACAGGAATGGACGTTTGTACCAGCAGGGGGCATCATTCTGACCGCGGGAAGCTGGGAAAGAGAAACAGAAAGGTAGGTATTATTTTTGTTTTATAAATATGTAGCTATAAAAGGAATAAATTCCCTTTAAGGTGTATTTTACTACTATCCAAATGATTGATGTATAATGAGCGGGAGACGAGTCTGGCGACAGCATTGTACCTCCATAATTCATCTCCATGCAATGCTCCCGGCAGTTCGTGTTGTCTTTCACAACAAAATGGTCGGAGTTAGAGGGTTGACCCGGGGCCCAGTTCTGGTAGTTAAACCTGGACCCGTCGCTCCACAGCCAAAGACCCTCCTACAGAGCACACAGGACGATGCATCACCAGCAGACAGTAAACACTATATATACACACTGTAGTTACCTGGAGAAATGTAACCACTCTCAGACTCCTAGACAGAGCTATGGATACCAGGACTGACCATCTATGAGATAAGCATGATTTAACCATGGCTTGAAGCTAGACAGTGTTTGTAATATTACATAACAAGCTTAGAAAACAAACTGATATGTGGGTTAAGGCACCACCAGGCCTTTATAGGTTCTATTCATCAAGAATCAATGCATCCTATATGTTTCAGGAGTGTTGAACAAACGGTGCATCTGACCTCGATGGCATCGTTGGCTCCAATCCAGGTGCGCTGGACTTTACCGGTACTATTACTGATGACAGACTGAAGGAAACGATACTGGGGAAGGCTGTGCACTGACGCCAGGTTACCTCCCAGGAGCAAACATTTCCTCTGGAGAGAGAGAGAGGGGAGAAAGGGAGAAAGAGAGAGAGAGACAGAGACACAGAGACACAGAGACACAGAGACACAGAGACACAGAGACACAGAGACACAGAGACACAGAGAGACAGAGAGACAGAGAGACAGAGAGACAGAGAGACAGAGAGAGAGACAGAGAGAGAGAGACAGAGACACACAGAGAGAGAGAGAGAGAGAGAGAGAGTGGAGAGAGAGAGACGAGGAGAGAAGGACGAGGAGAGAGAGAGAAACAGAGAGAGAGTGAGGGGTGGGGAGAGAGAGAGAGCGAGAGAGGGGGGAGAGAGAGAGAGAGAGAAAGAGACAGAGACAGAAAGAGAGAGAGCGAGAGAGGGGGGAGAGAGAGAGAGACAAAAAGAGAGAGAGAGAGACAGAGAGAGAGACAGAGAGAGGGGAGAGACGAGGAGACAGAGAGGGAGAGAGGGGAGAAAGAAAGAGAGAGAGAGACAGAGAGAGAGGGGAGAGACGAGGAGACAGAGAGAGAGAGGGGGAGAGAGAGAGAGAGCCAGAGAGAGAGAGATAGAGAGAGAGAGACGAGGAGAGAGAGAGAAAGAGAGAGTGAGTGAGGGGTGGGGATAGAGAGAGAGAGGGGAGAGAGACAGAGAGAGAGGGGAGAGACGAGGAGACAGAGGTAGAATATAAAGATAAATAGAAGGAATGGCACATCATGATATAGTTTCTCAACCCTGTTGAACACAGATTAAACCTACAGAGTCAACTACAACCCTGTATGGCCACCAGACAGGGATGGAAATAGCCTCCTCACTAGTCCAACTATAGTGCTTTTCAGACCAGGCTTCTAGATTATGTACAGCAGACATCCAGGTACCTCTGCCTCTGGCCATGTGGTCTGGACGGGGACGTAGTGATAGCAGTGTGTCGCATATCTGGGCCAGCCAGGTGGGCAGACTCTGTGATGCCTCTCTGTAGAAGGGAAGAGATCATCATTTAGAAAGATTAAAGATAACGATTAATAATATAATCACATCATTTCAGATTGCTTTTTAAAAGACTTGGAGGATCTATTCAATCAGCGTTACAGATTCCATGCTAGAAATTTAAAGGTAATTTCAGATTGAGCAGTTTGCATGCAGCGTTTACCGTGAATGCTGTCTCTGCTGAAGACGGAACATTGCCTTTAAATTTCAAACTGAACGAACCTAGATCAGTTTCAGAACTATGAAACCACAACAGACCTATAAAATAATTATATTTTAGCGAATACGACGGGGGCCCCAACCAGGAGCTCGGGGTCCAGTGACTGTTAAACCAAAACCTAGGTCACTAGGTGTTAAGGTTGCAACAATAACATCAAATAAAATCTGATGAGTGTGAACAGGTCACCAAAACCTTTGGTCAGAATACCTCTGCTACCCCTTGCATCTCCCAGAGCAAAGACAGCGCTGAGAAGCAGAAGAGTGGTCAACATCGCCATGGTGATAGTCTCCTGAGAGAGAGAGAGAGAGACAGAGAGAGAGAGAGAGAGAGAGAGACAGGGAGAGACAGGGAGAGACAGGGAGAGACAGGGAGAGAGAGACACAGAGACAGAGAGAAGCCGTCAAGACAAATTCATGGAACCAGATATCAAATCAGTGGAACGGCAGGGGGTACTTGGGAGGTCAGGGAAACCCTGTTTGTTACTTAACTTACGTAACTGCTGAGGCAGCGTTTTCCAAACTCGGTCCTGGGGAACCCCAAGCTGTGAATACATATTCATGTGTACTAGGCTAATCTACTGTAATTGGTAGAAAACATGATACCTGAGTTTTGGCAGCAGACTTGAATTCCTTAGCACAGTAGTTCTTAAACTCGGTCCAAAGCGTTCACCCATTTGTGTCCCTAGTAACGAGTTTCCAAATAGGACCCTTTTCCCTATGTAGTGCACTACTTTTGACCAGAGCTACATATGACCAGGGCTACATATGCCCTATGGGCCCTTGTCTAATGTAGCTAACTACAAAGGGAATAGGAGGTCAGTTGGGATGAAGACAGGTACAGTATTAGATGAACAGATGTTGAAATCTCACCTTCTGAAGTCTTCAGTTGTAGCTTCACTTCTTCAGAGATCTTCAAAGGTCTTCACTGGGTCTCTCTCTCGCTCTCTCTCTCTCTCTCTCTCTGTCCTGCCTGTGAGTTGAGTTCTAGTCTCTCTCTCTCTCTGTCCTGCCTGTGAGTTGAGTTCTAGTCTCTCTCTCTCTGTCCTGCCTGTGAGTTGAGTTCTACCTCTTCCTCCTCTCCTTTTTAAGGACCCATCCAGTCAGACCCCTCCCTCCATTTTTCTCTCTCTCTCTCTCTCATCCTTTCAATTGAAATGGAATTTAAATTCATTTCCTGAATTGACTGTGTAATGGGAATATTTAAGATTAATACAATTCATAATCTGTTTAGAGATTAAAACATCATTTATCATATTTAAATGTGTGATTCTGCAGCAGTGTCATAACCCACTATAATATTTGTGTACCCTTCACCTGTAACCCATCTGTCATTCAGCATCATCACCTGTAACCCATCTGTCATTCAGCATGATCACCTGTAACCCATCTGTTATTCAGCATCATCACCTGTAACACATCTGTTATTCAGCATGATCACCTGTAACCCATCTGTTATTCAGCATGATCACCTGTAACCCATCTGTTACTCAGCATGATCACCTGTAACCCATCTGTTAATCAGCATTATCACCTGTAAACCATCTGTCATTCAGCATGATCACCTGTAACCCATCTGTTATTCAGCATTATCACCTGTAACCCATCTGTAATTCAGCACGATCACTTGTAAACCATCTGCCATTCAGCATGATCACCTGTAACCCATCTGTTATTCAGCATGATCACCTGTAACCCATCTGTTATTCAGCATTAATACCTGTAACCCATCTGTCATTCAGCATCATCACCTGTAACCCATCTGTTATTCAGCATCATCACCTGTAACCCATCTGAAAACTTACTGTTGTGATGTCACATCCCTTTCAATGAAGACTTACTGTTGTGATGTCACATCCCTTTCAATGAAGACTTACTGTTGTGATGTCACATCCCTTTCAATGAAGACTTTCTGTTGTGATGTCACATCCCTATCAATGAATTGACTACTGAGGGAACGTAACAGACCCGTTTAGTGTACAACATTAAGTTTGTAGGCTACACAACCAGATAAAGCCGATCAAGGAGGGGGAGCGGCAGAGGAGTACTCAGCTACACACAATATATCCAAATCCACAGACACTGGGTTATGAATAAGGGCCCAGATTTCTACTCTGAGATGCTGTGTGAATAAGGGCCTGTTACTTCTACTCTGAGACGCTGTGTGAATAAGGGCCCAGATATTCTACTATGAGACACATTGTGAATAAGGGCCCAGATCTTCTGTGAGTGTATTACAGTTAATAATAGTTAATTAATAAGTACTGAATACAAGCACATAAAAAACAGCTATATTACACCAGACATGTTCAATAATTTTGATGCCAAGCCTGAACAGAGGAATCTAACTGCAATGGGATCAAGGACCTCATTGTTTTGGTTCTGAGGTCTCCATTCCCTTGGAGCACAGGACCCGATGTTCTAGCCTTGACGACGACCTGACGACAACAAAACTAACACATCAAACATTCTGAAACAATTGGGATTGTTTACTCATCGTAACCTAGATAGAGTTACAGAGGACAAGCACAGCATCTTTATTAAGGTGACAGAACTACACTACTAATACAACTACACACAGCACTGTACTACCAATACAACTACACACAGCAATGTACTACCAATACAACTACACACAGCACTGTACTACCAATACAACTACACACAGCACTGTACTACCAATACAACTACACACAGCACTGTACTACCAATACAACTACACACAGCACTGTACTACCAATACAACTACACACAGCCCTATACTACTAATGCAACTACACACAGCACCACACTACCAATACAACTACACACAGCCGATATACTACTAATACAACTACACATACAGCCCTATGCTACTAATTCAACTACACATACAGCCATTTACTACTAACACAACTTCACATACTACTATTACTACTATTTGTTCATTTTTATCAGCTAATTAACAACGTAGTTTTACAGTTTTATCAACTAATCAACAGCGTACACTACCGTTCAAAGGTTTGGTGTCACTTAGAAATGTCCTTGTTTTTGAAAAAAAAGCTATTTTTTGTCCTTTAAAATAACATCAAATTGATCAGAAATACAGTATAGACATTGTTAATGTTGTAAATTAATATTGTAGCTGGAAATGGCAGATTTTTTATGGAATATCTACATAGGCGTACAGAGGCCCATTATCAGCAACCATCACTCCTGTGTTCCAATGGCATGTTGTGTTAGCTAATCCAAGTTTATCATTTTAAAAGGCTAATTGATCATTAGAAAACCCTTTTGCAATTATGTTAGCACAGCTGAAAACTGTTGTTCTGATTAAAGAAGCAATAAAACTGGCCTTCTTTAGACTAGTTGAGTATCTGGAGCATCAGCATTTGTGGGTTTGATTATAGGCTCAAAATGGCCAGGAACAAAGACCTTTCTTCTGAAACTCGTCAGTCTATTCTTGTTCTGAGAAATGAAGGTTATTCCATGCGAGAAATTGCCAAGAAACTGAAGATCTCGTACAACACTGTGTACTACTCCCTTCACAGCTCGGTCCTTAGTTGGTGGGAGATTCTGTCACGGTTGTCGTTAGAAATGGTGGACCAAAACGCAGCAGGTATGTGTATACTCATCTTCTTTATTATAAGGAAAGAAGGCAAACCTAAAATAAACACGTATACAAAAAGAAACACACCGACAATAAACAGTCCTGCTTGACGCGGAACAAAACAAGAAATGATACTCACAACTAACAACGGTGTGGCATGCTCAACAAGCAGTGCTCACAAACAATCTCCCACCAATGACAAACACAAACACACCCTAATATATGGGACTCTCAATCAAAGGCAAATAGACAACACCTGCCTTCAACTGAGAGTCCCAACCCCAATTAACCAAACATAGAAACAGACACACTAGACTAAACATAGAATACATGAAAATCAAAACAGTGCCCAAAAACCCCGGAATACTTAAATCAAATGCCCCTTCAACAAACACACCACCCCGAACCACATAAAACGAATACCCTCTGCCACGTCCTGACCAAACTACAATACCAATTAACCCTTATACTGGCCAGGACGTGACACTCTAACCAGAATAGAAAGAGGAGTGGGAAGCCCCGGTGCACAACTGAGCAAGAGGACAAGTACATTAGAGAGTCTAGTTTGAAAAACTGACTCTTCACAAGTCCTCAACTGGCAGCTTCAATAAATAGTACCCGCAAAACACCAGTCTCAACGTCAACAGTGAAGAGGCGACCCTGAGATGCTGGCCGTCATTTACAACATTAACAATGTCTACACTGTATTTCTGATGAATTTTATGTTTTATTTAATGGACAAAAAATGTGCTTTTCTTTCAAAAAACAAGGACTCTCCTGCACCTGACTTCGCCTCCCGTACACACCCCTAACAGCTGTGCAGTTTTATCAGTTAATCAACAGAGTAGCTGTGCAGTTTTATCAGTTAATCAAAAGAGTAGCAGTGCAGTTTCATCAGTTAATCAAAAGCGTAGATGTGCAGTTTTATCAACTATTCAACAATGTAGCTGTGCAGTTTTATCAGTTAATCAACAGCGTAGCTGTGCAGTTTTATCAACTAATCAACAATGTAGCTGTGCAGTTTCATCAACTAATCAACAACGTAGCTGTGCAGTTTTATCATTTAATCAATGTAGCTGTGCAGTTTTATCATTTAATCAACAACGTAGCTGTGCAGTTTTATCATTTAATCAATGTAGCTGTGCAGTTTTATCATTTAATCAACAATGTAGCTGTGCAGTTTTATCATTTAATCAACAACGTAGCTGTGCAGTTTTATAATTTAATCAACGTAGCTGTGCAGTGTTATCAACTATTCATCAGAGTAGCTGTGCAGTTTTATCAGTTAATCAAAAGCGTAGCTGTGGAGTTTTATCATTTAATCAACTGTAGCTGTGCAGTTTTATCATTTAATCAATGTAGCTGTGCAGTTTTATCATTTAATCAACAATGTAGCTGTGCAGTTTTATCATTTAATCAACAATGTAGCTGTGCAGTTTTATCATTTAATCAATGTAGCTGTGCAGTTTTATCATTTAATCAACAATGTAGCTGTGCAGTTTTATCATTTAATCAACGTAGCTGTGCAGTTTTATCAGTTAATCAAAAGAGTAGCAGTGCAGTTTCATCAGTTAATCAAAAGCGTAGCTGTGCAGTTTTATCAACTATTCAACAATGTAGCTGTGCAGTTTTATCAGTTAATCAACAGCGTAGCTGTGCAGTTTTATCAACTATTCAACAATGTAGCTGTGCAGTTTTATCAACTAATCAACAGCGTAGCTGTGCAGTTTCATCAACTAATCAACAACGTAGCTGTGCAGTTTTATCATTTAATCAACAACGTAGCTGTGCAGTTTTATCATTTAATCAATGTAGCTGTGCAGTTTTATCATTTAATCAACAATGTAGCTGTGCAGTTTTATCATTTAATCAACAACGTAGCTGTGCAGTTTTATAATTTAATCAACGTAGCTGTGCAGTGTTATCAACTATTCATCAGAGTAGCTGTGCAGTTTTATCAGTTAATCAAAAGCGTAGCTGTGGAGTTTTATCATTTAATCAATGTAGCTGTGCAGTTTTATCATTTAATCAATGTAGCTGTGCAGTTTTATCATTTAATCAACAATGTAGCTGTGCAGTTTTATCATTTAATCAACAATGTAGCTGTGCAGTTTTATCATTTAATCAATGTAGCTGTGCAGTTTTATCATTTAATCAACAATGTAGCTGTGCAGTTTTATCATTTAATCAACGTAGCTGTGCAGTTTTATCAGTTAATCAAAAGAGTAGCAGTGCAGTTTCATCAGTTAATCAAAAGCGTAGCTGTGCAGTTTTATCAACTATTCAACAATGTAGCTGTGCAGTTTTATCAGTTAATCAACAGCGTAGCTGTGCAGTTTTATCAACTATTCAACAATGTAGCTGTGCAGTTTTATCAACTAATCAACAGCGTAGCTGTGCAGTTTCATCAACTAATCAACAACGTAGCTGTGCAGTTTTATCATTTAATCAACAACGTAGCTGTGCAGTTTTATCATTTAATCAATGTAGCTGTGCAGTTTTATCATTTAATCAACAATGTAGCTGTGCAGTTTTATCATTTAATCAACAACGTAGCTGTGCAGTTTTATAATTTAATCAACGTAGCTGTGCAGTGTTATCAACTATTCATCAGAGTAGCTGTGCAGTTTTATCAGTTAATCAAAAGCGTAGCTGTGCAGTTTTATCATTTAATCAATGTAGCTGTGCAGTTTTATCATTTAATCAACAATGTAGCTGTGCAGTTTTATCATTTAATCAACGTAGCTGTGCAGTTTTATAATTTAATCAACGTAGCTGTGCAGTGTTATCAACTATTCATCAGAGTAGCTGTGCAGTTTCATCAGTTAATCAACAGAGTAGCTGTGCAGTTTTGTCATTTAGTCAACGACGTAGCTGTGTAGTTTTATCATTTAATTAACGTAGCTGTGCAGTTTTATCAGTTAATCAACAGAGTAGCTGTGCAGTTTCATCAGTTAATCAACAGCGTAGCTGTGCAGTTTCATCAGTTAATCAACAGCGTAGCTGTGCAGTTTTATAATTTAATCAACAATGTAGCTGTGTAGTTTCATCAGTTAATCAACAGCGTAGCTGTGCGGTTCTATCAACAGTATTTCTACAATGAATTTCCAGGAGGAGAAAGGAAAACCAATAGGCTAATCTACTACAGACTCTCTGAGTTGGCTGCAGTATAATAATAGCAATAGACTAGGCTACCACTGAAATATCAAGTTCTCTTCATTCATTGTAATACATACTATTTTACTAATACTCCCCTCCTCTCCTCCTTTCTGTCAGCTATACCATTCAACTATTCTGTCATTGAATACAAGTTGAAGCAACAGTAATGCCGGTGTGTGTGTTTGTGTGTGTGTGTGTGTGTGTGTGTGTGTGTGTGTGTGTGTGTGTGTGTGTGTGTGTGTGTGTGTGTGTGTGTGTGTGTGTGTGTGTGTGTGTGTGTGTGTGTGTGTGTGTGTGTGTGTTTTTAGGACTGATGAATGAACACAAGGTGGCAGTATTTGCACCTAATGTTCAGTACATTAAACCATTAACCCTGACCTCATTCTAAATCTAACCTCTAGTTTGGCTGGAGTGGACTACAGTATTTGCACCTAATGTTCAGTACATTAAACCATTAACCCTCACCTCATTCTAAATCTAACCTCTAGTTTGGCTGGAGTGGACTACAGTACAGTAACCATAAACCCTGACCCTGACCCATGCCCTAGTAGACCTTACATCCTATGCCCTTGAGGATATCGGAGACGATTTGACAGGTGTAAGAAATGTGTGTAAGCAATTTGAAACATAATTAATCAATATGACGATGGTTATGATGATGATGGTGATTTACATCTCTGGATTGACTATGAAAATGTAGACGACAATGAAAAGTATTACAAAGTGAGAAGCAACTGTTTAACATTTCATTTACCAAAGATGTTATGTGGTACTTCACACTACAGAGTTTCATAGTTGGCTCCAGCTGGTGTTTTGTATAAATGACCACTGAACAAAAGGTAATATTGCAGACGGTGCCTTTATTTAAAACAATCTGAGAGCTTCTCCAATGTTGTCTCTCCCAAAATGTGGACATCAGCGCTTTCTGGAACACAGGAAGGGAAATGTAAACCAGCAGGGGGCATCATTCTGACCGCGGGAAGCTGGGAAAGAGAAACAGAAAGGTAGGTATTATTTTTGTTTTATAAATATGTAGCTATAAAAGGAATAAATTCCCTTTAAGGTGTATTTTACTACTATCCAAATGATTGATGTATAATGAGCGGGAGACGAGTCTGGCGACAGCATTGTACCTCCATAATTCATCTCCATGCAATGCTCCCGACCGTTCGTGTTGTCCTTAATAACACCATGGTTATAGTTGGAGGGTTGACCCGGGCCCCAATTCTGGTAGTTAAACCTGGACCCGTCACTCCACAGCCAAAGACCCTCCTACAGAGCACACAGGACGATGCATCACCAGCAGACAGTAAACACTATATATACACACTGTAGTTACCTGGAGAAATGTAACCACTCTCAGACTCCTAGACAGAGCTATGGATACCAGGACTGACCATCTATGAGATAAGCATGATTTAACCATGGCTTGAAGCTAGACAGTGTTTGTAATATTAGATAACAAGCTTAGAAAACAAACTGATATGTGGGTTAAGGCACCACCAGGCCTTTATAGGTTCTATTCATCAAGAATCAATGCATCCTATATGTAAAAGGGCGTGTTGAACAAACGGTGCTTCTGACCTTGATGGCATCGTTGGCTCCAATCCAGGTGCGCTGGACTTTCCTGGTACTCTTCCTGATGACAGACTGAAGGAAACGATACTGGGAAAGGCTGTGCACTGACGCCAGGTTACCTCCCAAGCGCAAACATTTCCTCTGGAGAGAGAGAGAGGGGAGAAAGAAAGAGAGACAGAGAGAGAGAGAGAGAGAGAGAGAGAGAGAGAGAGACAGAGAGGAGAGAGAGTTGTGAGAGACAAACAGAGACACACACACAGAGAGAGAGAGAGATGGGAGAGAGAGAGAGACACAGAGACACACAGAGAGGAGGGAGAGAGCAAGTACCTCTGCCTCTGGCCATGTGGTCATGATGGGGACATAGTGATAGCAGTGTGTCTTATGTCTGTGCCAGCCGTTTGGGCAGGCTCTGTGATGCCACTCTGTAGGGGGGAGAGAGATCCCATGAAATAACATTATTTTACATTTTAGTCAGTTAGCAGACGCTCTTATCCAGAGCGACTTCCAGTAGTGAATGCATACATTTCATACATTTTGTGTATTTATTTATTTTTCCTCCGTACTGGTCCCCCGTGGGAATCGAACCCACAACCCTGGCGTTGGAAACAACTGAGCCACACGGGACCGTTACAGAACAGTACAGTCTGTTCCCACCAGACAATCTGATTCATCAAAAGTGCGTTTCAGCTGTTACTGAGCAACACATCACGGCCAACCGCGTGTTGTTGAAAAAATGACCGATTCACTTTGAAAAGTAACTTTTCGGGCAACATGACAAAATTTGCATAGAAAGGTGTGTTATAGATCTGTAATTCTCATTGAAAGCAAGTCTAAGAAGCGGTAGATCTATGTGCACTATGTCCACGCTTCCCATTATAACATTTTGTTTTTGCGTCTTCATCATTCGGTTTTGGAATAACAGCTGAACATATTATATTTGTGGTTATTGAAAATATATTTCACAGCAGTTTAGATTGTACAATGATTCTCTATATTTAGATCTCTATACTTGCTTGTTTTGTAACATAAACTGTCATTTTTACCGGTTATCAGGTTCTCCATAATATGTTTCTCACCTTTCCGTGGACGAATGTGTTCCTCTGAGTCAGATCGATCTTTTGGAGGAGGAATGTGTTCCTCCGAGTCAGAATAATCTGTCGGAGGAGGAATGTGTTCCTCCGAGTCAGAATAATCTGTCGGAGGAATAATTTGTTCCTCCGAGGGAGAACTGTTTTCCTCTGAGTCATACGGATCTTTCGGAGGAGGAACGATTTCCTCCGAGTCACAGCGATTACGCCGATCCCCTACAACAAAAGAGAGACAAAGAGAGAGGGAATATTGAGACAGGTGCTTTTTAAAAGACTTGGGAATCAATTCTATCAGTGTTACAGATTCCATGCTAGAAATGTTAAAGGTAATTTCAGATTGAGCAGTTTGCATGCAGCGTTTACCGTGAATGCTGTCTCTGCTGAAGACGGAACATTGCCTTTAAATTTCAAACTGAACGAACCTAGATCAGTTTCAGAACTATGAAACCACAACAGACCTATAAAATAATTATATTTTAGCGAATACGACGGGGGCCCCAACCAGGAGCTCGGGGTCCAGTGACTGTTAAACCAAAACCTAGGTCACTAGGTGTTAAGGTTGCAACAATAACATCAAATAAAATCTGATGAGTGTGAACAGGTCACCAAAACCTTTGGTCAGAATACCTCTGCTACCCCTTGCATCTCCCAGAGCAAAGACAGCGCTGAGAAGCAGAAGAGTGGTCAACATCGCCATGGTGATAGTCTCCTGAGAGAGAGAGAGAGAGAGAGAGAGAGAGAGAGAGAGACACAGAGAGAGAGAGAGAAACCGTCAAGACAAATTCAGTGAGTACTTCAGAGGGTATGGGAGTGCAGTGTTACCTCTCAAAGAACCTCCAGCCATTCCACTTATCAGACGTATTCCAGATCTATCATCAAATCAGAGCAGATTTAACTAATGAACGGCTTGGGGATTTAGTTGACCTTGATATCAAATCAGTGGAACGGCAGGGGGTACTTGGGAGGTCAGGGAAACCCTGTTTGTTACTTAACTTACGTAACTGCTGAGGCAGCGTTTTCCAAACTCGGTCCTGGGGCACCCCAAGCTGTGAATACATATTCATGTGTACTAGGCTAATCTACTGTAATTGGTAGAAAACATGATACCTGAGTTTTGGCAGCTGACTTGAATTCCTTAGCACAGTAGTTCTTAAACTCGGTCCAAAACGTTCACCCATTTGTGTCCCTAGTAACGAGTTTCCAAATGGGACCCTTTTCCCTATGTAGTGCACTACTTTTGACCAGAGCTACATATGACCAGGGCTACATATGCCCTATGGGCCCTTGTCTAATGTAGCTAACTACAAAGGGAATAGGAGGTCAGTTGGGATGAAGACAGGTACAGTATTAGATGAACAGATGTTGAAATCTCACCTTCTGAAGTCTTCAGTTGTAGCTTCACTTCTTCAGAGATCTTCAAAGGTCTTCACTGGGTCTCTCTCTCTCTCACTCTCTCTCTCTCTCTCTCTCCTCTCACTCTCTCTCTCTCTCTCTCTCTCTCTCTCTCTCTGTCTCTGTCTCTCTCTCTCTCTCTCTCTCTCTCTCTCTCTCGCTCTGTCCTGCCTGTGAGTTGAGTTCTAGTCTCTCTCTCTCTGTCCTGCCTGTGAGTTGAGTTCTACCTCTTCCTCCTCTCCTTTTTAAGGACCCATCCAGCCAGACCCCTCCCTCCATTTTTCTCTATCTCTCTCTCTCATCCTTTACATTGAAATGGAATTTAAATTCACTTCCTGAATTGACTGTGTAATGGGAATATTTAAAATGAATAAAGTTCATAATCATTTTAGAGATTTAAACAATGTTTATCATATTTAAATATGTTCCCTTTCTGTAAGACACACGATGTCCACTGTTCTGTTTGTGACATTTGGGTTGATGTCCACTGTTCTGTTTGTGACATTTGGGTTGATGTCCACTGTTCTGTTTGTGACACTCGGGTTGATTTCCACTGTTCTGTTTGTGACATTTGGGTTGATTTCCACTGTTCTGTTTGTGACATTTGGGTTGATGTCCACTGTTCTGTTTGTGACATTTGGGTTGATGTCCACTGTTCTGTTTGTGACATTTGGGTTGATGTCCACTGTTCTGTTTGTGACATTTGGGTTGATGTCCACTGTTCTGTTTGTGACATTTGGGTTGATGTCCACTGTTCTGTTTGTGACATTTGGGTTGATGTCCACTGTTCTGTTTGTGACATTTGGGTTGATGTCCACTGTTCTGTTTGTGACATTTGGGTTGATGTCCACTGTTCTGTTTGTGACATTTGGGTTGATGTCCACTGTTCTGTTTGTGACATTTGGGTTGATGTCCACTGTTCTGTTTGTGACATTTGGGTTGATGTCCACTGTTCTGTTTGTGACATTTGGGTTGATTTCCACTGTTCTGTTTGTGACACTCGGGTTGATGGTCACTAGACTTGAATCAGAATGTTATGGGTTAAACTCCTATCCGTTGATAGTGATTGACGCCAGACTGGAGGTACAAGGACAGAGGACCCTGATTATTATTGTAGTCTCTGAACACTGTGTGATTCTGCAGCAGGCAGCAAAAACCTTTTTCTATTGAACAACAACATTATCTATATAATTCTTACTCGTGCTAATGAATTAACCATGGTGTAGTATTTCATTTGTCCCAAGTTAGCTCACAGATTTGACAGTTTGTTAAAGGAAAGATTCACCCATTTTGAATGTTATCGGGGTTTTTTTCGTGCATCTCTGAGCTATGTTCTATCGTTCCCTGGGTCATTTCATGTTTTCCCTTTTGTAGTTGCAGCCTGGTCTCAGTGACTAGACGTAACATACAGTAAGTCGTACTCTAGGCATAAAACTAAAAGAGAGTGGTAAGTCATAGTGGATGGTTGGGGAGCGTCTAACGCGAATGTCTAACAACCCAACTGTTGCCTGTTCAAATCTCATCATGGACAATTTTAGCTAATTACTATAAATAATATCATAATATATTATATAAATATATATAATTACTATAATTACTAATTACTTTTAAGCTCCTTACTACTTTTGTTGCTACTTTACAACTACTTAGCATGTTAGCTAACCCTTCCCCTAACCCTAACCTTAATGTTAGCTAACCCTTCCCCCAACCCTAACCTTAACTTTAGCTAACCCTTCCCCCAACCCTAACCTTAATGTTAGCTAACCCTTCCCCCAACCCTAACCTTAATGTTAGCTAACCCTTCCCCCAACCCTAACCTTAATGTTAGCTAACCCTTCCCCCAACCTTAACCTTAATGTTAGCTAACCCTTCCCCCAACCCTAACCTTAATGTTAGCTAACCCTTCCCCCAACCCTAACCTTAATGTTAGCTAACCCTTCCCCCAACCTTAACCTTAATGTTAGCTAACCCTTCCCCCAACCCTAACCTTAATGTTAGCTAACCCTTCCCCCAACATTAATAACCCAGTGTTTCCCAAACTCGGTCAAATCACATTTATTTGTCACATACACATGGTTAGCAGGTGTTAATGCGAGTGTAGCGAAATGCTTGTGCTTCTAGTTCCGACCATGCAGTAATATCTAACAAGTAATCTAACCTAACAATTTCACAACAACTACCTTGTACACACAAGTGTAAAGGAATGAATACGAATATGTAATAAAAATATATAAATGAGTGATGGCCGAACGGCATAGGCAGGATGCAGTAGATGGTATAGAGTACAGTATATACATATGAGATGATTATTGTAGGGTATGAAAACATATAAAGAGTCATTGTTTAAAGTGGCTAGTGATACATTACATCAGGATGGCAAGATGCAGTAGATGGTATAACGTACAATATATACATATGAGATGAGTAATGCAGGGTAAGTAAACATTATATAATATAAAGTGGCTAGTGATAAATTGATTACATTGATTACATTCCATTTTTGCATTATTAAAGTGGCTGGAGATTTGAGTCAGTATGTTGGCAGCAGCCACTCAATGTTAGTGATGGCTGTTTAACAGTCCAATGGCCTTGAGATAGAAGCTGTTTATCAGTCTCTTGGTCCCAGCTTTGATGCACCTGTACTGACCTCGCCTTCTGGATGATAACGGGGTGAACAGGCAGTGGCTCAGGTGGTTGTTGTCCTTGATGATCTTTTTGGCCTTCCTGTGACATCGAGTGGTGTAGGTGTCCTGGAGGGCAGGTAGTTTGCTCCCGGTGATGCGTTGTGCAGATCTCACTACCCTCTGGAGAGCCTTACGGTTATGGGCGGAGCAGCTGCCGTACCAGGCGGTGATACAGCCCGACAGGATGCTCTTGATTGTGCTTCTGTAAAAATGTGTGAGTGTTTTTGGTGACAAGCCAAATTTCTTCAGCCTCCTGAGGTTGAAGAGGTGTTGCTGTGCCTTCTTCACCACACTGTCTGTGTGGGTGGACCATTTCAGTTTGTCCGTGATGTGTACGCCGAGGAACTTTAAACTCTCCACCGTCTCCACTACTGTCCCGTCAATGTATATGGGGGGCTGCTCCCTCTGCTGTTTCCTGAAGTCCACGATCATCTCCTTTGTTTTGTTGACATTGAGTGTGAGGTTATTTTCCTGACACCACACTCCGAGGGCCCTCACCTCTTCCCTGTAGGCCGTCTCGTCGTTGTTGGTAATCAAGCCTACCACTGTAGTGTCGTCTGCAAACTTGATGATTGAGTTGGAGGCGTGCATGGCCACGCGGTCGTGGGTGAACAGGGAGTACAGGAGAGGTCTGAGAACACACCCTTGTGGGGCCCCAGTGTTGAGGATCAGCGTGGTGGAGATGTTGTTACCTACCCTCACCACCTGGGGGCGGCCCGTCAGGAAGTCCAGGACCCAGTTGCACAGGGCGGGGTCGAGACCCAGAGTCTCGAGCTTAATGACGAATTTGGAGTGTACTATGGTGTTAAATGCTGAGCTGTAATCGATGAACAGCATTCTAACATGGGTATTCCTCTTGCCCAGATGGGGATAGGGCAGTGTGCAGTGTGATGGCGATTGCGTCGTCTGTGGACCTATTGGGTCGGTAAGCAAATTGAAGTGGGTCTAGGGTATCAGGTAGGGTGGAGGTGATATGATCCTTAACTAGTCTCTCAAAGCATTTCATGATGATGGAAGTGAGTGCTACGGGGCGGTAGTCATTTAGCTCAGTTACCTTAGTTTTCTTGGGAACAGGAACAATGGTGGCCTTCTTAAAGCATGTGGGGACAACCACCTTAATTCTACAGACACAAGAGTTTTCACCCACACTCTGCACACAGTAGTTTTTCTAATGTAGCTGATGCTCACACACACCCCTCTCCCTTCACATTTAACTGTTTACTCAGCCTCTGCTGAACCATGGTGATGTAGCGTATGGCCATGTCCCAGAGCATCAAAACGACTACATTCCACTGCCGACTGACTGATCTACAAAATGCATCACAAGTTACGACTCATTATCATTCATAGATCAGTCAGTCAGTCACAATTTACCCATGATACATTGCGGTTTTGATCCTCCATTCCTCGATTTTAACAAACGTTCTAAAAACATATATATATATATATATATATATATATATATATATATATATGTATGTATGTATCTATATATATATATATGTATGTATGTATGTATGTATATATATATTCTGGAGGCTACAATCTATCTGTCTGTCGTAACAGATACTGCAGTTGAACAAGCATGACGCAGTCCCTACACTTTGGACACATTTTTTGTGATGATGTAGGGTAATCTTTATAGTTTGCTGTCACGTCTTCAGTTGCTGAAAAAGATACCACTACTTGACTGACTCCTGCACAGCTTAGCCAATGTTTGTAGTGATGATGAATAAAAGGACATAACATCGCTAATTAGACTGCATGTTTGTGTTCCACCTCTGGGCAACCTAAAGTTTTATATCAAGACCGGTAAAAAAAAAAGTCTTGACAATCGAGCTGGTTCGTTTTGCATCGCCCGGCGCCATAGTTTTGCCATAAAAACAAATATCTTGGCGAGAGTAAATAGTTGCATGTAACTCAGCAGCTAAGTAGAACATTAAATCGTTATTACGTTTGCAATACTGACAACAAAGTTTTGTACGAACATGTCGACAAAAGTATTTTGTGTAAAAACATGTAAATAGCTGCATGTAGCCGATAACCCCACCTGAAAAAAAACTACAGGAAGTCAGATCATTGCGTTTCGGTACACCACAAATACATTCATTTCCAATGGATGCTGCGTTGCTTAAATGGGATTTATCGGTTTGACAGAAATGGTAGCAGACAGGTGAATGTTGAACTTTTGTTGCAGACATACACAGATGATGCTGCGTAGCATTTTGTGCGATAATGCTGTAGTTTTATTTTTTATTTTTGCGACGTGTAAATTTGATAAAGCCAACCTACACACCACACAGAACACACTGCAACTGCCTCTGCGAGACAAACGGCAGCGTTCCCTAGACTACCACAGTATGAGTCATAATACCCATAAGACCTAGCGGTCGAACAGGGAAATGGTTCCCAATCGTTCCCTAGACTACCACAGTATGAGTCATAATACCCATAAGACCTAGCGGTCGAACAGGGAAATGGTTCCCAATCGTTCCCTAGACTACCACAGTATGAGTCATAATACCCATAAGACCTAGCGGTCGAACAGGGAAATGGTTCCCAATCGTTCCCTAGACTACCACAGAATGAGTCATAATACCCATAAGACCTAGCGGTCGAACAGGGAAATGGTTCCCAATCGTTCCCTAGACTACCACAGTATGAGTCATAATACCCATAAGACCTAGCGGTCGAACAGGGAAATGGTTCCCAATCATTTTTCCACCATACATTTTTTCCCATAGGGGATTTTTAGAAACACTTAAAAATAAGGTCTGTTTCATTTTTTTATAAAACGTTTTTTTTTTCTCACCTTTATTTATTAATGTAGGTTTACCATGACGTGACGTTTTGATAACCATGTAAATCCCTCTTTGACAAGGTGACTTTTATCAATATATTCGCCTGTATTTACCCCCCCCCCCCAAAAAAAAAATATAATATGCAAATTAGTTGCTAATGTGGCTTTCATAAAGAACTACAAATGATGATACTGCTGAATCGAGGCAAAGGTAAGAATCTCTGGATTCACTATCTAATGTTTGTTAAATGTAGTCATTAATAAATTGGCAAGTATTCTTTTTTTTAAAATGGTATCTGGTATTTCCAAGCGGTCTCCCGTCCCAGGACTAACCAGGCCTGACTATGACCAGGTGTATACAGGTTTGTATGACCATAAGCTTATTTTCTTTACCCCGTTTTGACCCTTGGCTTATATTTGCAACTCCTCAATGGGCTCGGAAAGAGGCGAAGGTCAAGTCATAAGTCCTATCTTAAATACATACACCCGCCTGGCCACCTAATTCTCATCACACTGCTCTCTTAACCCGGATGTCAGCCGCACCAATGTGTCGGAGGAAATACCTCCACTGTGGTGAGATATATACGAAATGAAGGTAATTCTCGTGTATCAAAAGGCAATGACGATTTTGGTGTGATCGAGGCGTGAGATAAGAAATGCAACAGTTTGGTGTACAACATGAAGTTTGTAGGAAATCCCCCTTATGCTTCATAGACTACTGAGGGAACGTAACAGACCCGTTTAGTGTACAACATGAAGTTTGTAGGAAATCCCCCTTATGCTTCATAGACTACTGAGGGAACGTAACAGACCCGTTTAGTGTACAACATGAAGTTTGTAGGAAATCCCCCTTATGCTTCATAGACTACTGAGGGAACGTAACAGACCAGTTTAGTATACAACATGAAGTTTGTAGGCTACACAACCAGATAAAGCCGATCAAGGAGGGGGAGCGGCAGAGGAGTACTCAGCTACACACAATATATCCAAATCCACAGCCACTGGGTTGTGAATAAGGGCCCAGATTTCTACTCTGAGACGCTGTGTGAATAAGGGCCCAGATTTTCAGTGACTGTATTGCAGTACATAAGTACTGAATGCAATCAAACGTCATATTACACCAGACATGTTCAATAATTTCGATGCCAAGCCTGAACAGAGGAATCTAACTGCAATGGGATCAAGGACCTCATTGTTTTGGTTCTGAGGTCTCCATTCCCTTGGAGCACAGGACCCGATGTTCTAGCCTTGACGACGACCTGACGACAACAAAACTAACACATCAAACATTCTGAAACAATTGGGATTGTTTACTCATCGTAACCTAGATAGAGTTACAGAGGACAAGCATAACATCTTTATTAAGGTGACAGAACTACACTACTAACACAACTACACACAGCACTGTACTACCAATACAACTACACACAGCACTGTACTACCAATACAACTACACACAGCACTGTACTACCAATACAACTACACACAGCACTGTACTACCAATACAACTACACACAGCACTATACTACCAATACAACTACACACAGCACCACACTACCAATACAACTACACACAGCACTGTACTACCAATACAACTACACACAGCACCGTACTACCAATACAACTACACACAGCACTATACTACCAATACAACTACACACAGCACCACACTACCAATACAACTACACACAGCACTGTACTACCAATACAACTACACACAGCACTGTAATACCAATACAACTACACACAGCACTGTACTACCAATACAACTACTGTGTTTGTTTGTGTGTGGGTGTGTATGTTGGTTGTTGATAAGGCTCTGTGAAACTCACAGGGAGATTGGGGGGGGGGGGGGGGGGGGGAATTTACTTCTTTCACCATTCTGTAAAACTTGATTATGTGGATCACAAAGGTGGGTCATTACCTAATAATAAACCAGGTGATGAGAGAGTAATAATTAGTTAAGGGAAATAAATAGTATATATATATATATATAAATGTTATGTAGTGGATGAGGAGCTTTGAAAGTCATTCCTCAGCCTGACGTGTTCCCCCAGTTGAAGAAGGCCTAATAGCACGACGGGTATAGAGACTCTTCAGGAGGAACGGTCACGTGTGTTTGGGTAGGCAGAGCGGTTCAGAGTTTCAGCGAAATCAGGGGGAAAGTGGTACTCGTCAAGCAAGTACCACATACGTCCTTTCTTCGCGCGTACCGCGACGTCCTTTACAGTAAACGTGAAGCAGTTGAATGCAACATTCTGATATGTCTGAAATGACACAAACGTTCACTACTGTGTGCTTTTCATAATAGCTTACACTTCATATGTTTTGATCAATTCATTTCAGGTTGTTAAATGTACTAAATTATTCGTCTGAGTAAAACTGCACCAGGCTGGACATCAGCAAGCTGCTATGTAGCCCAAATAACTCTGTATATAGTGCCCATAGGCTTCAGTGAAAAGTGGTGCACTATATAGAGAATAGGGAGCCATTTGTAACCAAGCCAATGAACAATGATAATTCTATTTTCTTAAATTCCTCAAGAGGTTGACGAGTTTCATTTGTTTTGAATTTCATAAGGAAGTGTGATTAGAATGTACTTGTCACGTACTGTTCTCTCCAGATAAAGGTGGAAAGCTGTCGACTTCAAAGTAAACAGATTCTTCTGGCATCGCTACAGTGCGTTGATAAAATAACCCCCAATCAAACCAGTAGCCTAAACTACGGCAGACTCTGTGGCTTCAGTTGGCTGCAATAGATTGCTTTTGGTCTCTCAGTCAACTATTACCAAACAACTATTCTGTCATTCAATGTGGGTTCCCGAGTAGTGCAGGGGTCTTAAGGCACTTCATGTCAGTGCTAGAGACGTCACTACAGACACTCTGGTTCGAATCCAGGTCGTATCACAACCGGCCGTGATTGGGAGTCCCATAAGGCGGCGCACAATTGGCCCAGTATCGACCAAAACCAAACTGTTCTAGTGTAACAGTATTGTTTTCCTTGCTCAAACCAGGGATCCTTTGATCTCATCAGCAACCATCACTCACAAAGAATCATTACCGATCGCTCCCCATGTGGAGCAAAAGGAAACATCTAGGTCTCAGAGCGAGTGACGTGAACGCTAACTAGCTAGCCACTTCACACCGCTAACTAGCTAGTCATTTCACACCGCTAACTGGCTAGTCACTTCACACCGCTAACTGGCAAGCCACTTCACACCGCTAACTAGCTAGTCATTTCACACCGCTAACTGGCTAGTCACTTCACACCGCTAACTGGCAAGCCACTTCACACCGCTAACTAGCTAGTCATTTCACACCGCTAACTGGCTAGTCACTTCACACCGCTAACTGGCTAGTCATTTCACACCGCTAACTAGCTAGTCATTTCACACCGCTAACTAGCTAGTCATTTCACACCGCTAACTGGCTAGTCACTTCACACCGCTAACTGGCTAGTCATTTCACACCGCTAACTGGCTAGTCATTTCACACCGCTAACTGGCAAGCCACTTCACACCGCTAACTGGCTAGTCACTTCACACCGCTAACTGGCTAGTCATTTCACACCGCTAACTGGCTAGCCACTTCACACCGCTAACTGGCTAGCCACTTCACACCGCTAACTGGCTAGCCACTTCACACCGCTAACTGGCTAGCCACTACACACTGCTAACTGGCTAGTGTTAAGCTCAGAGAGATGCAAGAGGAAGCTGGTCTCTAAGGAGCTGTTCCTATAGCAGGGTCTCTCATTCCTGGTGGGCTGTGTCGTTTGTCTGCAGACTTTTGCTATTTCCTTTCCACAACCAGGTGAAAGGTGTCCCTAACTAATCAACGACCTTAATTTATTCATCAAGTATAAAGGGAGGAGCGAAAACCCCCAGAAGCTCGGCCCTCCAGCAACTAAGTGTGCCACCCCTACACTAAAGGTTTTTGTCCCACTGTAAAGTGTTCAACTTCTTACTTAGACACCAGCGGACCAAAAAAAGAGCATCTCAACGGCTGTTTTTAAATAATAAAAAAAAAAAATTAAAACAGGAAGTCCCGTTGATGTCAGAAGTGTTAGCCTGGTCCCAGATCGTTTTTTGGGGATAAATACCTTTCAGATGAATATCTTTGTAAATTATTGACAGTATTCTGCTAATAACCTATCTAGGTTGGGAGATTAGTTGTTTACAGGAAGAATAACAACATGTGTTTATTGAAACGTGGTGACACACGTGGTCCTATGATGGGTAATTGAGCAACTCTGGGGCCCAGTTTTTCTAAAATTCTAAATCTCTCTGGATTTCGCCTATAAAATACATAGAAATGGAATGAATAGAACGGAAGTGCCCATTCAGTTCAATGATTTGCCAGTTCTATTCATTTAATCCTATTTGAGAAACGAAATCCAGACACTTTTAGAAAAACTGGGCCCTGGTGAACCTTTGGGTTCACATTGATGATGCTTATTATGATGATGATGATGATTTGAAAAATAAAAAGAAGATGAAATGTAGTCTCAGATTATTCAGGGAAAAAACGTCCCTTGGCGCTACTCATACAATCCGTGGCTACACACAGATTCCCACTAGATAGCACAGCCACAAAGTCCACCTTTGGCGATAGTAATAATTCTAGAAAACAAAGCTTCGTTTTTTAAAATCTTAATTTAAGTTTAGGGTTAGCCATAAAGTTGTCAGTGTGGTTAAGGTTAGGTTTAAAATCTGATTTTAACAAGATCAATTCTAGAAATAGTCGGGTGTTAATGACTTTGTGGCTGTGTTAACTAGTTACGACCTTACACACGGTAAGGTAGAACTACTTCCGGGATTTGAATGTAGTTTTGATATTTTGTTTTACTTTTCCGGTTTTCAGAAAAGTTCCAATTGTACTTTTGTCCCAAAGTCTCTAATAGTTTCCTGCTGCAGTTTTACATTGATAAATTTAATCTAGAGATTAAATCCAAAGGAAACGGACGAAGAAAATACATCTGAAAGAAATAGAAGGTAAAACTTTGCACATTTTTCCCGGTCGTTGTTTACGTTTTGTTCGCCAGGAGACATTCATAACTAACAATGGGTAGTCTACAAGTTTTACTTTAAGCAGGCCTAATTTATACTTCTAATCACGGAAACAGAAGATGTTGTTTAGAGAAATGGATTGTGAATGATTTCTAATTGATATGACTTATCTCTCTTCGCAGTCGTGTGACTAGTAGTCAGATGAGAGGAAGACAAAGAAACTAACTTCTCACTGCTCTGGCCAACTTGTTGTATAATATGAATGGCCAGTAACTGTTGTGAATGTTTCAGGGGGTTATTTGCAATAGGCCCAGCTTATTATAATATAATTATAGACGTTTTATCCGGTTGTTATGTAAATGATTTTACGAGACAACTATTCTGTCATTGAATAACAGTAACGTTACTAGTTTATGTGTGTGTTTGTAGTATTGGTGAATAACCGCAGGTGGCAGTGTATGCTAACCAAACCAGAACGACCCTGTGGTAGTTGGACAGCTGGAGTGGAGAGGAGGAAGGCTCAGTCAGAGAGGAGAGAAGGCTCAGTCAGAGAGGAGAGAAGGAGGAGGAAGGCTCAGTCAGAGAGGAGGAGGAGGAAGGCTCAGTCAGAGAGGAGGAGAGGAGGAGGGCTCAGTCAGAGAGGAGGAGGAGGAGAGGAGGAAGGCTCAGTCAGAGAGGAGAGGAGGAGGAGGAAGGCTCAGTCAGAGAGGAGAGGAGAGAGGAGGAGAGGAGGAAGGCTCAGTCAGAGAGGAGGAGAGGAGGAAGGCTCAGTCAGAGAGGAGAGGAGGAGGAGGAGAGGAGGAAGGCTCAGTCAGAGAGGAGGAGAGGAGGAAGGCTCAGTCAGAGAGGAGAGGAGGAGGAGGAGAGGAGGAAGGCTCAGTTAGAGAGGAGGAGAGGAGGAAGGCTCAGTCAGAGAGGAGGAGAGGAGGGGCACGACACTCAAAAGGAAGTGTTCAGCTTGAAAATGAAAGGAAGTAGAATCTAATAATTATATTTCCATGTTTCTACTTCTCCCGTTTGACTGTCTGTAAAATGTGTATTCTGTCAAAAAGAGAGGAAGGATGATGGTGGAGGGGGAGAACCAGAGAGGGGAGACCTTCATACCCAGTGAGGGAGAGGGGTCTGGTGGACAGGAGACCTTCCATATGGTAAGAACCACCAGGTATCCAGGACACTAGTGTCTGTTGATGATAATATGTTTGGGACAAGAAGAGAACACATTAAAACTGCATTCTGGGATTTGAAAAACAACAAAACCGGAGTCCCCACCGTAGAATTTCATATAGTAATTAAATATCTCTATGGTCTCCTCTGGATATTCTTCCAGAATCAATTTGGCTGGATAGAAAGATTTAAAGTGACCATTGGAGAGGTTTTCCAGATCCCCGAGTCTACTTTAACAATATGAACAATGTGTTATGTTAAATATAGTATGTACTATACATTAACAATATTAGACAACACTGTATCATGTCAAGGATATCAGCATTTAGTGCTTATCGGCTTCATAATATCTAGAATAGATGAGTTACATCACTAGTTCATTCAGCCTGTCTACTGTTCTGATCCGTGGATTTATGAGATAAGACTACCATTGTCCAGTGATGTGGCAGGTAAAGGGTGTGGCACAATGATGTCATCAACAGGTGACTCACCTGTGAAAAGTGTAGTAGCAAACACACACACACACACACACATCTCCCCGTCTCTCTGTCTGCTAACCTCCCCTTCTCTCTGTCTGCTAACCTCCCCGTCTCTCTGTCTGCTAACCTCCCCTTCTCTCTGTCTGCTAACCTCCCCGTCTCTCTGTCTGCTATCCTCCCCGTCTCTCTGTCTGCTAACCTCCCCTTCTCTCTGTCTGCTAACCTCCCCGTCTCTCTGTCTGCTAACCTCCCCTTCTCTCTGTCTGCTAACCTCCCCGTCTCTCTGTCTGCTAACCTCCCCGTCTCTCTGTCTGCTAACCTCCCCGTCTCTCTGTCTGCTAACCTCCCCGTCTCTCTGTCTGCTAACCTCCCCTTCTCTCTGTCTGCTAACCTCCCCGTCTCTCTGTCTGCTAACCTCCCCGTCTCTCTGTCTGCTAACCTCCCCGTCTCTCTGTCTGCTAACCTCCCCGTCTCTCTGTCTGCTAACCTCCCCGTCTCTCTGTCTGCTAACCTCCCCGTCTCTCTGTCTGCTAACCTCCCCGTCTCTCTGTCTGCTAACCTCCCCGTCTCTCTGTCTGCTAACCTCCCCGTCTCTCTGTCTGCTAACCTCCCCGTTCTCTCTGTCTGCTAACCTCCCCTTCTCTCTGTCTGCTAACCTCCCCGTCTCTCTGTCTGCTAACCTCCCCGTCTCTCTGTCTGCTAACCTCCCCTTCTCTCTGTCTGTTAACCTCCCCGTCTCTCTGTCTGCTAACCTCCCCGTCTCTCTGTCTGCTAACCTCCCCGTCTCTCTGTCTGCTAACCTCCCCGTCTCTCTGTCTGCTATCCTCCCCGTCTCTCTGTCTGCTAACCTCCCCGTCTCTCTGTCTGCTAACCTCCCCTTCTCTCTGTCTGCTATCCTCCCCGTCTCTCTGTCTGCTATCCTCCCCGTCTCTCTGTCTGCTAACCTCCCCGTCTCTCTGTCTGCTATCCTCCCCGTCTCTCTGTCTGCTAACCTCCCCTTCTCTCTGTCTGCTAACCTCCCCTCCTCTCTGTCTGCTAACCTCCCCGTCTCTCTGTCTGCTAACCTCCCCGTCTCTCTGTCTGCTAACCTCCCCGTCTCTCTGTCTGCTAACCTCCCCTTCTCTCTGTCTGCTAACCTCCCCGTCTCTCTGTCTGCTAACCTCCCCGTCTCTCTGTCTGCTAACCTCCCCTCCTCTCTGTCTGCTAACCTCCCCGTCTCTCTGTCTGCTAACCTCCCCGTCTCTCTGTCTGCTAACCTCCCCGTCTCTCTGTCTGCTAACCTCCCCGTCTCTCTGTCTGCTAACCTCCCCGTCTCTCTGTCTGCTAACCTCCCCGTCTCTCTGTCTGCTAACCTCCCCGTCTCTCTGTCTGCTAACCTCCCCGTCTCTCTGTCTGCTAACCTCCCCGTCTCTCTGTCTGCTAACCTCCCCGTCTCTCTGTCTGCTAACCTCCCCTTCTCTCTGTCTGCTAACCTCCCCTTCTCTCTGTCTGCTAACCTCCCCGTCTCTCTGTCTGCTAACCTCCCCGTCTCTCTGTCTGCTAACCTCCCCGTCTCTCTGTCTGCTAACCTCCCCGTCTCTCTGTCTGCTAAGCTCCCCGTCTCTCTGTCTACTCTCTCTGTTTTGTCTTTCTTCTTTTTGCTTACGCACACACACACACACACACACACACACACACACACACACACACACACACACACACACACACACACACACACACACACACACACACACACACACACACACACACACACAGCAGTGTTTGTCCAAGGTGACTCAGTGTGTCCGGACTGTAAGGTGACTCAGCACAGGTGTTCTATTCTTTCTTTCTTTCTGTTTGTCTGTTTTCACTTCCTACCAGAAGGAGTCCGTTGTTGAGGACAACACAGAACCGGATGAGGGTAAGGCAGTAATAAAATCAATTAATCACCTCTCACCCTCACCCCTCACCCCTCACCTCTCACCCCTCACCCCTCACCTCTCACCCCTCACCTCTCACCCCTCACCCCTCACCTCTCACCCCTCACCCCTCACCCCTCACCTCTCACCCCTCACCTCTCACACCAGACCCTATAGCAGTGGTCCCAAACTAGTGACCCGTGGGCCTCATTTTTTTTTAGACATAGGACTAAAAATCTCATGTTATTTGTCACATTCTTCGTAAACAACAGGTGTGGACTAACAGTGAAATGCTGACTTACGGGTCAGAGATAAAGAAAATAGAGAATTAATAGAAAAGTAGTAATGAATCCACAAAGAGTAACTATATTTATGTATACAACAGCAAACCAGATCCAAGTAATTTTCATTTTGGAAATCAAAGTTTTCCCACGCGTTAGAGAGATATGTGATCGTATACAAACGGAAGCATAGTTTTGTAAATAATGTTCTCGTCAAATATTATATCTGTTTGGGCTTCTTGATCCCTACCATGTAGGTTCACGGAAGCCAACCACAGGACCAGTGGTTGTCACGGGAAACCAGAAAATTCCCGCCATTGAGAAACTGGAACAGGTTCGCAAATGGAGCATCACTACTTATAAGGTGAGAGAGGGGGAGGGAGGGAGGGAGGGAGGAGAGAGAGAGGGAGGGAGGGGGGGGAGGAGAGAGGAAGGGGGGAGGGAGAGAGGAGGGGGGGAGGGAGGGGGGGGAGGAGAGGGGGAGGGGGGGAGGAGAGAGGAAGGGGGGAGGGAGGGAGGGGGGAAAGAGAGAGGAGGGGGGGTAGGAAAGGGGGTAGGAGACGGAGGGGGGAGAGGGAGGGTAGGAGACGGAGGGGGGAGAGGGAGGGGGAGGGAGGGTAGGAGACAGAGGGGGGAGAGAGTGAGGGGGGAGGAGACGGAGGGGGGAGGAGACGGAGGGGAGAGGGAGGGAGGGGGGAGGGAGGGAGGGGGGGAGGAGACGGAGGAGAGAGGGAGGGGGGAGGAGAGAGGGAGAGGGGGGTAGGAGACGGAGGAGAGAGGGAGGGGGGAGGAGACGGAGGGGAGAGAGAGGGAGGGGGGAGGGAGGGAGGGGGGAGGAGACGGAGGAGAGAGGGAGGGGGGAGGAGAGAGGGAGAGGGGGGTAGGAGACGGAGGAGAGAGGGAGGGGGGAGGGAGGGAGGGGGGGAGGAGACGGAGGAGAGAGGGAGGGGGGAGGAGAGAGGGAGAGGAGACGGGGGGAAGTGAAAGGGAGGGAGGGGGAAGAAAAGAGAGAGAGGGGGGAGGAGAGAGAGAGAGGGAAGGAGGGAGGAGGGGGAGAGCAAGTTACTCTTTAAGAAACTCCTTTCTCTGCTTGTCCTGCATGTTACGTCTCTTTCTATTCCTCTCTTCCTCACCTCCCTCTCTCTCCTTTCCCTCCTCTCCCCTTCCTCTGTCCCTCTCTCCCTCCACCCCTCCTCCCCAGTGTACCAAGCAGGTTCTGTCAGAGAAGATGGGTCGTGGATCCCGTACGGTCGACCCAGAACTCGAGGCCCGCATCGACATTCTCCGTGATGACCGCCGCCGTTATGATCACGTGACCTGCCTGGCCCAGACACTCGCCACGCAGCTCGCCCAGGTCACACAGACGCAAAGGACTCTGGGCGATGCCTTCACCGAGCTCAGCCTCAAAACGCCGCCACTACACGTGAGACATTTTAATACCTTTTATTTTGAAAGAACATTCCTCTAGCCTGGGTACCAGTCCTCTAGTCTGGGTACCAGTCCTCTAGTCTGGGTACCAGTCCTCTAGCCTGGGTACCAGTCCTCTAGCCTGGGTACCAGTCCTCTAGCCTGGGTACCAGTCTGTTTAGATACCAGTCCTCTAGCCTGGGTACCAGTCCTCTAGCCTGGGTACCAGTCCTCTAGCCTGGGTACCAGTCCTCTAGTCTGGGTACCAGTCCTCTAGTCTGGGTACCAGTCTGTTTAGATACCAGTCCTCTAGCCTGGGTACCAGTCCTCTAGCCTGGGTACCAGTCCTCTAGCCTGGGTACCAGTCTGTTTAGATACCAGTCCTCTAGCCTGGGTACCAGTCCTCTAGCCTGGGTACCAGTCCTCTAGCCTGGGTACCAGTCTGTTTAGATACCAGTCCTCTAGCCTGGGTACCAGTCCTCTAGTCTGGGTACCAGTCCTCTAGTCTGGGTACCAGTCCTCTAGTCTGGGTACCAGTCCTCTAGTCTGGGTACCAGTCCTCTAGTCTGGGTACCAGTCCTCTAGCCTGGGTACCAGTCTGTTTAGATACCAGTCCTCTAGCCTGGGTACCAGTCCTCTAGTCTGGGTACCAGTCCTCTAGCCTGGGTACCAGTCCTCTAGTCTGGGTACCAGTCCTCTAGTCTGGGTACCAGTCCTCTAGTCTGGGTACCAGTCTGTTTAGATACCAGTCCTCTAGCCTGGGTACCAGTCCTCTAGTCTGGGTACCAGTCCTCTAGTCTGGGTACCAGTCCTCTAGTCTGGGTACCAGTCCTTTAGCCTGGGTACCAGTCCTCTAGTCTGGGTACCAGTCCTTTAGTCTGGGTACCAGTCCTCTAGCCTGGGTACCAGTCCTCTAGTCTGGGTACCAGTCCTCTAGTCTGGGTACCAGTCCTCTAGTCTGGGTACCAGTCCTCTAGCCTGGGTACCAGTCCTCTAGCCTGGGTACCAGTCCTCTAGTCTGGGTACCAGTCCTCTAGTCTGGGTACCAGTCTGTTTAGATACCAGTCCTCTAGCCTGGGTACCAGTCCTCTAGCCTGGGTACCAGTCCTCTAGCCTGGGTACCAGTCTGTTTAGATACCAGTCCTCTAGCCTGTGTACCAGTCCTCTAGCCTGTGTACCAGTCCTCTAGCCTGGGTACCAGTCTGTTTAGATACCAGTCCTCTAGCCTGGGTACCAGTCCTCTAGTCTGGGTACCAGTCCTCTAGTCTGGGTACCAGTCCTCTAGTCTGGGTACCAGTCCTCTAGTCTGGGTACCAGTCCTCTAGCCTGGGTACCAGTCTGTTTAGATACCAGTCCTCTAGCCTGGGTACCAGTCCTCTAGTCTGGGTACCAGTCCTCTAGCCTGGGTACCAGTCCTCTAGTCTGGGTACCAGTCCTCTAGTCTGGGTACCAGTCCTCTAGTCTGGGTACCAGTCTGTTTAGATACCAGTCCTCTAGCCTGGGTACCAGTCCTCTAGTCTGGGTACCAGTCCTCTAGTCTGGGTACCAGTCCTCTAGTCTGGGTACCAGTCCTCTAGTCTGGGTACCAGTCCTTTAGCCTGGGTACCAGTCCTCTAGTCTGGGTACCAGTCCTTTAGTCTGGGTACCAGTCCTCTAGCCTGGGTACCAGTCCTCTAGTCTGGGTACCAGTCCTCTAGTCTGGGTACCAGTCCTCTAGCCTGGGTACCAGTCCTCTAGCCTGGGTACCAGTCTGTTTAGATACCAGTCCTCTAGCCTGGGTACCAGTCCTCTAGTCTGGGTACCAGTCCTCTAGCCTGGGTACCAGTCCTCTAGTCTGGGTACCAGTCCTCTAGTCTGGGTACCAGTCCTCTAGTCTGGGTACCAGTCCTCTAGTCTGGGTACCAGTCCTCTAGCCTGGGTACCAGTCCTCTAGCCTGGGTACCAGTCTGTTTAGATACCAGTCCTCTAGCCTGGGTACCAGTCCTCTAGTCTGGGTACCAGTCCTCTAGTCTGGGTACCAGTCCTCTAGCCTGGGTACCAGTCTGTTTAGATACCAGTCCTCTAGTCTGGGTACCAGTCCTCTAGTCTGGGTACCAGTCTGTTTAGATACCAGTCCTCTAGTCTGGGTACCAGTCCTCTAGCCTGGGTACCAGTCCTCTAGCCTGGGTACCAGTCCTCTAGTCTGGGTACCAGTCTGTTTAGATACCAGTCCTCTAGTCTGGGTACCAGTCCTCTAGCCTGGGTACCAGTCTGTTTAGATACCAGTCCTCTAGCCTGGGTACCAGTCCTCTAGTCTGGGTACCAGTCCTCTAGCCTGGGTACCAGTCCTCTAGCCTGGGTACCAGTCCTCTAGTCTGGGTACCAGTCCTCTAGTCTGGGTACCAGTCCTCTAGTCTGGGTACCAGTCCTCTAGTCTGGGTACCAGTCCTCTAGTCTGGGTACCAGTCTGTTTAGATACCAGTCCTCTAGTCTGGGTACCAGTCCTCTAGTCTGGGTACCAGTCCTCTAGTCTGGGTACCAGTCCTCTAGCCTGGGTACCAGTCCTCTAGTCTGGGTACCAGTCCTCTAGTCTGGGTACCAGTCCTCTAGTCTGGGTACCAGTCCTCTAGTCTGGGTACCAGTCCTCTAGCCTGGGTACCAGTCCTCTAGCCTGGGTACCAGTCCTCTAGTCTGGGTACCAGTCCTCTAGTCTGGGTACCAGTCCTCTAGCCTGGGTACCAGTCCTCTAGCCTGGGTACCAGTCCTCTAGTCTGGGTACCAGTCCTCTAGTCTGGGTACCAGTCCTCTAGCCTGGGTACCAGTCCTCTAGTCTGGGTACCAGTCCTCTAGCCTGGGTACCAGTCCTCTAGTCTGGGTACCAGTCCTCTAGTCTGGGTACCAGTCCTGTCTGGGTACCAGTCCTCTAGCCTGGGTACCAGTCCTCTAGTCTGGGTACCAGTCCTCTAGTCTGGGTACCAGTCCTCTAGTCTGGGTACCAGTCCTCTAGCCTGGGTACCAGTCCTCTAGTCTGGGTACCAGTCCTCTAGTCTGGGTACCAGTCCTCTAGCCTGGGTACCAGTCCTCTAGTCTGGGTACCAGTCCTCTAGTCTGGGTACCAGTCCTCTAGTCTGGGTACCAGTCCTCTAGCCTGGGTACCAGTCTGTTTAGATACCAGTCCTCTAGCCTGGGTACCAGTCCTCTAGTCTGGGTACCAGTCCTCTAGCCTGGGTACCAGTCCTCTAGTCTGGGTACCAGTCCTCTAGTCTGGGTACCAGTCCTCTAGTCTGGGTACCAGTCCTCTAGTCTGGGTACCAGTCCTCTAGCCTGGGTACCAGTCTGTTTAGATACCAGTCCTCTAGCCTGGGTACCAGTCTGTTTAGATACCAGTCCTCTAGTCTGGGTACCAGTCCTCTAGTCTGGGTACCAGTCCTCTAGTCTGGGTACCAGTCCTCTAGCCTGGGTACCAGTCTGTTTAGATACCAGTCCTCTAGTCTGGGTACCAGTCCTCTAGTCTGGGTACCAGTCTGTTTAGATACCAGTCCTCTAGTCTGGGTACCAGTCCTCTAGCCTGGGTACCAGTCCTCTAGCCTGGGTACCAGTCCTCTAGTCTGGGTACCAGTCTGTTTAGATACCAGTCCTCTAGTCTGGGTACCAGTCCTCTAGCCTGGGTACCAGTCTGTTTAGATACCAGTCCTCTAGCCTGGGTACCAGTCCTCTAGCCTGGGTACCAGTCCTCTAGCCTGGGTACCAGTCCTCTAGTCTGGGTACCAGTCCTCTAGTCTGGGTACCAGTCCTCTAGTCTGGGTACCAGTCCTCTAGTCTGGGTACCAGTCCTGTAGTCTGGGTACCAGTCCTCTAGTCTGGGTACCAGTCCTCTAGTCTGGGTACCAGTCCTCTAGTCTGGGTACCAGTCCTCTAGTCTGGGTACCAGTCCTCTAGTCTGGGTACCAGTCCTCTAGTCTGGGTACCAGTCCTCTAGCCTGGGTACCAGTCCTCTAGCCTGGGTACCATTCCTCTAGTCTGGGTACCAGTCCTCTAGTCTGGGTACCAGTCCTCTAGTCTGGGTACCAGTCCTCTAGCCTGGGTACCAGTCCTCTAGTCTGGGTACCAGTCCTCTAGCCTGGGTACCAGTCCTCTAGTCTGGGTACCAGTCCTCTAGCCTGGGTACCAGTCCTCTAGTCTGGGTACCAGTCCTCTAGTCTGGGTACCAGTCCTCTAGTCTGGGTACCAGTCTGTTTAGATACCAGTCCTCTAGCCTGGGTACCAGTCCTCTAGTCTGGGTACCAGTCCTCTAGTCTGGGTACCAGTCCTCTAGTCTGGGTACCAGTCCTCTAGTCTGGGTACCAGTCCTCTAGTCTGGGTACCAGTCCTTTAGCCTGGGTACCAGTCCTCTAGTCTGGGTACCAGTCCTTTTGTCTGGGTACCAGTCCTCTAGCCTGGGTACCAGTCCTCTAGTCTGGGTACCAGTCCTCTAGTCGGGGTACCAGTCCTCTAGTCTGGGTACCAGTCCTCTAGCCTGGGTACCAGTCTGTTTAGATACCAGTCCTCTAGCCTGGGTACCAGTCCTCTAGTCTGGGTACCAGTCCTCTAGCCTGGGTACCAGTCCTCTAGTCTGGGTACCAGTCCTCTAGTCTGGGTACCAGTCCTCTAGTCTGGGTACCAGTCCTCTAGTCTGGGTACCAGTCCTCTAGCCTGGGTACCAGTCTGTTTAGATACCAGTCCTCTAGCCTGGGTACCAGTCTGTTTAGATACCAGTCCTCTAGTCTGGGTACCAGTCCTCTAGTCTGGGTACCAGTCCTCTAGCCTGGGTACCAGTCTGTTTAGATACCAGTCCTCTAGTCTGGGTACCAGTCCTCTAGTCTGGGTACCAGTCTGTTTAGATACCAGTCCTCTAGTCTGGGTACCAGTCCTCTAGCCTGGGTACCAGTCCTCTAGCCTGGGTACCAGTCCTCTAGTCTGGGTACCAGTCTGTTTAGATACCAGTCCTCTAGTCTGGGTACCAGTCCTCTAGCCTGGGTACCAGTCTGTTTAGATACCAGTCCTCTAGCCTGGGTACCAGTCCTCTAGTCTGGGTACCAGTCCTCTAGCCTGGGTACCAGTCCTCTAGCCTGGGTACCAGTCCTCTAGTCTGGGTACCAGTCCTCTAGTCTGGGTACCAGTCCTCTAGTCTGGGTACCAGTCCTCTAGTCTGGGTACCAGTCTGTTTAGATACCAGTCCTCTAGTCTGGGTACCAGTCCTCTAGTCTGGGTACCAGTCCTCTAGTCTGGGTACCAGTCCTCTAGCCTGGGTACCAGTCCTCTAGTCTGGGTACCAGTCCTCTAGTCTGGGTACAAGTCCTCTAGTCTGGGTACCAGTCCTCTAGTCTGGGTACCAGTCCTCTAGTCTGGGTACCAGTCCTCTAGCCTGGGTACCAGTTCTCTAGCCTGGGTAACATTCCTCTAGTCTGGGTACCAGTCCTCTAGTCTGGGTACCAGTCCTCTAGTCTGGGTACCAGTCCTCTAGCCTGGGTACCAGTCCTCTAGTCTGGGTACCAGTCCTCTAGTCTGGGTACCAGTCCTCTAGCCTGGGTACCAGTCCTCTAGCCTGGGTACCAGTCCTCTAGTCTGGGTACCAGTCCTCTAGCCTGGGTACCAGTCCTCTAGTCTGGGTACCAGTCCTCTAGTCTGGGTACCAGTCCTCTAGTCTGGGTACCAGTCCTGTTTAGATACCAGTCCTCTAGCCTGGGTACCAGTCCTCTAGTCTGGGTACCAGTCCTCTAGTCTGGGTACCAGTCCTCTAGTCTGGGTACCAGTCCTCTAGTCTGGGTACCAGTCCTTTAGCCTGGGTACCAGTCCTCTAGTCTGGGTACCAGTCCTTTAGTCTGGGTACCAGTCCTCTAGCCTGGGTACCAGTCCTCTAGTCTGGGTACCAGTCCTCTAGTCTGGGTACCAGTCCTCTAGTCTGGGTACCAGTCCTCTAGCCTGGGTACCAGTCTGTTTAGATACCAGTCCTCTAGCCTGGGTACCAGTCCTCTAGTCTGGGTACCAGTCTGTTTAGATACCAGTCCTCTAGTCTGGGTACCAGTCCTCTAGCCTGGGTACCAGTCCTCTAGCCTGGGTAACATTCCTCTAGTCTGGATACCAGTCCTCTAGTCTGGGTACCAGTCCTCTAGTCTGGGTACCAGTCCTCTAGTCTGGGTACCAGTCCTCTAGTCTGGGTACCAGTCCTCTAGCCTGGGTACCAGTCCTCTAGCCTGGGTACCAGTCCTCTAGTCTGGGTACCAGTCCTCTAGTCTGGGTACCAGTCCTCTGGTCTGGGTACCAGTCTGTTTAGATACCAGTCCTCTAGTCTGGGTACCAGTCCTCTAGCCTGGGTACCAGTCCTCTAGCCTGGGTACCAGTCCTCTAGTCTGGGTACCAGTCCTCTAGTCTGGGTACCAGTCCTCTAGTCTGGGTACCAGTCCTCTAGCCTGGGTACCAGTCCTCTAGCCTGGGTACCAGTCCTCTAGTCTGGGTACCAGTCCTCTAGCCTGGGTACCAGTCCTCTAGCCTGGGTACCAGTCTGTTTAGATACCAGTCCTCTAGTCTGGGTACCAGTCCTCTAGTCTGGGTACCAGTCCTCTAGTCTGGGTACCAGTCCTCTAGTCTGGGTACCAGTCCTCTAGTCTGGGTACCAGTCCTCTAGTCTGGGTACCAGTCCTCTAGCCTGGGTAACATTCCTCTAGCCTGGGTACCAGTCCTCTAGTCTGGGTACCAGTCCTCTAGTCTGGGTACCAGTCCTCTAGCCTGGGTACCAGTCTGTTTAGATACCAGTCCTCTAGCCTGGGTACCAGTCCTCTAGCCTGGGTACCAGTCCTCTAGCCTGGGTACCAGTCCTCTAGTCTGGGTACCAGTCCTCTAGTCTGGGTACCAGTCCTCTAGTCTGGGTACCAGTCCTCTAGTCTGGGTACCAGTCTGTTTAGATACCAGTCCTCTAGTCTGGGTACCAGTCCTCTAGTCTGGGTACCAGTCCTCTAGTCTGGGTACCAGTCCTCTAGTCTGGGTACCAGTCTGTTTAGATACCAGTCCTCTAGTCTGGGTACCAGTCCTCTAGTCTGGGTACCCGTCTGTTTAGATACCAGTCCTCTAGCCTGGGTACCAGTCCTCTAGTCTGGGTACCAGTCCTCTAGTTTGGGTACCAGTCCTCTAGCCTGGGTACCAGTCCTCTAGTCTGGGTACCAGTCCTCTAGTCTGGGTACCAGTCCTCTAGTCTGGGTACCAGTCCTCTAGTCTGGGTACCAGTCCTCTAGCCTGGGTAACATTCCTCTAGTCTGGATACCAGTCCTCTAGTCTGGGTACCAGTCCTCTAGTCTGGGTACCAGTCCTCTAGCCTGGGTACCAGTCCTCTAGCCTGGGTACCAGTCCTCTAGTCTGGGTACCAGTCCTCTAGTCTGGGTACCAGTCCTCTAGTCTGGGTACCAGTCTGTTTAGATACCAGTCCTCTAGCCTGGGTACCAGTCCTCTAGCCTGGGTACCAGTCCTCTAGCCTGGGTACCAGTCCTCTAGTCTGGGTACCAGTCCTCTAGTCTGGGTACCAGTCCTCTAGTCTGGGTACCAGTCCTCTAGTCTGGGTACCAGTCTGTTTAGATACCAGTCCTCTAGTCTGGGTACCAGTCCTCTAGTCTGGGTACCAGTCCTCTAGTCTGGGTACCAGTCCTCTAGTCTGGGTACCAGTCCTCTAGCCTGGGTACCAGTCCTCTAGCCTGGGTACCAGTCCTCTAGCCTGGGTACCAGTCCTCTAGCCTGGGTACCAGTCCTCTAGTCTGGGTACCAGTCCTCTAGTCTGGGTACCAGTCCTCTAGTCTGGGTACCAGTCTGTTTAGATACCAGTCCTCTAGCCTGGGTACCAGTCCTCTAGCCTGGGTACCAGTCCTCTAGTCTGGGTACCAGTCCTCTAGCCTGGGTACCAGTCCTCTAGCCTGGGTACCAGTCTGTTTAGATACCAGTCCTCTAGCCTGGGTACCAGTCTGTTTAGATACCAGTCCTCTAGTCTGGGTACCAGTCCTCTAGTCTGGGTACCAGTCCTCTAGTCTGGGTACCAGTCCTCTAGTCTGGGTACCAGTCCTCTAGTCTGGGTACCAGTCCTCTAGCCTGGGTAACATTCCTCTAGCCTGGGTACCAGTCCTCTAGTCTGGGTACCAGTCCTCTAGTCTGGGTACCAGTCCTCTAGCCTGGGTACCAGTCTGTTTAGATACCAGTCCTCTAGCCTGGGTACCAGTCCTCTAGTCTGGGTACCAGTCCTCTAGCCTGGGTACCAGTCCTCTAGCCTGGGTACCAGTCCTCTAGTCTGGGTACCAGTCCTCTAGTCTGGGTACCAGTCCTCTAGTCTGGGTACCAGTCTGTTTAGATACCAGTCCTCTAGTCGGTACCAGTCCTCTAGTCTGGGTACCAGTCCTCTAGTCTGGGTACCAGTCTGTTTAGATACCAGTCCTCTAGTCTGGGTACCAGTCCTCTAGTCTGGGTACCCGTCTGTTTAGATACCAGTCCTCTAGTCTGGGTACCAGTCCTCTAGTTTGGGTACCAGTCCTCTAGTTTGGGTACCAGTCCTCTAGCCTGGGTACCAGTCCTCTAGTCTGGGTACCAGTCCTCTAGTCTGGGTACCAGTCCTCTAGTCTGGGTACCAGTCCTCTAGTCTGGGTACCAGTCCTCTAGTCTGGGTACCAGTCCTCTAGCCTGGGTAACATTCCTCTAGTCTGGATACCAGTCCTCTAGTCTGGGTACCAGTCCTCTAGTCTGGGTACCAGTCCTCTAGCCTGGGTACCAGTCCTCTAGTCTGGGTACCAGTCCTCTAGTCTGGGTACCAGTCTGTTTAGATACCAGTCCTCTAGCCTGGGTACCAGTCCTCTAGCCTGGGTACCAGTCCTCTAGTCTGGGTACCAGTCCTCTAGTCTGGGTACCAGTCCTCTAGTCTGGGTACCAGTCCTCTAGTCTGGGTACCAGTCCTCTAGTCTGGGTACCAGTCCTCTAGTCTGGGTACCAGTCCTCTAGTCTGGGTACCAGTCTGTTTAGATACCAGTCCTCTAGTCTGGGTACCAGTCCTCTAGTCTGGGTACCAGTCCTCTAGTCTGGGTACCAGTCCTCTAGTCTGGGTACCAGTCTGTTTAGATACCAGTCCTCTAGCCTGGGTACCAGTCCTCTAGTCTGGGTACCAGTCCTCTAGTCTGGGTACCAGTCCTCTAGCCTGGGTACCAGTCCTCTAGTCTGGGTACCAGTCCTCTAGTCTGGGTACCAGTCCTCTAGTCTGGGTACCAGTCCTTTAGCCTGGGTACCAGTCCTCTAGTCTGGGTACCAGTCCTCTAGCCTGGGTAACATTCCTCTAGTCTGGATACCAGTCCTCTAGTCTGGGTACCAGTCCTCTAGTCTGGGTACCAGTCCTCTAGCCTGGGTACCAGTCCTCTAGCCTGGGTACCAGTCCTCTAGCCTGGGTAACATTCCTCTAGCCTGGGTACCAGTCCTCTAGCCTGGGTACCAGTCCTCTAGCCTGGGTACCAGTCCTCTAGCCTGGGTACCAGTCCTCTAGTCTGGGTACCAGTCCTCTAGTCTGGGTACCAGTCCTCTAGTCTGGGTACCAGTCCTCTAGCCTCGGTACCAGTCCTCTAGCCTGGGTACCAGTCCTCTAGTCTGGGTACCAGTCCTCTAGTCTGGGTACCAGTCCTCTAGTCTGGGTACCAGTCTGTTTAGATACCAGTCCTCTAGTCTGGGTACCAGTCCTCTAGTCTGGGTACCCGTCTGTTTAGATACCAGTCCTCTAGCCTGGGTACCAGTCCTCTAGCCTGGGTACCAGTCCTCTAGTCTGGGTACCAGTCCTCTAGTTTGGGTACCAGTCCTCTAGCCTGGGTACCAGTCCTCTAGTCTGGGTACCAGTCCTCTAGTCTGGGTACCAGTCCTCTAGTCTGGGTACCAGTCCTCTAGTCTGGGTACCAGTCCTCTAGCCTGGGTAACATTCCTCTAGTCTGGATACCAGTCCTCTAGTCTGGGTACCAGTCCTCTAGTCTGGGTACCAGTCCTCTAGCCTGGGTACCAGTCCTCTAGCCTGGGTACCAGTCCTCTAGCCTGGGTACCAGTCCTCTAGTCTGGGTACCAGTCCTCTAGTCTGGGTACCAGTCCTCTAGTCTGGGTACCAGTCTGTTTAGATACCAGTCCTCTAGCCTGGGTACCAGTCCTCTAGCCTGGGTACCAGTCCTCTAGTCTGGGTACCAGTCCTCTAGTCTGGGTACCAGTCCTCTAGTCTGGGTACCAGTCCTCTAGTCGGTACCAGTCCTCTAGTCTGGGTACCAGTCCTCTAGTCTGGGTACCAGTCCTCTAGTCTGGGTACCAGTCTGTTTAGATTCCAGTCCTCTAGTCTGGGTACCAGTCCTCTAGTCTGGGTACCAGTCCTCTAGTCTGGGTACCAGTCCTCTAGTCTGGGTACCAGTCTGTTTAGATACCAGTCCTCTAGTCTGGGTACCAGTCCTCTAGTCTGGGTACCAGTCCTCTAGTCTGGGTACCAGTCCTCTAGTCTGGGTACCAGTCCTCTAGTCTGGGTACCAGTCCTTTAGCCTGGGTACCAGTCCTCTAGTCTGGGTACCAGTCCTCTAGCCTGGGTAACATTCCTCTATTCTGGATACCAGTCCTCTAGTCTGGGTACCAGTCCTCTAGTCTGGGTACCAGTCCTCTAGTCTGGGTACCAGTCCTCTAGCCTGGGTACCAGTCCTCTAGCCTGGGTAACATTCCTCTAGCCTGGGTACCAGTCCTCTAGCCTGGGTACCAGTCCTCTAGCCTGGGTACCAGTCCTCTAGTCTGGGTACCAGTCCTCTAGTCTGGGTACCAGTCCTCTAGTCTGGGTACCAGTCTGTTTAGATACCAGTCCTCTTGCCTGGGTACCAGTCCTCTAGCCTGGGTACCAGTCCTCTAGCCTGGGTACCAGTCCTCTAGTCTGGGTACCAGTCCTCTAGTCTGGGTACCAGTCCTCTAGCCTGGGTACCAGTCCTCTAGCCTGGGTACCAGTCCTCTAGTCTGGGTACCAGTCCTCTAGTCTGGGTACCAGTCTGTTTAGATACCAGTCCTCTAGCCTGGGTACCAGTCCTCTAGCCTGGGTACCAGTCCTCTAGCCTGGGTACCAGTCCTCTAGTCTGGGTACCAGTCCTCTAGTCTGGGTACCAGTCCTCTAGTCTGGGTACCAGTCCTCTAGTCTGGGTACCAGTCCTCTAGTCGGTACCAGTCCTCTAGTCTGGGTACCAGTCCTCTAGTCTGGGTACCAGTCTGTTTAGATACCAGTCCTCTAGTCTGGGTACCAGTCCTCTAGTCTGGGTACCAGTCTGTTTAGATACCAGTCCTCTAGCCTGGGTACCAGTCCTCTAGTCTGGGTACCAGTCCTCTAGTCTGGGTACCAGTCCTCTAGTCTGGGTACCAGTCCTCTAGCCTGGGTACCAGTCCTCTAGTCTGGGTACCAGTCCTCTAGTCTGGGTACCAGTCCTCTAGTCTGGGTACCAGTCCTTTAGCCTGGGTACCAGTCCTCTAGTCTGGGTACCAGTCCTCTAGCCTGGGTAACATTCCTCTAGTCTGGATACCAGTCCTCTAGTCTGGGTACCAGTCCTCTAGTCTGGGTACCAGTCCTCTAGTCTGGGTACCAGTCCTCTAGTCTGGGTACCAGTCCTCTAGCCTGGGTACCAGTCCTCTAGTCTGGGTACCAGTCCTCTAGCCTGGGTACCAGTCCTCTAGCCTGGGTACCAGTCCTCTAGTCTGGGTACCAGTCCTCTAGCCTGGGTACCAGTCCTCTAGTCTGGGTACCAGTCCTCTAGTCTGGGTACCAGTCCTCTAGTCTGGGTACCAGTCCTCTAGCCTGGGTACCAGTCCTCTAGTCTGGGTACCAGTCCTCTAGTCTGGGTACCAGTCCTCTAGCCTGGGTACCAGTCCTCTAGCCTGGGTACCAGTCCTCTAGCCTGGGTACCAGTCCTCTAGTCTGGGTACCAGTCCTCTAGTCTGGGTACCAGTCTCTCTCTGCTAACATTCAAATCAAACTTTTAGTCACATGTGCCGAATACAACAGGTGTAGATCTTACAGTGAAATGCTGACTACCAGCCCTTAACCAACAATGCAGTTTTAAGAAAATATGTTTTAAGAAAATATTTACTAAAATAAAAACAATACAAAATAAAAAGTAACACAGTAAAATAACAGTAACAAGGCTATATCAATCACATGTATTTATAAAGCCCTTCTTACATCAGCCTAGAGAGAGAGAGAGAGAGAAACATACTTAAATTCACAAGGGGTAATGGTACTGAATCAGTGTGCGGGGTACAGGTTAGTCGAGGTAATATGTAGATGGTGGTAAAGTTACCAGCACCGTCCTCAGACAATTGCTTTTATTTTTTGGTTTAATTCTCATTTCTGGATAAGGCTTAAAATACAGACTTGACTGTTTTTAAACAGGTTTTTGTGTGTAAATGTCTTCTCAAAGCCTCTTGTTCTGGTCTGCGTTTGTCAGGTAGAGTTTGGTCTGAACGGGAACACCCAGAGGTTTCTGTCGAAGAGAGGAGAGGTCCTGGTCTCGGCTATAAACTCTTTCACCTCCGATATGAACACACTGGTTAACAAAACTATAGAGGACACCATGGTTAACGTCAAACACTATGAGACAGCCAGGTAACACACACACACACTAACACACACACTAACACACACACACTAACACACACTAACACACACACACTAACACACACTAACACACACACACTAACACACACTAACACACACACACACTGACACACACACACTAACACACACACACTAACACACACACACTAACACACACTAACACACACACACTAACACACACTAACACACACACACACTGACACACACTAACACACACACACACTAACACACACACTAACACACACACACTAACACACACTAACACACACACACTAACACACACTAACACACACACACACTGACACACACTACACACACACACACACTAACACACACACACTAACACACACACACTAACACACACACACTAACACACACACACTAACACACACACACTAACACACACACACACTAACACACACACACACTAACACACACTAACACACTAACACACACACACTAACACACACTAACACACTAACACACACACACACACACACACTAACACACACTAACACACACACACACACACACTACACACACACTAACACACACACTAACACACACACTAACACACACACTAACACACACACTAACACACACACACACACTAACACACACACACACACTAACACACACACACACACACACACACACTAACACACTAACACACACTAACACACACACACACTAACACACACACACACTAACACACACACACACTAACACACACTAACACACACTAACACACACTAACACACACACTATCACACACACTAACACACACACACACTAACACACACACACACACACTAACACACACTAACACACACACACACACACACACACACTAACACACACACACACACACTAACACACACACACACACACTAACACACACACTAACACACACTAACACACACACTAACACACACTAACACACACACTAACACACACTAACACACACACACACACTAACACACACACACTAACACACACACACTAACACACACACACTAACACACACACACTAACACACACTAACACACACACACTAACACACACACACACACACTAACACACACACACACACACACACACAAACACACACTAACACACACACTAACACACACACTAACACACACACTAACACACACTAACACACACTCACACACACACACACTAACACACACTAACACACACACTAACACACACACTAACACAAACACACACACTAACACAAACACACACACTAACACAAACACACACACTAACACACACACACTAACACACACACACTAACACGCACACACTAACACACACACACTAACACACACACACTAACACACACTAACACACACTAACACACACACACTAACACACACACACACACACACACACACACACACACACACACACAGAGACCAGGCAACACAACAGTCTTTCCGTCATCTCACTAGGCCAGGGACCATTTTTGGCTCGAGGGCCACACCGGGATGTAGAAATTCAACACAATGAATGTCTTACAGGATAGAGTATGATGCATACCGTTGTGACCTGGAGGACTTGAACCTGGGACCTCGAGACACTGCCACCTTGCCCAAACTAGAGCAGGCCCAGAGAACCTTCCAGAACCAGAGAGAGAAGTATGAGAAGAGCCGAAACAACCTGTCAGTCAAACTCAAACTACTGGAGGAGAATAAGGTAAGGAGACGAGGTCAAATAAGGGGGGTGCATTTATTAGGCCTGTTTCACTGCCCCAAGACCGCTGGCTAACTGGGACCGCTGGCTAACTGGGACCGCTGGCTAACTGGGACCGCTGGCTAACTGGGACCGCTGGCTAACTGGGACCGCTGGCTAACTGGGACCGCTGGGTAACTGGGACCGCTGGCTAACTGGGACCGCTGGCTAACTGGGACCGCTGGCTAACTGGGACCGCTGGCTAACTGGGACCGCTGGCTAACTGGGACCGCTGGCTAACTGGGACCGCTGGCTAACTGGGACCGCTGGGTAACTGGGACCGCTGGGTAACTGGGAACGCTGGCTAACTGGGACCGCTGGCTAACTGGGACCGCTGGCTAACTGGGACCGCTGGCTAACTGGGACCGCTGGCTAACTGGACTGGGACCGCTGGCTAACTGGGACCGCTGGCTAACTGGGACCGCTGGCTAACTGGGACCGCTGGCTAACTGGGACCGCTGGCTAACTGGGACCGCTGGCTAACTGGGACCGCTGGCTAACTGGGACCGCTGGCTAACTGGGACCGCTGGCTAACTGGGACCGCTGGCTAACTGGGACCGCTGGCTAACTGGGACCGCTGGCTAACTGGGACCGCTGGCTAACTGGGACCGCTGGCTAACTGGGACCGCTGGGTAACTGGGACCGCTGGCTAACTGGGACCGCTGGCTAACTGGGACCGCTGGCTAACTGGGACCGCTGGCTAACTGGGACCGCTGGCTAACTGGGACCGCTGGCTAACTGGGACCGCTGGCTAACTGGGACCGCTGGCTAACTGGGACCGCTGGCTAACTGGGACCGCTGGCTAACTGGGACCGCTGGCTAACTGGGACCGCTGGCTAACTGGGACCGCTGGCTAACTGGGACCGCTGGCTAACTGGGACCGCTGGCTAACTGGGACCGCTGGCTAACTGGGACCGCTGGCTAACTGGGACCGCTGGCTAACTGGGACCGCTGGCTAACTGGGACCGCTGGCTAACTGGGACCGCTGGCTAACTGGGACCGCTGGCTAACTGGGACCGCTGGCTAACTGGGACCGCTGGCTAACTGGGACCGCTGGCTAACTGGGACCGCTGGCTAACTGGGACCGCTGGCTAACTGGGACCGCTGGCTAACTGGGACCGCTGGCTAACTGGGACCGCTGGCTAACTGGGACCGCTGGCTAACTGGGACCGCTGGCTAACTGGGAACGCTGGCTAACTGGGACCGCTGGCTAACTGGGACCGCTGGCTAACTGGGACCGCTGGCTAACTGGGACCGCTGGGTAACTGGGACCGCTGGCTAACTGGGACCGCTGGCTAACTGGGACCGCTGGCTAACTGGGACCGCTGGCTAACTGGGACCGCTGGCTAACTGGGACCGCTGGCTAACTGGGACCGCTGGCTAACTGGGACCGCTGGCTAACTGGGACCGCTGGGTAACTGGGACCGCTGGGTAACTGGGACCGCTGGGTAACTGGGACCGCTGGCTAACTGGGACCGCTGGGTAACTGGGACCGCTGGCTAACTGGGACCGCTGGCTAGCTGGGACCGCTGGCTAGCTGGGACCGCTGGCTAACTGGGACCGCTGGCTAACTGGGACCGCTGGCTAACTGGGACCGCTGGCTAACTGGGACCGCTGGCTAACTGGGACCGGTGGGTAGGCCGGACCGCTGGGAAATGGAAATGTTCTTTTTTTGCATATCCCAACTCCTTCTGAGTCACCCTCAGAGAGTGGAGTCATGGCCAGGGATCAGCTCTTACTGAGTCACCCTCAGAGAGTGGAGTCATGGCCAGGGATCAGCTCTTACTGAGTCACCCTCAGAGAGTGGAGTCATGGCCAGGGATCAGCTCTTACTGAGTCACCCTCAGAGAGTGGAGTCATGGCCAGGGATCAGCTCTTACTGAGTCACCCTCAGAGAGTGGAGTCATGGCCAGGGATCAGCTCTTACTGAGTCACCCTCAGAGAGTGGAGTCATGGCCAGGGATCAGCTCTTACTGAGTCACCCTCAGAGAGTGGAGTCATGGCCAGGGATCAGCTCTTACTGAGTCACCCTCAAGAGAGTGGAGTCATGGCCAGGGATCAGCTCTTACTGAGTCACCCTCAGAGAGTGGAGTCATGGCCAGGGATCAGCTCTTACTGAGTCACCCTCAGAGAGTGGAGTCATGGCCAGGGATCAGCTCTTACTGAGTCACCCTCAGAGAGTGGAGTCATGGCCAGGGATCAGCTCTTACTGAGTCACCCTCAGAGAGTGGAGTCATGGCCAGGGATCAGCTCTTACTGAGTCACCCTCAGAGAGTGGAGTCATGGCCAGGGATAACCCTAACCCTGGAGGGAGAGTGGGGGGGTAGAGGATTTCGATGGAACACACTCATTCACCCCTTTCCCTCCCTCTCCCACCCTCCCTCCCTCCCTCTCCCACCCACCCTCCCCCTTCCCTCCTTCTCCCCTCTCTCTCCCCCCTCTCTCTCCTCCCTCTCCCTCCCTCTCTCCCTCCCACTTTCTCCCCTCTCTCTCCCCTCCCCCCCTCTCTCTCCCCTCTCTCTCCCCTCACCCTCTCTCCCCTCCCTCCTCTCCCCTCTCTCCCCCCCCTCTCTCTCCACTCTCTCTCCCTCCTTTCCCTCCCCTCCCTCCCCCCTCCCTCCCCCCTCCCTCCCCTCTCTCTCCCCTCCCCTCCCTCCCTCCTCCCCCCCTCCCTCCCTCCTCTCCCCTCCCTCCTCTCCCCTCCCTCCCCCCTCCCTCCCTCCTCCCCCCTACCCTCACCCCCCCCTCTCTCTCCCTCCTCTCCCATCTCTCTCTCCCCCCCAGGTAAAGGTTCTCCAGCATCAGTTGGTATTGCTCCATGGTGCTGTAGCTTCCTACAGCACCTCCAACCACCAGCACCTGGAGCTCAGCCTGCAGCAGGCAAGCACCAAGCTACCCATGCCCGGCACGGAGCCTCCTTCCTGGCTAGAGGAGAGCTAATCACCCCAATAACCATCCACCATGTCTGGGGGTCCATGAAATCTTCCGGTATCTAAATGCAAGTTGGGGCTTCTCAACTGCCACGTCTGTGGGCCAAAACAGAGGGTATTGTCGACACTCCTGTTCTCTTACCATACAGGACCTATAGGTTCTCCTCTTACCCTATAGGTTCTCCTCTTACCATATAGGTTCTCCTCTTACCCTATAGGACCTATAGGTTCTCCTCTTACCCTATAGGTTCTCCTCTTACCCTATAGGACCTATAGGTTCTCCTCTTACCCTATAGGTTCTCCTCTTACCATATAGGTTCTCCTCTTACCCTATAGGACCTATAGGTTCTCCTCTTACCCTATAGGTTCTCCTCTTACCATATAGGTTCTCCTCTTACCCTATAGGACCTATAGGTTCTCCTCCTACCATATAGGTTCTCCTCTTACCATATAGGTTCTCCTCTTACCCTATAGGACCTATAGGGTTCTCCTCTTACCATATAGGTTCTCCTCTTACCATATAGGTTCTCCTCTTACCCTATAGGACCTATAGGTTCTCCTCTTACCATATAGGTTCTCCTCCTACCATATAGGTTCTCCTCTTACCCTATAGGACCTATAGGTTCTCCTCTTACCCTATAGGTTCTCCTCTTACCATACCTATAGGTTCTCCTCTTACCCTATAGGTTCTCCTCTTACCATATAGGTTCTCCTCTTACCCTATAGGACCTATAGGTTCTCCTCCTACCCTATAGGTTCTCCTCTTACCCTATAGGTTCTCCTCTTACCATACAGGACCTATAGGTTCTCCTCTTACCATATAGGTTCTCCTCTTACCCTATAGGTTCTCCTCTTACCCTATAGGACCTATAGGTTCTCTCTTACCATATAGGTTCTCCTCTTACCATATAGGTTCTCCTCTTACCCTATAGGACCTATAGGTTCTCCTCTTACCCTATAGGTTCTCCTCTTACCCTATAGGTTCTCCTCTTACCCTATAGGTTCTCCTCTTACCCTATAGGACCTATAGGTTCTCCTCTTACCCTATAGGTTCTCCTCTTACCCTATAGGTTCTCCTCTTACCCTATAGGACCTATAGGTCTCCTCTTACCCTATAGGTCTCCTCTTACCCTATAGGTTCTCCTCCTACCCTATAGGACCTATGGGTTCTCCTCCTCTCACTGTTGTTTCTCCTACTTGTATACTGTGTTGTCCTCCTATTCACTGACTGTATAGGAGTTCTGTTTGGCAGTAGCATTGTGTCTAATTGTTAGTATCACAGCGTTTATCTTGTGTTTTATACAGTATGTACAGCTCTCCTGTATTGACTAAGCCTGCGTCCAAAATGGCACCCTGTTCCCTACGTCGTTCACTACTTTTGGAGCTCTATAAAGGGAAGTGCGTAGCATTTGGGACGCAGTCTACAACTAAAGGACCAAGCTAACATGTGGTGCTGAGATATGGAACCAAAGCCAGAGACTGTAGAATGTTCTAGACTGTTAGAACCTTTTTCACTCTAGAACCTCCTGGACTTTAAGGACATTTTAGATCCAGAATTAACTACACTGAACAAAAATGTAAAAACGACAAACAATTTCAAAGATTTTACTGAGTTTCAGTTCATATAAGGAAATCAGTCAATGTAAATAAATGTATTACGTCCTAATCTATGGATTTAACATGACTGCAGCCTTGGCAGACAGGCCCAGCCAAACATAATGAGTTTTTCCACACAAAATGGCTTTATTACAGACAGAAATACTCCTCAGCACCCCCCAATCCTGCAGGTGATGAAGCCGGATGTGGAGGTCCTGTGCTGGCGTGGTTACACGCTGTCTGCGGTTGTGAGGCCGGTTGGACGTACTGCCAAATTCTCTAAAACGACATTGGAGGTGGCTTATAGTAGAGAAATTAACATTCAATTATCTGGCAACAGCTCTGGTGGACATTCCTGTTGTCAGCATGCCAATTGCACGCTCCCTCAACTTGAGACATCTGTAGCATTTTTAGAGTGGCCTTTTATTGTCCCCCAGCACAAGGTGCACCTGTGTAATGATCATGCTGTTTAAATCAGCTTCTTGATATGCCACACCTGTCAGGTGGATGGATTATCTTGACAAAGGAGAAATGTTCACTAACAGGGATGTAAACAAATTAGTGCACAAATTTGAGAGAAATAAGCTTTTTGCGCATATGGGAACATTTCTGGGATCTTTTATTTCAGCTCATGAAACATGGGACCAACACTTTACATGTTGCGTTTTTATATTTTTGTTCAGTGTAATTCCAAAACGCATGTTTTGCACTTGTCTAGCTACCAAAAATAACAATTGTGTAATTGTGTGTTTTTGAATATAAACACAATTTAATGCCAAATATTGTAATCGAGATCAACATTATTCTTCATGTATGGTATACTTGTTTGTGTTTTCAATCTTTAAAATAGGAAATTCAAAAAGCACATCTGAGCTATCTCTGTTGCAGGTGCATGGTAACAGTTGAATAAAACGAGACAAAAAGGATAAACCTACACACTGCTACATACTCGATAGTATCACTGCTCTTTAATAAGCTTTACGAATCGTCCTCACATCCAATCAGAGGCTGATACGTAAAGCTCATTACAGAGCAGTGAGCAGGTTTCACATTGTTTTTCTCCAATCTTAAAATGGGGAAAGCACTTGCACATGTGAGTGGGCTTGTTGCGTGGGAATCATTTGACTTGCACACTGCTCTTGCCAGTGTTACTTAGATTTGTTAAGCTTTTATGTGTTGGCCTTCCTCAGAGCTTCTGGTGTGTTTTTGAATCTTGCCCATTAAAAATGTTGTGAACAATTTGGTTTTATTGTGTCTTTGTCATGTCAGAAAAATGGAGTGTTGAATGTTAATGTTTATTTTCTTCACTTCTTATAATTCCCAATCAGTGTTTATCCAGTCATGTGATCAGCTCATTAACATAACGTTATCTATTTATAAGGTGAATGCACCAATTTGTAAGTCGCTCTGGATAAGAGCGTCTGCTAAATGACTTAAATGTAAATGTATATATATTTTAGTACAGCATTTATGACATCACTCACTATGACATCATTTTCCCCATTCTCAGGGTTCCATAGGCAGTGTTCTAGAACGTCTCATTGTGCTGTGTGCAGTGTTCTAGAATGTCTCATTGTACTGTGTGTGCAGTGTTCTAGAACGTCTCATTGTACTGTGTGTGCAGTGTTCTAGAACGTCTCATTGTGCTGTGTGTGCAGTGTTCTAGAACGTCTCATTGTGCTGTGTGTGCAGTGTTCTAGAACGTCTCATTGTACTGTGTGTGCAGTGTTCTAGAACGTCTCATTGTGCTGTGTGTGCAGTGTTCTAGAACGTCTCATTGTACTGTGTGTGTGCAGTGTTCTAGAACGTCTCATTGTACTGTGTGTGTGCAGTGTTCTAGAACGTCTCATTGTACTGTGTGTGTGCAGTGTTCTAGAACGTCTCATTGTACTGTGTGTGCAGTGTTCTAGAACGTCTCATTGTACTGTGTGTGCAGTGTTCTAGAACGTCTCATTGTGCTGTGTGCAGTGTTCTAGAACGTCTCATTGTGCTGTGTGTGCAGTGTTCTAGAACGTCTCATTGTACTGTGTGTGCAGTGTTCTAGAACGTCTCATTGTGCTGTGTGTGCAGTGTTCTAGAACGTCTCATTGTACTGTGTGTGTGCAGTGTTCTAGAACGTCTCATTGTGCTGTGTGCAGTGTTCTAGAACGTCTCATTGTACTGTGTGTGTGCAGTGTTCTAGAACGTCTCATTGTACTGTGTGTGTGCAGTGTTCTAGAACGTCTCATTGTACTGTGTGTGCAGTGTTCTAGAACGTCTCATTGTACTGTGTGTGCAGTGTTCTAGAACGTCTCATTGTGCTGTGTGCAGTGTTCTAGAACGTCTCATTGTGCTGTGTGTGCAGTGTTCTAGAACGTCTCGTACTGTGTGTGCAGTGTTCTAGAACGTCTCATTGTGCTGTGTGTGCAGTGTTCTAGAACGTCTCATTGTACTGTGTGTGTGCAGTGTTCTAGAACGTCTCATTGTATACTGTGTGTGTGCAGTGTTCTAGAACGTCTCATTGTACTGTGTGTGTGCAGTGTTCTAGAACGTCTCATTGTACTGTGTGTGTGCAGTGTTCTAGAACGTCTCATTGTACTGTGTGTGTGCAGTGTTCTAGAACGTCTCATTGTACTGTGTGTGCAGTGTTCTAGAACGTCTCATTGTACTGTGTGTGTGCAGTGTTCTAGAACGTCTCATTGTACTGTGTGTGTGCAGTGTTCTAGAACGTCTCATTGTACTGTGTGTGCAGTGTTCTAGAACGTCTCATTGTACTGTGTGTGCAGTGTTCTAGAACGTCTCATTGTACTGTGTGCAGTGTTCTAGAACGTCTCATTGTGCTGTGTGTGTGCAGTGTTCTAGAACGTCTCATTGTACTGTGTGTGTGCAGTGTTCTAGAACGTCTCATTGTACTGTGTGTGTGCAGTGTTCTAGAACGTATCATTGTACTGTGTGTGCAGTGTTCTAGAACGTCTCATTGTGCTGTGTGCAGTGTTCTAGAACGTCTCATTGTACTGTGTGTGTGCAGTGTTCTAGAACGTCTCATTGTACTGTGTGTGTGCAGTGTTCTAGAACGTCTCATTGTACTGTGTGTGCAGTGTTCTAGAACGTCTCATTGTACTGTGTGTGCAGTGTTCTAGAACGTCTCATTGTGCTGTGTGCAGTGTTCTAGAACGTCTCATTGTACTGTGTGTGCAGTGTTCTAGAACGTCTCATTGTACTGTGTGTGCAGTGTTCTAGAACGTCTCATTGTACTGTGTGTGCAGTGTTCTAGAACGTCTCATTGTACTGTGTGTTTACATAGCAACCATCAGATGCCTAAACAAAGAGACTAGGGGCTGTTCTCTCCACAGAGCTAATTGGTCTGTTTTCAGCCAGCTAGTTCCCAACGCTAAGACTTCATCCCGTTTTCTCCACCCTTCTCCCAAAGTGTACACTTGCGGACTTCCCGTCATGGATTTAACAATGGTGGAAACTCTGTCCAGCCTATGCTTACAGCAATCCAATGCTTTTAAATCCATGATTGTGGATTGTGCACTGTGCACACTTTGGGAGAAAGGGTGGAGAATGTTGTTTCCACGTCATTTCAATGAAACGTGGAAATAGACGTTGAATTGATGTCTGTACCCGGTGGGTAAGGTCTGGTTTCAGGCACAGTCTCGGGACTGTCCAGCTATTTCCCGTGGAATAAAACGGGACATTTAGAAACATTAAAATAACCATTGGTATTAGGAAAGTGCTATAGTAATTGGAGAGTTGATTGGCCAATGGAGAACAACATATCTTCACTGCTAAACCTGTTTTGACGATCTGCTGTGTGGTCGCGTCGGTGTATGTCCGTATCTAGAGGGTCATTTTGACAAGTATTTCTCCAGAGAGCAGGAGGAGCTCTGTCCACTGGGCAGCGGCGGCTAATCTGGGATACTGACAACTCTATTCTCTACACTGACTTTACCCAGCGCAGTGTTTTCAAGATGACTTAAAGGGACGATCTGTGGTGCAGCACTTGAACTAAGTTCATGAGGCATTCATAAGTTATTATTTAACAATCACAATGGCTATTTTATTAAAACACTTGTACCAATTACAGGTTGCACCCTTTAATTGTGACTGATACAGTGGCACACACTTGCAGTTAATTACTGGGAGGGGAACCGCTTTAATTCAAAGACAAGTGCCATGGTGCCAAAGGGAGGGACAGGCTGAGCTGTTATCTACCCTTCACACACTCCCTTCACACACAGCCTGTCCACTGCATGACATCATGGCACACAGAGGCTGCGTCAGATTGTAGGCAACCCTCATTCATTCGTTCATTTCATATTGTATTATTCTACAGTCAATATATTGTGCTATCAACAATGAGCGACTCCACTCTCTCTCTCTCGTCACACCTGAACGAGCAGCGTCCACGCATGCGCACCACTCTCCCTACGCACTCGCGCTCAACCGGTGTCCGGGAGAAAGCTCGTGCCAGTTTTACGGGGTAGGTCGGTGGGAGAGGTCTACTCTGTGAGCGTGTGTAACACTGGCACGGGATCCGTTTCTTCTATACCGAACAACATTCTCCTCGGTTTTGACTAGGAATATATCTACGTGTGCATGCTCCGATTTAACGGTAAGTTTTTGGACAATAAAACCGTATTTGCACTTTTTTTTTTAAATTAATTTTTATTGTTGTCGCCAACGGTTTGGAATTGGAACTACTCATCTCGTACTCGGTCATGTGGTTAGCTGTGTCTACCATGTCATAAAACGATGACACTTCATGGGGATTGTAGTGTATAAACTGGTGTTTAGTGATCACACTGTCATCCTCAGCTGTCCTTTTTTTGGCGTTAGTTTGGTTCAATAATAATAGTGACCATGTGCAGCTGGATTTCCGGTGATCTGCGTTTGTTTGATTAGCTTCATTTAAAAAAATAAATAATGTTTTATTCTAAAATAATTGCCACCGCAGGTCTCAATATGGTGTAATTGCAGACCCGCAATTCGGGGCGTTTCTTGATATGGGCGTTTCTTGATATCAGGGAACAACCTGCCATTGGTCAGTCCGTTGACACCTACCATTCGGTCAGTTCCGGTGTTATGAGACTGATTGTTTTTAGACACAGATGATTTGTTTACATAGCAGGTTAGGTGATTTAGCATGGCAGGTTAGGAGAATGAGGTTAAGGTTAGGAAAAGGGGTAGGCTTAGCTACAATCATACACGAAAGGAACGTCCACAGACCAATGGCGAGCGCCAATGCGTGTAATTTCCCATCAATAAACACCGATATCAGAAAACATCCCTAATTGCGGTCTGCAATTACACCCTTCTCACGATCTGACCAATGACGTACATAAACCCTGTATTGCTGATGCTATGTTTTAGCCAATGAGAGGCTTTGAAGCCAGCATTCGGCCAACCAATAGGAGAAGTCCTCCGTAGGAATGAATGGTATTCTACAGTATTTAATTTAAATGTTACGAGGACAAAATGAAATGTATTTATGTATTTTTTTTTTGGTTGTTGTTGTGTGGACAGTAATATTAGAACTTTCAAACAGATTATACTGTAATAAGGAAGTTTTGTAAAGTTTATTTTTAATTTACTCACCTCATAATATACCTTTTTTTTTTTTAAAGTAAGCATTAAGGTGTCTATAATAGAATACACGAATGTAGACATTAATAACTGCATTTCTATAACTTCCTAAATATGTTTACAATGGAGGAGGAGAACCAAGATGGCGGCAAGTTGGCTTCAAAACTGCACTTCCTGTCAGTCATCTAGTGTGTATAAATCATTGAATCTGATCTGATCTGTAATATTGTTGTCAATGACCAGCCTCTGTATGGAGTAAATAGGGCCAACGTTATGAGCGGACCTTAAAGGGCCTGGCCCGCCCGTCCAAATAAAATATTGAAGTATTGTTCAGACGCGCCTCGACAGAAAACACATCAATCTCTGATAAGAGCACCACTCTGTCTCAGTATGTGTAGACCATGTATCTGATGCTGTCTGGACAGTGAAACAGCACCTCTCTGTCTCAGTATGTGTAGACCATGTATCTGATGCTGTCTGGACAGTGAAACAGCACCTCTCTGTCTCAGTATGTGTAGACCGTGTATCTGATGCTGTCTGGACAGTGAAACAGCACCTCTCTGTCTCAGTATGTGTAGACCATGTATCTGATGCTGTCTGGACAGTGAAACAGCACCTCTCTGTCTCAGTATGTGTAGACCATGTATCTGATGCTGTCTGGACAGTGAAACAGCACCTCTCTGTCTCAGTATGTGTAGACCATGTATCTGATGCTGTCTGGACAGTGAAACAGAGCCCCTCTGTCTCAGTATGTGTAGACCATGTATCTGATGCTGTCTGGACAGTGAAACAGCACCTCTCTGTCTCAGTATGTGTAGACCAGGTATCTGATGCTGTCTGGACAGTGAAACAGAGCCCCTCTGTCTCAGTATGTGTAGACCATGTATCTGATGCTGTCTGGACAGTGAAACAGCTCCTCTCTGTCTCAGTATGTGTAGACCGTGTATCTGATGCTGTCTGGACAGTGAAACAGCACCTCTCTGTCTCAGTATGTGTAGACCGTGTATCTGATGCTGTCTGGACAGTGAAACAGCTCCTCTCTGTCTCAGTATGTGTAGACCATGTATCTGATGCTGTCTGGACAGTGAAACAGCACCCCTCTGTCTCAGTATGTGTAGACCATGTATCTGATGCTGTCTGGACAGTGAAACAGCACCCCTCTGTCTCAGTATGTGTAGACCATGTATCTGATGCTGTCTGGACAGGGAAACAGCTCCTCTCTGTCTCAGTATGTGTAGACCATGTATCTGATGCTGTCTGGACAGGGAAACAGCTCCTCTCTGTCTCAGTATGTGTAGACCATGTATCTGATGCTGTCTGGACAGTGAAACAGCACCTCTCTGTCTCAGTATGTGTAGACCATGTATCTGATGCAGTCTGGACAGTGAAACAGCACCTCTCTGTCTCCAGTATGTGTAGACCGTGTATCTGATGCTGTCTGGACAGTGAAACAGCACCCCTCTGTCTCAGTATGTGTAGACCATGTATCTGATGCTGTCTGGACAGGGAAACAGCTCCTCTCTGTCTCAGTATGTGTAGACCATGTATCTGATGCTGTCTGGACAGTGAAACAGCAAATCTCTGTCTCAGTATGTGTAGGCCATGTATCTGATGCTGTCTGGACAGTGAAACAGCACCTCTCTGTCTCAGTATGTGTAGACTATGTATCTGATGCTGTCTGGACAGTGAAACAGCAAATCTCTGTCTCAGTATGTGTAGGCCATGTATCTGATGCTGTCTGGACAGTGAAACAGCACCTCTCTGTCTCAGTATGTGTAGACCATGTGTCTGATGCTGTCTGGACAGTGAAACAGCACCTCTCTGTCTCAGTATGTGTAGACCAGGTATCTGATGCTGTCTGGACAGTGAAACAGAGCCCCTCTGTCTCAGTATGTGTAGACCATGTATCTGATGCTGTCTGGACAGTGAAACAGCTCCTCTCTGTCTCAGTATGTGTAGACCGTGTATCTGATGCTGTCTGGACAGTGAAACAGCACCTCTCTGTCTCAGTATGTGTAGACCGTGTATCTGATGCTGTCTGGACAGTGAAACAGCTCCTCTCTGTCTCAGTATGTGTAGACCATGTATCTGATGCTGTCTGGACAGTGAAACAGCACCCCTCTGTCTCAGTATGTGTAGACCATGTATCTGATGCTGTCTGGACAGTGAAACAGCACCCCTCTGTCTCAGTATGTGTAGACCATGTATCTGATGCTGTCTGGACAGGGAAACAGCTCCTCTCTGTCTCAGTATGTGTAGACCATGTATCTGATGCTGTCTGGACAGGGAAACAGCTCCTCTCTGTCTCAGTATGTGTAGACCATGTATCTGATGCTGTCTGGACAGTGAAACAGCACCTCTCTGTCTCAGTATGTGTAGACCATGTATCTGATGCAGTCTGGACAGTGAAACAGCACCTCTCTGTCTCCAGTATGTGTAGACCGTGTATCTGATGCTGTCTGGACAGTGAAACAGCACCCCTCTGTCTCAGTATGTGTAGACCATGTATCTGATGCTGTCTGGACAGGGAAACAGCTCCTCTCTGTCTCAGTATGTGTAGACCATGTATCTGATGCTGTCTGGACAGTATGTGTAGACCATGTATCTGATGCTGTCTGGACAGTGAAACAGCTCCTCTCTGTCTCAGTATGTGTAGACCATGTATCTGATGCTGTCTGGACAGTGAAACAGCACCTCTCTGTCTCAGTATGTGTAGACCATGTATCTGATGCAGTCTGGACAGTGAAACAGCACCTCTCTGTCTCCAGTATGTGTAGACCGTGTATCTGATGCTGTCTGGACAGTGAAACAGAGCCCCTCTGTCTCAGTATGTGTAGACCATGTATCTGATGCTGTCTGGACAGTGAAACAGCACCTCTCTGTCTCAGTATGTGTAGACCGTGTATCTGATGCTGTCTGGACAGTGAAACAGCACCTCTCTGTCTCAGTATGTGTAGACCGTGTATCTGATGCTGTCTGGACAGTGAAACAGCACCTCTCTGTCTCAGTATGTGTAGACCATGTATCTGATGCTGTCTGGACAGTGAAACAGCACCTCTCTGTCTCAGTATGTGTAGACCGTGTATCTGATGCTGTCTGGACAGTGAAACAGCACCTCTCTGTCTCAGTATGTGTAGCCCATGTATCTGATGCTGTCTGGACAGTGAAACAGCATCTCTCTGTCTCAGTATGTGTAGACCGTGTATCTGATGCTGTCTGGACAGTGAAACAGCACCTCTCTGTCTCAGTATGTGTAGACCGTGTATCTGATGCTGTCTGGACAGTGAAACAGCACCTCTCTGTCTCAGTATGTGTAGACCGTGTATCTGATGCTGTCTGGACAGTGAAACAGCACCTCTCTGTCTCAGTATGTGTAGACCGTGTATCTGATGCTGTCTGGACAGTGAAACAGCACCCCTCTGTCTCAGTATGTGTAGACCGTGTATCTGATGCTGTCTGGACAGTGAAACAGCACCTCTCTGTCTCAGTATGTGTAGAGCGTGTATCTGATGCTGTCTGGACAGTGAAACAGCACCTCTCTGTCTCAGTATATGTAGACCGTGTATCTGATGCTGTCTGGACAGTGAAACAGCACCTCTCTGTCTCAGTATGTGTAGACCGTGTATCTGATGCTGTCTGGACAGTGAAACAGCACCTCTCTGTCTCAGTATGTGTAGACCATGTATCTGATGCTGTCTGGACAGTGAAACAGCACCTCTCTGTCTCAGTATGTGTAGACCATGTATCTGATGCTGTCTGGACAGGGAAACAGCTCCTCTCTGTCTCAGTATGTGTAGACCATGTATCTGATGCAGTCTGGACAGTGAAACAGCACCTCTCTGTCTCAGTATGTGTAGCCCGTGTATCTGATGCTGTCTGGACAGTGAAACAGCTCCTCTCTGTCTCAGTATGTGTAGACCATGTATCTGATGCTGTCTGGACAGTGAAACAGCACCTCTCTGTCTCAGTATGTGTAGACCATGTATCTGATGCAGTCTGGACAGTGAAACAGCACCTCTCTGTCTCAGTATGTGTAGACCATGTATCTGATGCTGTCTGGACCAAAAGAGTATGGAATGTCATACTAGAGGTGAAGGGAGAGGACTCAGTCTCATTTTAAATGGTTTCAGATTAAGCCCGATGTGTTTCTATGGGTGTGTTCTGCAGACCTAAGCTTGTCGCCTGCCTTTTGCACTTCATTAGCGATAGCTCAAGACTGACGGACAGGTGGAATAAAGCGAGAACGAACCCACATTTTCATCAGGATATTTTCTGTTTTTATTTGTTGGCTTTAGGCCTATGTATTTTACTTAGTTGACGATGGAAGTTATAGGCCTACTGCTGCACTGGCCTATAGGCCATCTCTGAGTTAATAGGCCTACTGCTGCACTGGCCTATAGGCCATCTCTGAGTTAATAGGCCTACTGCTGCATTGACCTATAGGCTATCTCTGAGTTCTATGGAAGTTATAGCCTATAGACCTATGCAGTAGTAGGTCTATCTCTGAGTTCTATGGAAGTTACAGCCTATAGACCTATGCAGTAGTAGGTCTATCTCTGAGTTCTATGGAAGTTACAGCCTATAGACCTATGCAGTAGTAGGTCTATCTCTGAGTTCTATGGAAGTTATAGCCTATAGACCTATGCAGTAGTAGGTCTATCTCTGAGTTCTATGGAAGTTATAGCCTATAGACCTATGCAGTAGTAGGTCTATCTCTGAGTTATATGCTGTAATTTATTTTTCCGCCAATGGATCATGGTGTCGATGTGTCCATACGGCAGAGGTTGGTGATCTCACAAATAATTTAAACCTTTTTAGATTTGATCATTTTAATTCAGATTTTTATGATTTAATCACGTGACAATGATTTTAAGAAAGTAAAAACATTAATTGAAACGAAACTGTTCTGAGAAAGTGTGCAGAAGAAAGTCACGACTGGCACGCAGATCAGTAGAAATGGTACAATAAAACTTCCCAAAGCTTGAAACTCGCCCCTTGTGGTCTTTACCATAACACACGCATAGGTCTCATCCTATGGAAATCTGTCCGTGACCCAACTCTCTGACGGTGTGTCGGGGAGTTGCAAAAAAACACATTTGAATTTCACACCTCACACTGGTCCGGGTTACCCCACTGGTCCGGGTTACCCCACTGGTCCGGGTTACCCACTGGTCCGGGTTACCCCACTGGTCCGGGTTACCCCACTGGTCCGGGTTACCCACTGGTCCGGGTTACCCCACTGGTCCGGGTTACCCACTGGTCCGGGTTACCCCACTGGTCCGGGTTACCCCACTGGTCCGGGTTACCCCACTGGTCCGGGTTACCCACTGGTCCGGGTTACCCCACTGGTCCGGGTGACCCACTGGTCCGGGTTACCCCACTGGTCCGGGTTACCCCACAGCAAATTGCAGTAGTCCAGACAGAAGAGAACAAGTGTCTGGAGTAGGACCAGCGCCGCTTCCTGTGTTGGGTAGCGTCATACTCTACGGATGTTGTAGAGCATGAACCTGCAGGAACGAGGCACTGCTTTGTTTGCAGAGAACGACAGGGTGTGGTCCAGAGTCACGCCAAGTTTCTTTGCATTCGGGGGAGGAGGGGGACAATGTGGAATTGTCAACCATGATGGAGAGGTCTTGGAGCGGGAAGACCTTCCCCGGGAGGAAGAGCAGCTTCGTCTTGTTTAGCTTGAGGCGGTGGACTGACAGAGAAGCATGTTGCCACCTGGGTGTCAGAAGGGGGGGAAAGAGAAAAGTAGTTGAGTGTCATCCGCATAGCAATGACAGGAGAGGATATGACCAGTGACTTGGTGTATAGAGAGGAGAGGTCCTTCCTCATAGCAATGACAGGAGAGACCATGTGAGGATATGACAGAGCTGAGTGACTTGGTCTATAGAGAGGAGAGGACCTAGAACCGAGCCCTGGGGGGACACCAAAAGCGAGAGTACGTGGTGCAGATACAGATCCTCTCCACGTCACCTGGTAGGAGCGGCCTGCCCGGTAGGATGCAATCCAAGAGTGTGCAGAGCCAGAGACGCCCAACCCTGAGAGGGTGGAGAGGAGGATCTGATGGTTCACGGGGGTCGAAGGCAGCGGATAGATCTAGGAGGATGACAACAGAGGAGAGAGAGTCAGATTTGGCAGAGCAAAGAGTCTCAGTGACACAGAGAAGAGCAGTCTCAGTTGAGTGACCTGTCTTGAAGCCTGATTGGTTAGAGTCAAGAAGATGGTTCTGAGAGAGATAACGAGAGAGTTGGTCAGAGACAGTACAATCAAGTTGTGGGTGGAAGGGGATACTGGTCTGTGGTTTCCTGAGGAGGGGAGCGACTTGGCCATGTTGAAGTCAGAGAGGATGCAGCCAGTGGTCAGGGATGTGTTGATGAGGAATGGGAGAAGATTCTCCAGAGATGGTCTGGAGCAGGGGATGGAGTTGTGTGGTCAGGTTGTCGAGCAGCCAGACCCTCACTAGTCACAGGATTTCATCTGGAGAGAGAGAGAGAGAGAGAGAGGGGAGAAAGAGGTCAGGGCCTAGGGTAGTTCTGTGTGAGTGCACAGAGGAGGAGGAGGGTGGAAAGAGTTTCAGTGGACAAGTGACAGTGACAACATGGAATTCAAATTGGCAGACAGGTGAGAGGGGGAGATGAACAGGTGAGAGGGAGAGTAATGAGTAGCCCTGTGCCACCACCGCGACGACCAGAAGCTCTCGGACTATGAGAGAAAACAGATGAAGAGAGAGCAGCTGGTGTAGCAGTGTTCTCTGGGATGATCCATGTCTCCTTCAGGGCCAAAAAGTCAAGGGACTGAAGGGCAGCGTAGGCTGAGATGAACTTGGCGTTCTTGACCGCATATCGTTCCAAACGCTGCCGGAGAACAGGAGTTCTACATGGGTTGTGCGCATGGTACACCATACTAGAAGGGTTACAGTCTGCAGGGGAGGGGAGAGTCTGTACAGTCTGCAGGGGAGGGGAGAGTCTGTACAGTCTGCAGGGGAGGGGAGAGTCTGTACAGTCTGCAGGGGAGGGGAGAGTCTGTACAGTCTGCAGGGGAGGGGAGAGTCTGTACAGTCTGCAGGGGAGGGGAGAGTCTGTACAGTCTGCAGGGGAGGGGAGAGTCTGTACAGTCTGCAGGGGAGGGGAGAGTCTGTACAGTCTGCAGGGGAGGGGAGAGTCTGTACAGTCTGCAGGGGAGGGGAGAGTCTGTACAGTCTGCAGGGGAGGGGAGAGTCTGTACAGACTGCAGGGGAGGGGAGAGTCTGTACAGTCTGCAGGGGAGGGGAGAGTCTGTACAGTCTGCAGGGGAGGGGAGAGTCTGTACAGTCTGCAGGGGAGGGGAGAGTCTGTACAGTCTGCAGGGGAGGGGAGAGTCTGTACAGTCTGCAGGGGAGGGGAGAGAACCGGGGTAGAAAACACACACAGTTGCCAAAGCTACAAAAATAGCAAATTGAGAATCTATGAATAACAAGGTGAGATACTGAAGTGAGAGAGTGGAGCTTTCCTCTCTCTCCTTCCTCGACTGAAGAACCGTCTTTGTTTTCAGCGACGGTCTTAGTTTTGACGACGAGACGTCGATTACCAAAACCACAAAAAGTCACAAATTGCCCTGCCCCTTAATCCTGGTTGATGTCATCAATCTGCAAGTTATAAGCAGTCAGCAGTTTAATTCACACGCCAAGTAGGCTACTGTGCTGGGCTCTACTGTGCTGGGCTCTACTCTGCTGAGCTCTACTGGGCTCTACTGGGCTCTACTGTACTGAGCTCTACTGTACTGGGCTCTACTGTGCTGGGCTCTACTGTGCTGAGCTCTACTGTACTGGGCTCTACTGTGCTGGGCTCTACTGTGCTGGGCTCTACTGTACTGAGCTCTACTGTGCTGGGCTCTACTGTACTGGGCTCTACTGTGCTGGGCTCTACTGTGCTGAGCTCTACTGTGCTGGGCTCTATTGTGCTGGGCTCTACTGTACTGGGCTCTACTGTACTGGGCTCTACTGTACTCTACTTTGATGTCTAAACTTATGAAACATAAATGTCTATGATTGGTTAAGATTTGGTCCGGACCAATCAAATTTGGTCTTGTTAGGGGGCAGAGGTCATTCAAATGTATTGCCAGTGTGTAGAATAATACCCAAATATGCAAGGAGTATATTGCATATTTCTACCCTTTTTGTGTATTTAGGATACGTCACTATGAAGAGAATGACATTCATATCCATTATTATGCGTTTCTGTGTAGTACAGATCAAGGATCCATGATGAAATTACTTTACCGTAATTCTGTTACCGTGTGTAAATCCACTTCACTTACTGTAGTTCATTAACCAAAAGAGCCGTTATCGTGTTAACACCCCGTTCTTTCTGCAGACGTCTTTGAAAACTCAATTTGGAGTTTTGGGAAAATGTGGGCGAATTAAAAAAAATAAAAAAATATATATATAAAATTCAAAAAAACGGAGGGAGATTTTACCGAAATTCTGTTACCCAACTTTTCATCTGTACATTTCTACCAGTAAATAAGAATTTATTCTTAACTTATTTGCCAAGATAAATAAAATACATGTGTTTTTGTAAAATGTTAAAAGTTGTCCTTGTGCAAGAGTTGTAATGTTTGTTAAGCTTTGAAATCAATGATTTTTGTTTGGCATTTTATGTTTAACATTTTAAGTGAAAAATCGGAGTCTTGGCTCAATTCCATTGCCGTGGAATTACCCTACTGTTGAGGGAGGGAGGGAGGGAGGGAGGGGGAGAGAGGGATGTCCCCGGGCGGTACGGTGCCCTCTCTGGGGGTTGCATGTTATCCAGGACACCCCTGCTTTGAACCAAGCTCTGGATGACCCAGGGATAATGACCCAGGGATAATCTCTTTACAAAGAGGCAGTTTCTGTCTCTCTCTGTCTCTCTCTGTCTCTCTCTCTCTCTCTCTCTCTCTCTCTCTCTCTCTGTCTCTGTCTCTCTCTCTCTCTCTCTCTCTCTCTCTCTGTCTCTGTCTCTGTCTCTCTCTGTCTCTGTCTCTCTCTCTGTCTCTCTCTCTGTCTCTCTCTCTCTCTCTCTGTCTCTCTCTCTCTCTGTCTCTCTCTCTCTCTCTCTCTCTCTCTGTCTCTCTCTCTGTCTCTGTCTCTCTCTCTGTCTCTCTCTCTCTCTGTTTCGCTCTCTCCCCTCTCTCCCCTGACATTTCAAAGCTCAGTGAATAGTTCTCCGCAGGTCGGTCTCAAAGTGGTTGGCATTTATGTATGTCCCCATTACCAGTAAAACATCATCAGAATCTATTTATTTCCCTTACATGCTGTTTCCTTGTTCGTTTGTTCAGTGGTTTCATTCTCAACCAGGATTTCTATGGAAACGCCGTCTGGGTCTTTGGGTGTCAAAAAATACTATTTTGACGTGTGAAATCAGCTTGTTGACCAATCAGGACCTGAATATGACTGCACGTCACATAATAATTTAACTCGTTCTTACGTTTTTTTTACGTAGTTATTACATATTGATTACACTATCACTCGTATTTCATATGTCAACACCGATTCATCGGTACGTATGCTATGATGCTGGTAAAGTTGCCTTGCGCGCCAACAGTGCTGGTCATTAAAAAAAAGCTAGCTAGCTAATGGATGCAAACAATGTTCTTCCCATAAACACATAGCAAAACGACAATCTGTTTCAGTAGCTATAGTTAGCTAGCTAACTATCTAGCTAGGTGTCATCATCTAAAATAACCCTCATTTATAAGACAGTTCTTATTTGATTAATGGTGGTCGGTCCCCGTCTATGTGAAGCTAGCCACAGTAGTGGACTTTGCGGTTTTGCCTTCAAAATAAAAGTATGACATAAATATGCTATTTGTATTCATTTGCATCACTGTCAATGACATACTTTTATTTTGAAGGCAAAACGCAAATTCCACTATTGTGCCTAATCCTTATTGTGGCTAACTTCACAACCCATAACCCGGTCCAGTTGAGCCTCACTAGCCAGATGAAGCTAGATGGCTGCTGATAACGTTAGCTTTGGGCAACAGGGTTAAGTAGCTGGCTAGCTCTTTATTTTCATGAACTGAAGTTCAATTTCAATAGGCGAACAACATGTGGCAGCCTAGCTAATACTTAACTCACAAGATTCCCAGAAGTTGCAGTCAAACAAATGACGCTTTATTACCAACGCGGTATTGTAAACACATCGTTCGTGGCCGGTGTTTGCTTGTTGGCAAACTTTTTTTTGGAACAGAGCTTAGTCACTAACCAAAGACGGCATCACACAGCCTAGTCACTAACCAAAGACGGCATCACACAGCCTAGTCACTAACCAAAGACAGCATCACACAGCCTAGTCACTAACCAAAGACAGTCTCACAGCATCACACAGCCTAGTCACTAACCAAAGACAGCATCACACAGCCTAGTCACTAACCAAAGACAGCATCACACAGCCTAGTCACTAACCAAAGACAGCATCACACAGCCTAGTCACTAACCAAAGACAGCATCACACAGCCTAGTCACTAACCAAAGACAGCATCACACAGCCTAGTCACTAACCAAAGACAGCATCACACAGCCTAGTCACTAACCAAAGACAGCATCACACAGCCTAGTCACTAACCAAAGACAGCATCACATAGCCTAGTCACTAACCAAAGACAGTCTCACAGCATCACACAGCCTAGTCACTAACCAAAGACAGCATCACATAGCCTAGTCACTAACCAAAGACAGCATCACATAGCCTAGTCACTAACCAAAGACAGCATCACACAGCCTAGTCACTAACCAAAGACAGCATCACACAGCTTAGTCACTAACCAAAGACAGCATCACACAGCCTAGTCACTAACCAAAGACAGCATCACACAGCCTAGTCACTAACCAAAGACAGCATCACACAGCCTAGTCACTAACCAAAGACAGCATCACACAGCCTAGTCACTAACCAAAGACAGCATCACACAGCCTAGTCACTAACCAAAGACAGCATCACACAGCCTAGTCACTAACCAAAGACAGCATCACACAGCCTAGTCACTAACCAAAGACAGCATCACATAGCCTAGTCACTAACCAAAGACAGTCTCACAGCATCACACAGCCTAGTCACTAACCAAAGACAGCATCACATAGCCTAGTCACTAACCAAAGACAGCATCACACAGCCTAGTCACTAACCAAAGACAGCATCACACAGCCTAGTCACTAACCAAAGACAGCATCACAGCATCACACAGCCTAGTCACTAACCAAAGACAGCATCACACAGCCTAGTCACTAACCAAAGACAGCATCACACAGCCTAGTCACTAACCAAAGACAGCATCACATAGCCTAGTCACTAACCAAAGACAGCATCACACAGCCTAGTCACTAACCAAAGACAGCATCACACAGCCTAGTCACTAACCAAAGACAGCATCACACAGCCTAGTCACTAACCAAAGACGGTCCACACTCAGAATGAGACGTTTCTTGTCAACGATATGAGAACTGGTTAAATTGGTTGGGTGCCAGCGCTGTGTGGGGGGGTCACTAGCAGCGGGCATAGACCCACCTCGCCCCCTCACAGCGCAGCACGACGGGGGACCGGGCATGCTACTAAAGCTCTTTCACCAACCTCTTTAAAGTTACGCCCTCACTGGGGAGCAATCCGGGGTTACCCCGGTGACCACTGAGTGAGTTCATGGTGTGTGTGTGTGTGTGTGTGTGTGTGTGTGTGTGTGTGTGTAAGGGGACAGACAGAGGAGAGGTCAAATTCAGAGTGAAGTGAAATAGCAGACTAGACAGCAGAAATCCTCTAGTGTAAACCCTTCCTAAGAAATGCATGCTACTCTTTCTTCTCTCTCGATATCAAATCAAAGTGTTTCTCTCTCATCACTCTCTCTCTCTCTCTCCTCAGTCGCTCGCTCGCTCTCTCTCTTCAGTCTCTCGCTCGCTCGCTCTCTCTCCTCAGTCTCGCTCTCTCTCCTCAGTGGCTCGCTCTCTCTCCTCAGCCTCTCTCTCCTCAGCCTCTCTCTCCTCAGTCTCTCTCTCTCTCCTCAGTCTCTCTCTCTCCCTCAGCCTCTCTCTCTTCCTCAGCCTCTCTCTCCTCAGCCTCTCTCCCTCAGCCTCTCTCTCCTCAGCCTCTCTCTCCTCAGTCTCTCTCTCCTCAGCCTCTCTCTCCTCAGCCTCTCTCTCCTCAGCCTCTCTCTCCTCAGTCTCGCTCTCTCTCCTCTCTCTCTTCTCAGCCTCTCTCTCCTCAGCCTCTCTCTCCTCAGTCTCTCTCTCCTCAGCCTCTCTCCTCAGTCTCTCGCTCGCTCGCTCTCTCTCCTCAGCCTCTCTCTCCTCAGTCTCTCTCTCTCTCTCTCTCCCCTTGTTCAAAGAGATGCTGCTGGTCTGTTGGTTAGTCAGTTTCTGTTGGAAAAGTCACACTAGTGCTTGGACTGTGTGTGTGTTCCTGCACGTGTGTCTAACTGTGGTTGTGTGTTAGGACTGGTGTGTGTTCCTGCACGTGTGTCTAACTGTGGTTGTGTGTTAGGACTGTGTGTGTTCCTGCACGTGTGTCTAACTGTGGTTGTGTGTTAGGACTGTGTGTGTGTTCCTGCACGTGTGTCTAACTGTGGTTGTGTGTTAGGACTGTGTGTGTGTTCCTGCACGTGTGTCTAACTGTGGTTGTGTGTTAGGACTGTGTGTGTGTTCCTGCACGTGTGTCTAACTGTGGTTGTGTGTTAGGACTGTGTGTGTGTTCCTGCACGTGTGTCTAACTGTGGTTGTGTGTTAGGACTGTGTGTGTTCCTGCACGTGTGTCTAACTGTGGTTGTGTGTTAGGACTGTGTGTGTTCCTGCACGTGTGTCTAACTGTGGTTGTGTGTTAGGACTGTGTGTGTTCCTGCACGTGTGTCTAACTGTGGTTGTGTGTTAGGACTGTGTGTGTGTTCCTGCACGTGTGTCTAACTGTGGTTGTGTGTTAGGACTGTGTGTGTGTTCCTGCACGTGTGTCTAACTGTGGTTGTGTGTTAGGACTGTGTGTGTGTGTTCCTGCACGTGTGTCTAACTGTGGTTGTGTGTTAGGACTGTGTGTGTTCCTGCACGTGTGTCTAACTGTGGTTGTGTGTTAGGACTGTGTGTGTTCCTGCACGTGTGTCTAACTGTGGTTGTGTGTTAGGACTGTGTGTGTTCCTGCACGTGTGTCTAACTGTGGTTGTGTGTTAGGACTGTGTGTGTGTTCCTGCACGTGTGTCTAACTGTGGTTGTGTGTTAGGACTGTGTGTGTGTTCCTGCACGTGTGTCTAACTGTGGTTGTGTGTTAGGACTGTGTGTGTGTTCCTGCACGTGTGTCTAACTGTGGTTGTGTGTTAGGACTGTGTGTGTTCCTGCACGTGTGTCTAACTGTGGTTGTGTGTTAGGACTGTGTGTGTGTTCCTGCACGTGTGTCTAACTGTGGTTGTGTGTTAGGACTGTGTGTGTGTTCCTGCACGTGTGTCTAACTGTGGTTGTGTGTTAGGACTGTGTGTGTGTTCCTGCACGTGTGTCTAACTGTGGTTGTGTGTTAGGACTGTGTGTGTTCCTGCACGTGTGTCTAACTGTGGTTGTGTGTTAGGACTGTGTGTGTGTTCCTGCACGTGTGTCTAACTGTGGTTGTGTGTTAGGACTGTGTGTGTGTTCCTGCACGTGTGTCTAACTGTGGTTGTGTGTTAGGACTGTGTGTGTTCCTGCACGTGTGTCTAACTGTGGTTGTGTGTTAGGACTGTGTGTGTGTTCCTGCACGTGTGTCTAACTGTGGTTGTGTGTTAGGACTGTGTGTGTGTTCCTGCACGTGTGTCTAACTGTGGTTGTGTGTTAGGACTGTGTGTGTGTTCCCGCACGTGTGTCTAACTGTGGTTGTGTGTTAGGACTGTGTGTGTGTTCCTGCACGTGTGTCTAACTGTGGTTGTGTGTTAGGACTGTGTGTGTGTTCCTGCACGTGTGTCTAACTGTGGTTGTGTGTTAGGACTGTGTGTGTTCCAGACAAATACAAATATTTGTTATTTTCTCCTCTCTGCTCCTGGCTGCATGTGTTACCATAGAAATGAAATGAATAGAATTACATCCCCATTCAACTCTATGACGGCATAGTGGGTGGACTGGCGGCCATTGAAGTGAAAGCAGGAAGTAAAAGCAGTAAGTGTGCCTATCAAAATGTGCTGTGATTTGTTCCGTTTGCATGAGCCCCATTAAAGGGCGACTGCGCTTGTTGATTTGGTTTTAGATTTGGTGAATTAAGAAATGCTAGTGTCCGTGACTGAATTCAAACGTGAGTTGGTTTTGGAGGAGAAGGAGTATTTCTGTCTGTAGTAGTAGTAGTAGTAGTAGTAGTAGTCATCATTTATAATATAGAATAATCATCATTAATAATATATAATAATCATTAATAATAATAATAATTTATATTAATAATAATACTCATTTATAATAATAATAATAATAATAATAATAATTTATTATAATAATAATAATTTATAATAATAATATTATAATAATAATATAATAATAATTTATAATAATATAATAATAATAATAATAATCATGAATAATAATAATAATAATATAATAATAATTTATATTAATAATAATACTCATTTATAATATAATAATAATAATAATCATTTATTATAATAATATAATAATAATAATAATATAATAATAATCATTAATAATAATAATAATTTATTATAATAATATTATAATAATAATTTATAATAATAATAATAATCATTAATAATAATAATAATAATAATTTATTATAATAATAATAATTTATAATAATATTATTATAATAATAATATTATAATAATTTATAATAATAATATAATAATAATAATAATAATAATCATTAATAATAATAATAATTTATTATAATAATATTATAATAATAATTTATAATAATAATAATAATAATCATTAATAATAATAATAATTTATTATAATAATATTATAATAATAATTTATAATAATAATAATAATTTATAATAATAATAATAATAATTTATTATAATAATAATAATTTATAATAATAATATTATAATAATTTATAATAATAATATAATAATAATAATAATAATAATCATTAATAATAATAATAATAATAATAATCATTTATAATAATAATAATAATAAGTCCTTTTAAATTGACTGATTTCCTAATATGAACTGTAACAGTAAAATATTTGAAATTGTTACATGTTGCATTTTATATTTTTGTTCAGTATACTTTAATGCACACATGTGCATTTGTCCCGATACTTTTGGACCCTTTAAAATGTGAGGGACGATGTACAAAAAGGGCTGTAATTTCTAAACGGTTCACCCGATATGGAAAACAACAAAGAAATGAGTACGGAGCCAAAACAACAAAGAAATGAGTACAAAACAACAAATAATGAGTACAGAACAACAGAACAAATAATGAGTCACCGTCCCAGTACTTCTGGAGCTCACTGTATCATGAGTTAGAATATTGTCAAGTTAATATTTAAAACCATTGACTATTAAATCACAGTAAGTAAAAAAAAAAAAAAAAAAACACGTTTTTTTTAAATCAAGCTAGCTAAATAGCATATTTACATCAATTATCAATGATCAGCTGATAGCCCCATAGGAATCATGTGTTTTGGAGGCACTCGCTTACAATTTGTGATGATGAGTGTGTTGTTGCAGAAATAAATAGGCCTTCGCTACAGAGGCAGTTGATGTTGTGAATTATTAATTTTTTTAACCTGGGGGGGTGCACCCTTTTTGAATTTTGAGCACTTGCCGTGTGTGTGTGTGTGTGTGTGTGTGTGTGTGTGTGTGTGTGTGTCCGTCCGTCCCAGCTACCAGTGTTAGGGCTTCCATGTGTTACTGTGGTAACCCTCATAACAGCAGCCGTCCCTATGGTTACGGACTGTGTGCCAACCACAAATGGCTGCTTGTTTACAAACCCAAACAAACCCTCCCCTCTCTTTCTCCTTCCCTCCCTCTCTCCAAACGGGGTCAGGATCGACACCAAACCCTCCCCTCTCTTTCTCCTTCCCTCCCTCTCTCCAAACGGGGTCAGGATCGACACCAAACCCTCCCCTCTCTTTCTCCTTCCCTCCCTCTCTCCAAACGGGGTCAGGATCGACACCAAACCCTCCCCTCTCTTTCTCCTTCCCTCCCTCTCTCCAAACGGGGTCAGGGTTGAAACCAAACCCTCTAACCTCTGTTAGTCTCTCTCTCCCTCCTTTATATCCCTCTCTCCATTCAAAGGGTCAAAGACCAAAATAATTTGGTTCGCTGGTCTTTTATGCCACTTCCTAGTCTCCCTCCCTCCCTCCCTCCCTCCCTCCCTCCCTCCCTCCCTCCCTCCCTCCCTCCCTCCTTCCATGGGTAGTGCTCGTAAAACAAAGGTGGTGAAATTGGAAGGAGTGCCAGCGATGACATCAACCCAATCACGTGACAGAGATGTAAAACCTTTTTTTTTTAATTGCCTGGGCCTTCCTGGTGACCTCACAATGTGGTTCCGAGGGCTCTGATTGGTTGATGGGGTGTTTAGAGAACCCCTGTGACGTTCTACTAACATCGTCCCCCCCCCCCCCCCCCCTCGTCGTTGCTACTGGCTGCGATGTTATCATTACTGTGAGCCTATTGTCACAGAGAACCCTGTCCACGATGATGCACTAGGACAAAGCATTCTGGGATAGGGTGGGGTGGGAGATGACATTGCTGAGCAGTGACGACCTGAGCTGATCACACACTCGTTAGTTAGCTTTTCTCAACCAACCTAATTATGCCCCCCCCCCCCCCCCCCATTGTGGGCCCTGACCTATATATTCAGAGATGCTGAGAGAAACCATTAGAGAGAGATGCTGAGAGAAACCATTAGAGAGGGATGCTGAGAGAAACCATTAGAGAGGGATGCTGAGAGAAACCATTAGAGAGAGATGCTGAGAGAAACCATTAGAGAGAGATGCTGAGAGAAACCATTAGAGAGAGATGCTGAGAGAAACCATTAGAGAGGGATGCTGAGAGAAACCATTAGAGAGAGATGCTGAGAGAAACCATTAGAGAGAGATGCTGAGAGAAACCATTAGAGAGAGAGAGATGCTGAGAGATGCTGAGAGAAACCATTAGAGAGGGATGCTGAGAGAAACCATTAGAGAGGGATGCTGAGAGAAACCATTAGAGAGAGATGCTGAGAGAAACCATTAGAGAGAGATGCTGAGAGAAACCATTAGAGAGGGATGCTGAGAGAAACCATTAGAGAGAGATGCTGAGAGAAACCATTAGAGAGAGATGCTGAGAGAAACCATTAGAGAGAGAGAGATGCTGAGAGATGCTGAGAGAAACCATTAGAGAGGGATGCTGAGAGAAACCATTAGAGAGAGAGATGCTGAGAGAAACCATTAGAGAGAGAGAGATGCTGAGAGATGCTGAGAGAAACCATTAGAGAGGGATGCTGAGAGAAACCATTAGAGAGAGATGCTGAGAGAAACCATTAGAGAGAGATGCTGAGAGAAACCATTAGAGAGAGATGCTGAGAGATGCTGAGAGAAACCATTAGAGAGGGATGCTGAGAGAAACCATTAGAGAGAGAGAGATGCTGAGAGATGCTGAGAGAAACCATTAGAGATGCTGAGAGAAACCATTAGAGAGAGAGATGCTGAGAGAAACCATTAGAGAGAGAGATGCTGAGAGAAACCATTAGAGAGGGAGATGCTGAGAGAAACCATTAGAGAGGGATGCTGAGAGAAACCATTAGAGAGGGATGCTGAGAGAAACCATTAGAGAGGGATGCTGAGAGAAACCATTAGAGAGAGATGCTGAGAGAAACCATTAGAGAGGGATGCTGAGAGAAACCATTAGAGAGGGATGCTGAGAGAAACCATTAGAGAGAGATGCTGAGAGAAACCATTAGAGAGAGATGCTGAGAGAAACCATTAGAGAGAGAGATGCTGAGAGAAACCATTAGAGAGGGATGCTGAGAGAAACCATTAGAGAGGGATGCTGAGAGAAACCATTAGAGAGGGATGCTGAGAGAAACCATTAGAGAGAGAGAGAGATGCTGAGAGAAACCATTAGAGAGATGCTGAGAGAAACCATTAGAGAGGGATGCTGAGAGAAACCATTAGAGAGAGAGAGATGCTGAGAGAAACCATTAGAGAGAGATGCTGAGAGAAACCATTAGAGAGAGATGCTGAGAGAAACCATTAGAGAGAGAGAGATGCTGAGAGAAACCATTAGAGAGAGATGCTGAGAGAAACCATTAGAGAGGGATGCTGAGAGAAACCATTAGAGAGAGAGGGATGCTGAGAGAAACCATTAGAGAGAGATGCTGAGAGAAACCATTAGAGAGAGAGGGATGCTGAGAGAAACCATTAGAGAGAGAGAGAGGGATGCTGAGAGAAACCATTAGAGAGAGAGAGAGGGATGCTGAGAGAAACCATTAGAGAGAGAGGGATGCTGAGAGAAACCCCTTGGAACCTCTAACCCTGGCCACCAGTTGTATGTGTTTCTTTGAGTCCTGCCCTCCGCTGGCAGAACCAGTGATCATCCATTCAGAGCTGCGAACAACGATCATAATGCCATGCTCAATTTGGTTTCACATTGGATATCCCTACGGGGCTAGTTAGGGACCATCAGTAAATTACACAATGTACACTGAACAAAAATATATAAATGCAACATGCAACAATATCTAAGATTTCATTGAGTTATAATTCATAGAAGGAAATCAGTCAATTTGAAATAAATAAATTAGGCCCTAATCTATGTTGGTCACAGATACCTTTAAAAGAAAGGTAGGGGTGTGGCTCAGAAACCAGTCAGTATCTGGTGAGACCATTTGCCTCATGCAGCGAGACACATCTCCTTCACATAGAGTTGATCAGGATGTTGATTGTGGCCTGTGGAATGTTGTCCCACTCCTCTTCAACGGCTGTGTGAAGTTGCTGGATATTGGTGAGGAACTGGAACACGCTGTTGTACACGTCAATCCAGAGCATTCCAAACATGCTCAATGGGTGACATGTCTGGTGAGGATGCAGGCCATGGAAGAACTGGGACATTTTCAGCTTCCAGGAATTGTGTACAGATCCTTGCGACATGGGGCTGTGCATTATCATGCTGAATCATGAGGTGATGGAGGTGGATGAATGGCACGACAACGGGCCTCAGGATCTCGTCACGGTATCTCTGTGCATTCAAATTACCATGGATAAAATGCAACTGTGTTCATTGTCTGTAGCTTATGCCTGCCCCGTACCATAACCCCACCGCCACCACGGGGCACTCTGTTCACAATGTTGACATCAGCAAACTGCTTGACCACATGTCTGCCATCTCCCCGGTACTGTTGAAACCGGGATTCATCCGTGAAGAGCACACTTCTCCAGTGGCCATTGAAGGTGAGCATTTACCCTCTGAAGTCGGTTACGACGCCGAACTGCAGTCAGGTCAAGACCCTGGTGAGGATGACGAGCACGCAGATGAGCTTCCCTGAGACGGTTTCTGACAGTTTGTGCAGAAATTCTTCGGTTGTGCGAAACCCTCAGTTTCATCAGCTGTTCAGGTGGCTGGTCTCAGACGAACCCGCAGGTGAAGAAGCCGGAGGAGGAAGAGTACGAAGGAGGAACAGCGCTGTGGAATGTTGTAGTCATCATGCTGTTTAATCAGCTTCTTGATTGATTGACACCTGTCAGGTGGATGGATTATCTTGGTGATGGATAAAAAGCTCACTAACAGGGATGTAAACAAAGTTGTGTAGTTGGTATGATCTGGTGAGCTGAAGATTCACACTGAGCTCAGAGATGTTGCATAAGACTGCACACACACACACACACACACACACACACACACACACACACACACACACACACACACACACACACACACACAGTTGAAGTTTACATACACCTTAGCCAAATGCATTTAAACTCAGTTTTTCACAATTCCTGACATTTAATCCAAGTAAAAATTCCCTGTCTTAGGTCAGTTAGGATCACCACTTTACTTTAACCTCTTGCATCTAGATGTTCTGCTAGCGGAACGCCTCACCAATATCCAATGGTATAGCGTGGCGCGAATTACAAATACCTAAAAAATGCAAAAACTTCAATTTTTCAAACATATGACTATTTTACACCATTTTAAAGACAAGACTCTCCTTTATCAAACCACATTGTCCGATTTCAAAAAGGCTTTACAACGAAAGCAAAACATTAGATTATGTCAGCAGAGTACCAAGCCAGAAATAATCACACACACATTTTTCAAGCTAGCATATATGTCACAAAAACCAAAACCACAGCTAAATGCAGCACTAACCTTTGATGATCTTCATCAGATGACACTCCTAGGACATTATGTTATACAATACATGCATGTTTTGTTCAATCAAGTTCATATTTGTATCAAAAAACAGCTTTTTACATTAGCATGTGACGTTCAGAACTAGCATACCCACCGCAAACTTCCGGTGAATTTACTAAATTACTCACGATAAACGTTCACAAAAAACATAATTATTTTAAGAATTATAGATACAGAACTCCTTTATGCAATCGCGGTGTCCAATTTTAAAATAGCTTTTCGGTGAAAGCACATTTTGCAATATTCTGAGTAGATAGCCCGGCCATCACAGGATAGCTAATTTGACACCCACCAAGTTTGGGACAACCTAAACTCAGAATTACTATTAGAAAAATTGGATTACCTTTGCTGTTCTTCGTCAGAATGCACTCCCAGGACTTCTACTTCAATAACAAATGTTGGTTTGGTTCCAAATAATCCATAGTTATATCCAAATAGCTGCGTTTTGTTCTTGCGTTCAAGACACTATCCGAATGGTAAAGAAGGGTGACGCGCCGGCGCATATCGTGACAAAAAAATTCAAAATATTCCATTACCGTACTTCGAAGCATGTCAAACGCTGTTTAAAATCAATTTTTATGCAATTTTTCTCGTAAAATAGCGATAATATTCCAACCGGGAGACGTTGTATCTGTTCAAACACTGAAAGAAGTAAAATGGAGTCATCACATGCACGCGCGCACCAGTGTCATTGTTCTCAGAACGACCACTTTCCAAAACCCCTACTGTTTTTCGCTCAGAGACTGCAGAGTCATCATTCCCCGTTCTGGCGCCTTCTGAGAGCCTATGGGAGCCTTAGAAAATGTCACGTTACAGCAGAGATCCTGTATTTTTTATAAAGAGGCTACAGAAGGCCAAGAAATGGTCAGACAGGGCACTTACCATATAGAATCTTCTCAGGTTTTTGCCTGCCATATGAGTTCTGTTATACTCACAGACACCATTCAAACTGTTTTAGAAACTTTGGGGTGTTTTCTATCCAAATCTACTAATTATATGCATATTCTCGTTACTGGACAGGAGTAATAACCAGATTAAATCGGGTACGTTTTTTTTATCCGGCCGTGAAAATACTGCCCCCTATACCACAACAGGATAAGAATGTGAAATGTGAAGGTTTTATTTCAGCTTTTATTTCTTTCATCACATTCCCAGTGGGTCAGAAGTTTACATACACTCAATTAGTATTTGGTAGCATTGCTTATAAATTGTTGAACTTGGGTCAAACGTTTCGGGTAGCCTTCCACAAGATTCCCACAATAAGTTGGGTGAATTTTGTCCCATTCCTTCTGACAGAGCTGGTGTAACTGAGTCAGGTTTGTAGGCCTCCTTGCTCGCACACGCTTTTTCAGTTCTGCCCACAAATGTTCTATAGGATTGAGGTCAGGGCTTTGTGATGGTCACTCCAATACCTTGACTTTGTTGTCCTTAAGCCATTTTGCCACAACTTTGGAAGTGTGCTTGGGGTCATTGTTCATTTGGAAGACCCATTTGCAATCAAGCTTTAACTTCCTGACTGATGTCTTGAGATGTTGCTTCAATATATCCACATAATTTTCCTTCCTCTCTTCGGCTTGCAAGCCTCCCCCTTTTTCCTCCAAACAGTTCTATTTTTGTTTCATCAGACCAGAGGACATTTCTCCAAAAAGTACGATCTTTGTCCTCATGTGCAGTTGCAAACCGTAGTCTGGCTTTTTTATGGCGGTTTTGGAGCAGCGGCTTCTTCCTTGATGAGCGGCCTTTCAGGTTATGTCGATATAGGACTCTTTTTACTGTGGATATAGATGTGGACGTAGATATTTTTGTACCTGTTTCCTCCAGCATCTTCACAAGGTCCTTTGCTGTTGTTCTGGGATTGATTTGCACTTTTCGCACCAAAGTACGTTCATCTCTAGGAGACAGAACGCGTCTCCTTCCTGAGCAGTATGACGGCTGCGTGGTCCCATGGTGTTTATACTTGTGTACTATTGTTTGTACAGATGAACGTGGTACCTTCAGGCATTTGGAAATTGCTCCCAAGAATGAACCAAACTTGTGGAGGTCTACAATTTGTTTTCTGTGGTCTTGGCTGATTTCTTTTGATTTTCCCATGATGTCAAGCAAAGAGGCACTAAGTTTGAAGGTAGGCCTTGAAATACATCCACAGGTACACCTCCAATCGACTCAATGACATCATTTTCTGGAATTTTCCAAGCTGTTTAAAGGCACAGTCAACTTAGTGTATGTAAACTTCTGAACCACTGGAATTGTGATACAGTGAATTATAAGTGAAATAATCTGTCTGTAAACAATTGTTGGAAAAATGACTTGTGTCATGCACAAAGTAGATGTCCTAACCGACTTGCCAAAACTATAGTTTGTTAACAAGGAATTTGTGGAGTGGTTGAAAAAACGAGTTTTAATGACTCCAACCTAAGTCTAGGTAAACTTCCGACTTCAACTGTATATACACACACACACACATACACACACACACACACACACACACACACACACACACAAACCCTCGGGCTGGGCATGCAGTGTGTGTTAAACTGGACTAGTGCTAGTGGCTGCATACACACATACACACACACCCCGACACACACACACACACACCCCGCCACACACACACACACATACGTTCCACCTTCCTGTTAGGAGCCACATCACCAGCTGCAGACACACTTCCTGACAATGAATAATGAATAAATGAAGGAAGTATGTGTTCAGTGTGTGTGTCGGGGTGTCGGTATCGGGGTGTGTGTCGGGTGTGTGTGTGTGTCGGGGTGTGTGTCTGTGTCAGTGGGTGTGTGTGTGTTACCAGAGTGTAAAGTGAATCCCAAGGCTGCTGGTGACTGAAATATTAAAGGGGCAGTGCAGTTGAAAAAGTAATCTTCTTGTTTTTTAAATATTTTGTATATAACTACAGTGCATTCGGAAAGTATTCAGAGCCCTTGACTTTTTCCATATTTTGTTACATTACAGCTTTATTCTAAAATGTATCAAATTTAAGTTTTTCCCTCATCAATCTACACACAATACCCCATAATGACATCACAATACCCCATAGTGACATCACAATACCCCATAATGACATCACAATACCCCATAGTGACATCACAATACCCCATAATTACATCACAATACCCCATAATGACAAAGCGAAAACAGGTTTTTAGAAATGTTGGCAAACTGATTTACTATGAGACTCGACATTGAGCTCAGGTGCATCCTGTTTCCATTGATCATCCTTGAGATGTATCTACAACTTGATTGGAGTCCACCTGTGGTAAATTCAATTGATGGGACATGATTTGGAAAGGCACACACCTGTCTATATAAGGTCCCACAGTTGACAGAGCATGTCAGAGCAAAAACCAAGCAATGAGGATGACGGAATTGTCCGTAGAGCTCCTAGACAGGATTGTGTCGAGGCACAGATCTGGGAAGATTATTTATAATTTCAAAAAACCATTTTTTTTATTTGTCATTATGGGGTATTGTGATGTCATTATGGGGTATTGTGTGTAGATTGATGAGGGGGGAAACTATTTAATACATTTTAGAATAAGGCTGTAATGTAACAAAATGTGGGTGTCTGAATACTTTCCGAATGCACCGTGTTTAAAACAAATATCGACACACCCACAAGATCAGACTGATCATTTAAATGGCAAAAGGAGGCTCAGGGAAGTAAATCATAAAAAATATATTTTGGACTTATTTTAAAAAGAAAATCAACACACAATTATTTATTAGATATGCAAAAATTCTATTAAAAAGACTACATGGGGCCTTTTTTAAATAAGTAATGTGCAGAGGGATCGTGACTGGACGTCTTTCTATCTGGTCTTATGTATTCCACTTGGTTGTTCTCTCAAAGCATTCTGCTTGTAATGGCAAACAAGGACTTGAATAGAGAACACTCTCTCTCTCAATTCAATTCAAAGGGGCTTTATTGGAGTTTCAAAAGAATAGAGACATTTCAAAATGTTATATTATTGGCTATGTACAGTGTTGTAACAATGTGTAAGTCATTGAAGTACAAAAGGGAATATCTCTTTCTCTCCTCTCTTTCTCTCTCCCCCTCTCTCGCTCTCCCCCTGTCTCTCTCTCTCTCCTCCCGTCTCTTTCTCTCCTCTCTTTCTCCCCCCTCTCTGTCTCCCCCCCTCTCTTTCTCTCCTCTCTTTCTCTCCTCTCTCTTTCTCTCCCCTACCTCTCTTTCTCCCTCCTCTCTTTCTCCCCCCTCTCTTTCTCCTCCCTCTCTTTCTCTCCTCTCTTTCTCCCCCCTCTCTTTCTCTCCCCCTACCTCTCTTTCTCCCCCCCTCTCTTTCTCCCCCCTCTCTTTCTCTCCCCTCTCTTTCTCTCCCCTCTCTTTCTCTCCCCTCCCTCTCTTTCTCTCTCTTTCTCTCTCTCTCTCTCATTCTCTTTCTCTCCCTTCTTTCTCCCCCCCTCTCTTTCTCTCCCCTCTCTTTCTCTCCCCTACCTCTCTTTCTCCCCTCCCCTCTTTCTCCCCCCTCTCTTTCTCTCCTCTCTTTCTCCCCCCTCTCTTTCTCTCCCTCTCTTTCTCTCCCCTCTTTCTCCCCTCTTTCTCCCCCCTCTCTTTCTCCCCCCTGTCTTTCTCTCCCCTCTTTCTCCCCCCCTCTCTTTCTCTCCTCTCTTTCTCTCCCCTCCCTCCCTCCCTCTCTCAGCACAGATTTATTCTGTCTTCAAACGGAGCGCTAGTGTTTTGAAATGTTTCCGGAGCTGATTGAGGTTAATGTAGTCTAGACGTGTTGGAATATCCCCCAGCCCTTCATGATAATACCAGACACCTTGTTTAACCCTAACCTAACTAAATATTTAACCCTTCGTGATAATACCAGACACCTTGTTTAACCCTAACCTAACTAAATATTTAACCCTTCATGATAATACCAGACACCTTGTTTAACCCTAACCTAACTAAATATTTAACCCTTCATGATAATACCAGACACCTTGTTTAACCCTAACCTAACTAAATATTTAACCCTTCGTGATAATACCAGACACCTTGTTTAACCCTAACCTAACTAAATATTTAACCCTTCATGATAATACCAGACACCTTGTTTAACCCTAACCTAACTAAATATTTAACCCTTCGTGATAATACCAGACACCTTGTTTAACCCTAACCTAACTAAATATTTAACCCTTCATGATAATACCAGACACCTTGTTTAACCCTAACCTAACTAAATATTTAACCCTTCGTGATAATACCAGACACCTTGTTTAACCCTAACCTAACTAAATATTTAACCCTTCATGATAATACCAGACACCTTGTTTAACCCTAACCTAACTAAATATTTAACCCTTCATGATAATACCAGACACCTTGTTTAACCCTAACCTAACTAAATATTTAACCCTTCATGATAATACCAGACACCTTGTTTAACCCTAACCTAACTAAATATTTAACCCTTCATGATAATACCAGACACCTTGTTTAACCCTAACCTAACTAAATATTTAACCCTTCATGATAATACCAGACACCTTGTTTAACCCTAACCTAACTAAATATTTAACCCTTCGTGATAATACCAGACACCTTGTTTAACCCTAACCTAACTAAATATTTAACCCTTCATGATAATACCAGACACCTTGTTTAACCCTAACCTAACTAAATATTTAACCCTTCATGATAATACCAGACACCTTGTTTAACCCTAACCTAACTAAATATTTAACCCTTCGTGATAATACCAGACACCTTGTTTAACCCTAACCTAACTAAATATTTAACCCTTCATGATAATACCAGACACCTTGTTTAACCCTAACCTAACTAAATATTTAACCCTTCATGATAATACCAGACACCTTGTTTAACCCTAACCTAACTAAATATTTAACCCTTCATGATAATACCAGACACCTTGTTTGTGAAATTAAAAAGAAACGGACTAGAGGTGTGTCATAGACTCAACACTAAAACACTGAAGGAGATTATATGTATATAGTATATGTATATGTATGTATATATGTGTATATATATGTCATATGTATATGTATGTGTGTATATGTATATGTATGTGTGTGTATATGTATATATATATATGTGTGTGTATATGTATATATATATATGTATGTATATATGTGTATATATGTAGATGTGATATATATGTATGTATATATGTGATATATATGTATGTATATATGTATATATATATATGTATGTATATATGTGTATATATATATGTATGTATATATGTGTATATATATATGTATATATGTGTATATATATATATGTATATATGTGTATATAGTATATATATATGTATATATGTATGTGTATATATATGTATGTATATATATATATATATATATGTATATATGTGATATATATGTATATGATGTATATATGGATATGTGTATATATATGTATGTATGATATGTGTATATATGTATATATGTATATGTATATATATGTATATGTATGTATATATGTGTGTGTGTGTGTGTGGTGTGTGTGTGTGTGTGTGGTGTGTGGTGACTGAAATATTGTTCTTAGATATTGATTTTGATGTGTTTTTTATTTTATTTCTTGGGGAAAAAACTGGACAAAATGCAGAAGGTTTTTAGCAGTTATCTGAACGTTGTTGTTTACAGTGGAAATATCTACCCTGTAGGCCTCAACCAGACTATCCAGTCTGATCCCTCAACTTTGCCTCACTCCCCTTTCCTTGCTTTGACCAATCAGCAGCTGGGATGCATGTGATGAGCAGAATCACTCCAGCCAATGAGAAAAGAGTTTCCAGAAAGTGGATGCGTTTGAAGTTATGTCTCTGCCCCCTGCCTCTACAATTCCCGTCCCTGATGGCAACAAGACGGGACCTCCTCTCCCCCCTCCTCCTCCCCCCTGCGGTCCTCCTCCTCCCCCACCTCCCCCACCCGGGGTGGTAGACCCCGTAGGAGGGATAAAGAAGAGGAGGGTCCGGAGCTTCTTCTGGAAACCCATACCTGAAGACCAGGTTAGTTACCCTCTGTTCTTATACCAGTAGACACACCACCAGTTACCTTCAACACCCCCCCACTCCATACTCCCTTAAAAACCTTCACTTGTAAAACTAGAAAAAAAAAGCAGCAATTGTACTGTTTGTCCATTTTGAGACACCGTAGCCAGTATACACTTCCTCAAAATAGTCAGAATGAATCTAAGATAACTCCAGAAATCTGTCATTAATTTGGACGGTTTTTTTTAATGCAGTTTTTCTCAATGATAAAAAATGTACATGAAAATAAGTTATCCCCATTGAATTATAACAGAAACCTACTGTTGACCAATCACTGACGAAGGGGCGTAGACTTCTGCTCCCGACTTCGGCTTGGCTCTCGAAAAAATGTTGTGTGCCCGAAAAGCCGATTTTAAACCGAAGTCTAAAACAAACAATATAGGCATAAACCTTTCGTAACTGTTTCATCTGGGAAGCATGCGGGGAACCCTTAACTGCTATGTAACGGTCTCCAGGTGAAGGGGCGGGCCAACCTGTGGACACAGCTTCCTGTGCAGCAGCAGCAGTACTACATAGACGTCCAGACCATCGAGGAGCTGTTTAGTCAGACGGACTGCCAATCATCTGGGGTTACCTCTGTGACTAGGGGGGGGAAGGCCCGAGGCTCCCTCAGAGAGACCAAAGATGAGGTGAGGAGGAAAGAGGACACACACCCTTATGGCCAATGAGGTGTGATGTTATGTCAAACAGATATATTTCCATCTTGGCTCTGAGTTAGCGAAGTGTTGCATTTGTGTTTTCATTCTCTCTGTTCTCTCTCTATCTCTGTTCTCTCTCTCTTTCTCTCTGTTCTCTCTCTATCTTTGTTCTCTCTCCATCTCTGTTCTCTCTCCATCTCTGTTCTCTCTCCATCTCTGTTCTCTCTCCATCTCTGTTCTCTCTCCATCTCTGTTGTTTCTCTCTCTTTCTCTCTGTTCTCTCTCTATCTTTGTTCTCTCTCCATCTCTGTTCTCTCTCTATCTCTGTTCTCTCTCTATCTCTGTTCTCTCTCTATCTCTGTTCTCTCTCTATCTCTGTTCTCTCTCTATCTCTGTTCTCTCTCCATCTCTGTTCTCTCTCTATCTTTGTTCTCTCTCTATCTTTGTTCTCTCTCCATCTCTGTTCTCTCTCTCTCTGTTCTCTCTCTATCTCTGTTCTCTCTCTATCTCTGTTCTCTCTCTATCTCTGTTCTCTCTCTATCTCTGTTCTCTCTCTATCTCTGTTCTCTCTCTATCTCTGTTCTCTCTCCATCTCTGTTCTCTCTCCATCTCTGTTCTCTCTTTCTCTCTGTTCTCTCTCTATCTTTGTTCTCTCTCCATCTCTGTTCTCTCTCCATCTCTGTTCTCTCTCCATCTCTGTTCTCTCTCCATCTCTGTTCTCTCTCCATCTCTGTTCTCTCTCCATCTCTGTTCTCTCTCCATCTCTGTTCTCTCTCTATCTCTGTTGTCTCTCTCTCCATCTCTGTTCTCTCTCTATCTCTGTTCTCTCTCTTTCTCTCTGTTCTCTCTCTATCTTTGTTCTCTCTCCATCTCTGTTCTCTCTCCATCTCTGTTCTCTCTCCATCTCTGTTCTCTCTCCATCTCTGTTCTCTCTCCATCTCTGTTCTCTCTCCATCTCTGTTCTCTCCATCTCTGTTCTCTCTCCATCTCTGTTCTCTCTCCATCTCTGTTGTTTCTCTCTCTTTCTCTCTGTTCTCTCTCTATCTTTGTTCTCTCTCCATCTCTGTTCTCTCTCCATCTCTGTTCTCTCTCCATCTCTGTTCTCTCTCCATCTCTGTTCTCTCTCCATCTCTGTTCTCTCTCCATCTCTGTTCTCTCTCCATCTCTGTTCTCTCTCCATCTCTGTTCTCTCTCTATCTCTGTTGTCTCTCTCTCCATCTCTGTTCTCTCTCTATCTCTGTTCTCTCTCTTTCTCTCTGTTCTCTCTCTATCTTTGTTCTCTCTCCATCTCTGTTCTCTCTCTATCTCTGTTCTCTCTCCATCTCTGTTCTCTCTCTATCTCTGTTCTCTCTCTATCTCTGTTCTCTCTCTATCTCTGTTCTCTCTCTATCTCTGTTCTCTCTCTATCTCTGTTCTCTCTCCATCTCTGTTCTCTCTCCATCTCTGTTCTCTCTCCATCTCTGTTCTCTCTCCATCTCTGTTCTCTCTCCATCTCTGTTCTCTCTCCATCTCTGTTGTTTCTCTCTCTTTCTCTCTGTTCTCTCTCCATCTCTGTTCTCTCTCCATCTCTGTTCTCTCTCCATCTCTGTTCTCTCTCCATCTCTGTTCTCTCTCTATCTCTGTTCTCTCTCCATCTCTGTTCTCTCTCTATCTCTGTTCTCTCTCCATCTCTGTTCTCTCTCTATCTCTGTTCTCTCTCTATCTCTGTTCTCTCTCCATCTCTGTTCTCTCTCCATCTCTGTTCTCTCTCTATCTCTGTTCTCTCTCTATCTCTGTTCTCTCTCCATCTCTGTTCTCTCTCCATCTCTGTTCTCTCTCCATCTCTGTTCTCTCTCCATCTCTGTTCTCTCTCCATCTCTGTTCTCTCTCCATCTCTGTTCTCTCTCCATCTCTGTTCTCTCTCTATCTCTGTTCTCTCTCCATCTCTGTACTCTCTCCATCTCTGTTCTCTCTCCATCTCTGTTCTCTCTCCATCTCTGTTCTCTCTCTATCTCTGTTCTCTCTCTATCTCTGTTCTCTCTCTCTTTCTCCCTGTTTATCTTTGTTCTCTCTCAGTTCAAGTCAAAGTGCTTTATTAACATGGGAAACATATGTTAACGTTGCCAAAACAAGTGTAATAGATAATAAACAAAAGTGAAATAAACAATAAAAAATTAACAGTAAACATTACACTCACAGAAGTTCCAAAAGAATAAAGACATTTCAAATGTCATATTATGTCTATATACAATGTTGTAACGATATGCAAATAGTTAAAGTACAAAAGGGAAAATAAATAAACATAAATATGGGTTGTATTTACAATGGTGTTTGTTCTTCACTGGTTGCCCTTTTCTTGTGGCAACAGGTCACACATCTTGCTGCTGTGACGACACACTGTTGTATTTCACCCAGTAGATATGGGAGTTTATCAAATTTGGGTTTGTTTTCAAATTCTTTCTCTCTCCCTCTGTTTTCTCTCTCTCAGATCAGTATCCTGGACTGGAAGAGAGGGATGAATGTGGGAATTTACCTCAAACAGTTCAAGAAGTAAGTCTATCCTCATAATACTCTCTCTCTCTCCATCATATAAATCAATATATATATATACACACACATGTACAGATCATTTGGGAAAGTATTCAGACCCCTTACAGCCTTAATCTAAAATGAATTAAATTGTTTTTTTCTCATCAATCTACACACAATACCCAATAATGACTCAGTGCTCCATAATGACTCAATACCCCATAATGACTCAGAGCCCCATAATGACTCAATACCCCATAATGACTCAATACCCCATAATGACTCAAAACCCCATAATGACTCAATACCCCATAATGACTCAATACCCCATAATGACTCTATACCCCATAATGACTCTATACCCCATAATGACTCAGAGCCCCATAATGACTCAATACCCCATAATGACTCAATACCCCATAATGACTCAATACCCCATAATGACACAATACCCCATAATGACTCTATACCCCATAATGACTCTGTACCCCATAATGACTCAATACCCCATAATGACTCTGTACCCCATAATGACTCAGAGCCCCATAATGACTCAATACCCCATAATGACTCAATACCCCATAATGACTCTATACCCCATAATGACTCTATACCCCATAATGACTCAATGCCCCATAATGACTCAATGCCCCATAATGACTCTGTACCCCATAATGACTCAATACCCCATAATGACTCAATACCCCATAATGACTCTGTACCCCATAATGACTCAGAGCCCCATAATGACTCAGTGCCCCATAATGACTCAGTGCCCCATAATGACTCAGTGCCCCATAATGACTCAGTGCCCCATAATGACTCTGTACCCCATAATGACTCAGAGCCCCATAATGACTCAGTGCCCCATAATGACACAATACCCCATAATGACTCAATACCTCATAATGACTCAATACCCCATAATGACTCAATACCCCATAATGACTCTATACCCCATAATGACACAATACCCCATAATGACTCTATACCCCATAATGACTCAGTGCCCCATAATGACTCAATACCCCATAATGACTCTATACCCCATAATGACTCTATACCCCATAATGACACAATACCCCATAATGACTCTATACCCCATAATGACTCTATACCCCATAATGACTCAATACCCCATAATGACTCTATACCCCATAATGACTCAATACCCCATAATGACACAATACCCCATAATGACACAATACCCCATAATGACTCTATACCCCATAATGACTCAGTGCCCCATAATGACTCAATACCCCATAATGACTCAATACCCCATAATGACTCAATACCCCATAATGACTCAATACCCCATAATGACTCTATACCCCATAATGACTCTGTGCCCCATAATGACTCTATGCCCCATAATGACTCTGTGCCCCATAATGACTCTATACCCCATAATGACTCTATACCCCATAATGACTCTATACCCCATAATGACTCAATACCCCATAATGACTCAATACCTCATAATGACTCAATACCTCATAATGACTCAATACCCCATAATGACTCAATACCCCATAATGACTCAGTGCCCCATAATGACTCAGTGCCCCATAATGACTCAATGCCCCATAATGACTCAATACCCCATAATGACTCTATACCCCATAATGACTCTGTGCCCCATAATGACTCTGTGCCCCATAATGACTCAATACCCCATAATGACACAATACCCCATAATGACTCAGTGCCCCATAATGACTCAGTGCCCCATAATGACTCTATACCCCATAATGACTCTGTACCCCATAATGACTCTATACCCCATAATGACTCAATACCCCATAATGACTCAGTACCCCATAATGACTCTGTGCCCCATAATGACTCTGTACCCCATAATGACTCTGTACCCCATAATGACTCTGTGCCCCATAATGACTCTGTACCCCATAATGACTCAGTGCCCCATAATGACTCTGTACCCCATAATGACTCTATACCCCATAATGACTCTATAGCCCATAATGACTCAATACCCCATAATGACTCTATACCCCATAATGACTCTGTGCCCCATAATGACTCAATACCCCATAATGACTCTGTGCCCCATAATGACTCAATACCCCATAATGACTCAATACCCCATAATGACTCAGAGCCCCATAATGACTCACTACCCCATAATGACTCTATACCCCATAATGACTCTGTGCCCCATAATGACTCTGTGCCCCATAATGACTCTGTACCCCATAATGACTCAATACCCCATAATGACTCTGTACCCCATAATGACACAATACCCCATAATGACTCAGTGCCCCATAATGACTCTATACCCCATAATGACTCAATACCCCATAATGACTCTGTACCCCATAATGACTCTGTGCCCCATAATGACGCAAGGTGAACCTTCACCCCAGTCTGAGGTCCTGAGCGCTCTGGAGCAGGTTTTCATCAAGGATCTCCCTGTACTTTGCTCCGTTCATTTTTCCCTCAATCCTGACTGGTCTCCCGGTCCCTTCCGCTGAAAAACATCCCCACAAAATGATGCTGCCACCACCATGCTTCATCATAGGGATGGTGCCAGGTTTCCTCCAGACGTGACGCTTGGCATTCAGACCAAAGAGTTCAATCTTGGTTTCATCAGACCAGAGAATCTTGTTTCTCATGGTCTGGGAGTCCTTTAGGTGCCTTTTGGCAAACTCCAAGCGAGGCTGTCATGTGCCTTTAACTGAGGAGTGGCTTCCAGTTTGGCCGGGCGGCCAGCTCTAGGAAGAGTCTTGGTGGTTCCAAACTTCTTCCATTTAAGGATGATGGAGGCCACTGTGTCCTTGGGGACCTTCAATGTTGCAGAAATGTTTTGGTACCCTTCCCCGGATCTGTGCCTCGAGCTCTCTGAGCTCAATTCCTTCGACCTCATGGCTTGGTTTTTGCTCTGTCAACTGTGGGACCTTATATAGACAGGTGTGTGCCTTTCCAAATCATGTCCAATCAATTGAATTTACCACATGTGGACTCCAATCAAGTTGTAGAAACATCTCAAGGATGATCAATGGAAACAGGATGCACCTGAGCTCAATTTAGAGTCTCATAGCAAAGGGTCTGAATACTTACGTAAATAAGGTAGTTCAGATCTTTAGTTTTTAATACTTTTACAAAAATGTCTAAAAACTGTTTTTGCTTTGTCATTATGTGTTATTGTGTGTAGATAAAGGAAAACATTTAATCAATTTTAGAATAAGTCTGTAACGTAACAAAATGTGGAAAAAGTGAAGGGGTCTGAATACTTTCCGAATGCATTGTGTCTATACAGTGAGGAGGGAAAAAAGTATTTGATCCCCTGCTGATTTTGTACGTTTGCCCACTGACAAAGAAAGGATCAGTGTATAATTTAATGTTAGTTTTATTTGAACAGTGAGAGACAGAATAACAACAAAAAAATCCAGAAAAACGCATGTCAAAAATGTTATATAATGATTTGCATTTTAATGAGGGAAATAAGTATTTAAGCACATTCAGTCATTTGTAAACAGTTAAACATGCTAGTTAGTTACCACATGTTCTTGTCAAACTGTTAACAGAGTAGCTAGCAAACAACAAATGCTAAACTACTGGAGGGCAAATAAATCAGATTTGACCATTCAGACAAGTCACATGGTCAGAAATCAGATTTTTGTATCAGACTTCAAACCACCTACGAAGGTGGTTTGAAAGGTGGCTTGAAATATCCGATTCCATATGCTTTTTGGCTGTTCAGACTGCAGGAAAAAGAACAGATTCAAATCGAATCGGCGAACTAATAGGATTTGAGTCACTTCGACAAGGCTTTAGACTGAACACACACACACACACACACACAGACACACACACACACACACACACACACACACACACACACACACACACACACACCGTTGGATGAGTTGGTGTTTGGAGAAGAATGCAGAGTACTTTCCAGTTTGTGTTGACTGCGTCAATAGCCTATACCACCAGTTAACGCTCTCTGCTGCCACAACACAACACACAGGGAGAGATATGAGGGAGAGATATGAGGGTGATATATGAGGGTCATATATGAGGGTGAGATATGAGGGTGAGATATGAGGGAGAGATATGAGGGTGATATATGAGGGTCATATATGAGGGTGAGATATGAGGGTGAGATATGAGGGTGAGATATGAGGGTCATATATGAGGGTGATATATGAGGGAGAGATATGGGGGTCATATATGAGGGTCATATATGAGGGTGAGATATGAGGGTGAGATATGAGGGAGAGATATGAGGGTGAGATGTGAGGGTGAGATATGAGGGTGAGATATGAGGGTGAGATATGAGGGAGAGATATGAGGGAGAGATATGAGGGAGATATATGAGGGTGATATATGAGGGAGAGATATGGGTGATATATGAGTGAGATATGAGGGTGATATGAGGGTGAGATATGGGTGATATATGAGGGTGATATATGAGGGTGAGATATGGGTGAGATATGAGGGTGATATGAGGGTGAGATATGAGGGTGATATATGAGGGTGATATGAGGGTGAGATATGGGTGAGATATGAGGGTGATATATGAGGGAGAGATATGGGTGATATATGGGTGATATATGAGGGTGAGATATGGGTGATATATGAGGGTGATATATGAGGGTGATATGAGGGTGATATGAGGGTGAGATATGGGTGATATATGGGTGAGATATGAGGGTGAGATATGGGTGAGATATGGGTGAGATATGAGGGTGCGATATGGGTGAGATATGGGTGAGATATGAGGGTGATATGAGGGTGAGATATGGGTGATATATGAGGGTGATATATGAGGGTGATGCGTCCGGTCTTGTCTCTCCCCAGATTCTATCCACACGTGTGGTGTGAGTTTGTGACACGACGACTTTCATGCAGGTTCAGTGTTGAGATCAAACACCTCTTTTTCCCCTCCCTTGACCAATCAAAGCATTTTGCTACATAAGCAGCCATCTGTCTGACTAAAACATAGGTTTGACCCCCCCCACCCACCCTCTCTCCCACCTCTCTCCCCCTCCCCTCTCTCATCTCCCCTCCTTTCCCTTCCCTCTCTCCCCTCCTCTCTCCTCTTTTCATGTCTTTCCCCCTCTCTCAGTTGTAATCCTACAGAAGTTAGCCACTCTTAGCCAATCTGCAGTCTTTGTTGTGTTGACTGGATTAAACTGTGGTTCGGTTTCCTGGTACGGAGGGAGTACCCGCTTTATAATTGCAGGGAGACCCAGCTGAGGTATTGTGGGAAAAATCCCAGTTATTAAAACTGAAGAGACAGAGAGAAAATGGTTTCGAGAGGTTCTAGAACTTTCTTTCTGGGTTTAGAGAGAAGGGTTCTAGAACTTTCATTCTGGGTTTAGAGAGAAGGGTTCTAGAACTTTCATTCTGGGTTTAGAGAGAAGGGTTCTAGAACTTTCATTCTGGGTTTAGAGAGAAGGGTTCTAGAACTTTCATTCTGGGTTTAGAGAGAAGGGTTCTAGAACTTTCATTCTGGGTTTAGAGAGAAGGGTTCTAGAACTTTCATTCTGGGTTTAGAGAGAAGGGTTCTAGAACTTTCATTCTGGGTTTAGAGAGAAGGGTTCTAGAACTTTCTGGGTTTAGAGAGAAGGGTTCTAGAACTTTCTGGGTTTAGAGAGAAGGGTTCTAGAACTTTCTGGGTTTAGAGAGAAGGGTTCTAGAACTTTCATCAATCCATCCTTTGACTTGCCTAGTTAAATAAAGGTTAAATAAAGAAATATTAAATCCTGACTGTGTCTGTTCCAGGTCCAACCAGGACATAATAGAGGATATTCGCTATGGCAACAGTCATTCATACGGAGCGGAGCTTCTTAAAGAGCTGCTCAAACTACTACCTGAGACTGAAGAGGTGAGACACACACACACACACACACACACACACACACACACACACACACACACACACACACACACACACACACACACACACACAGCACGGCAAACACACACACACACACACACACACACACACTATGTTGATTCTATGTCCCTGTCTCTTCCTCTCAGGTGAAGAAACTTAAAGCGTTCCGAGGCGATCCCTCTAAACTCTCATTGGCCGATTCCTTCATGTTCCTGCTCACCCAAGTGCCCAGGTGAGAGGTCATGGCATTTAGTGACCTGACCCTAGCCCCAGTCTGGACCCTACTTTCTGATCGATTAACATGCCATTCACTATTGAACTATTATGCAAAAGCCAAGTGTGTGTGTGTGTGTGTGTGTGTGTGTGTGTGTGTGTGTGTAGTTTTGGGGTGCGTATCAAGGCCATGGTACTGAGAGAAGAGTTTCCCCCAGCCTGTGAGAACATGAGTCGCGACATCGCTGTCCTACGAACCGCCACAAAAGGTGAGGTCCCTCTCCTCCCTAAATCCCACTAAAACCACCATAACCTCCTCTAAAGGGCAGGTTATTATTATTATCATGGGTATTATTCATATTATTGTTATTATCATGGGTATTATTCATATTATTGTTATTATCATGGGTATTATTCATATTATTATTATTATCATGGGTATTATTCATATTATTGTTATTATCATGGGTATTATTCATATTATTATTATTATCATGGGTATTATTCATATTATTATTATTATCATGGGTATTATTCATATTATTGTTATTATTATGGGTATTATTCATATTATTGTTATTATCATGGGTATTATTCATATTATTGTTATTATCATGGGTATTATTCATATTATTGTTATTATCATGGGTATTATTCATATTATTATGGGTATTATCATGGGTATTATTGTTATTATCATGGGTATTATTCATATTATTGTTATTATCATGGGTATTATTGTTATTATCATGGGTATTATTCATATTATTATCATGGGTATTATTCATATTATTATTATTATCATGGGTATTATTGATATTATTATTATCATGGGTATTATTCATATTATTATTATTATCATGGGTATTATTGTTATTATTTTATTATCATGGGTATTATTCATATTATTGTTATTATCATGGGTATTATTGTTATTATCATGGGTATTATTCATAGTTATTATCATGGGTATTATTATTATTATTGTTATTATCATGGGTATTATTGTTATTATCATGGGTATTATTCATATTATTATCATGGGTATTATTATTATTATTGTTATTATCATGGGTATTATTGTTATTATCATGGGTATTATTCATATTATTGTTATTATCATGGGTATTATTCATATTATTGTTATTATCATGGGTATTATTCATATTATTATTATTATCATGGGTATTATTGTTATTATCATGGGTATTATTCATATTATTGTTATTATCATGGGTATTATTATTATTATTGTTATTATCATGGGTATTATTCATATTATTGTTATTATCATGGGTATTATTGTTATTATCATGGGTATTATTGTTATTATTGTTTATTATCATGGGTATTATTGTTAATATCATGGGTATTATTCATATTATTGTTATTATCATGGGTATTATTCATATTATTGTTATTATTATGGGTATTATTGATATTATTGTTATTATTATGGGTATTATTCATGTTATTATTATCATGGGTATTATTATTAATATCATGGGTTATTATTGTTATTATCATGGGTATTATTGTTATTATCATTGTGGTATTATTCATATTATTATTATTATCATGGGTATTATTATTATGATGATGGTTAGTGTTATTATGGTTTATTATTGTTATTGTTATTATTGTTATTGTTGTTATTATTTATTGTTGTTATTATTATTGTGGTTGTTATTATTATTGTGGTTGTTATTATTCTTGTTGTTGTTATTATGATGATGGTTAGTGTTATTATGGTTTATTATTGTTATAATACTATAGGAGTGCTATCAGAAGTGAAAGATGTGAAGGTATTTGAGGATGAACAGTAGTGTCATATTAGTCTCCCCAGAAAACAGCTTTCTGATATAAATATCATGTTCATGGACCTACACTAACAGATAAGCACTGGTGGGATGCTTCAGCAAATGGATAAATGGAAGAAACCACTCCCTCTCTTCTCTCTCCTTTTCTCTCCGTTAATTCTCTTCCTGTGTCATGCTGAGAGCAGTTTAATGTCTGTCTCCTTTCTTTATCTCTCTCTCTCTCTTTTTCTCTCTGTCTTTCTTTCTCCTCCATCACTCTCTCTGGCTTCCTGTAACACTATATATTTAAATGAAGGGCTTTTGGTGTGTTTACTGTGCTAGTTTCAGTGATATATTAACAGTATCTCTCTGTAGAGCTCCTGGTCTGTGAGGAGCTTCATGCCATCCTACACCTGGTGCTACAGGCTGGAAACATCCTCAACACTGTGAGTCAGAGAGAGAGAGAGAGAGAGAGTGTTTGTGTGTGACTCCACCAAAGGGCTCTGTCTAAAGTGTTGACTGATTTGATTGTGTCTACAGGGTGGTTATGCTGGTAATGCTGTGGGTTTCAAGCTGTCCTCTCTCCTGTCTCTGGCTGACACCAAGGCCAACAAACCTGGCATGAACCTGCTGCACTTTGTAGCTCTGGTGAGGAGAGGAGAGGTGTCTGTCTGTCTGTCTGTCTGTCTGTCTGTCTGTCTGTCTGTCTGTCTGTCTGTCTGTCTGTCTGTCTGTCTGTCTGTCTGTCTGTCTGTCTGTCTGTCTGTCTGTCTGTCTGTCTATCTGTCTGTTTATCTGTCTATCTGTCTGTCTATCTGTCTGTTTGTCTGTCTATCTGTCTGTTTGTCTGTCTATCTGCCTGTTTGTCTGTCTATCTGCCTGTTTGTCTGTCTGTCTATCTGCCTGTCTGTCTGTCTGTCTGTCTGTCTATCTGCCTGTTTGTCTGTCTATCTGCCTGTTTGTCTGTCTATCTGCCTGTCTGTCTGCTTATCTGCCTGTCTGTCTGCTTATCTGCCTGTCTGTCTGCTTATCTGCCTGTCTGTCTGCTTATCTGTCTATCTGCCTGTCTGTCTCTGTGGGATGACCTGGTCCTTTCTGGTCCTCTTAGGAAGCACAGAAGAAGGATGATAAACTTCTAGAGTTTCCTGGAAAACTTCAGCATGTCCAGTATGCAGCACGGTGAGACACAGGCACAATAATACTACACTATATATACTGGCTGGGCTCTGGTCAATAGAACTACACTATATATACTGTAAGGGCTCTGGTCAATAGAACTACACTATATATACAGGCTGGGCTCTGGTCAATAGAACTACACTATATATACAGGCTGGGCTCTGGTCAATAGAACTACACTATATATACAGGCTGGGCTCTGGTCAATAGAACTACACTATATATACAGGCTGGGCTCTGGTCAATAATACTACACTATATATACAGGCTGGGCTCTGGTCAATAGAACTACACTATATATACAGGCTGGGCTCTGGTCAATAGAACAACACTATATATACTGGCTGGGCTCTGGTCAATAGAACTACACTATATATACAGGCTGGGCTCTGGTCAATAGAACTACACTATATATACAGGCTGGGCTCTGGTCAATAGAACAACACTATATATACTGGCTGGGCTCTGGTCAATAATACTACACTATATATACAGGCTGGGCTCTGGTCAATAGTACTACACTATATATACTGGCTGGGCTCTGGTCAATAGTACTACACTATATATACTGGCTGGGCTCTGGTCAATAGTACTACACTATATATACAGGCTGGGCTCTGGTCAATAGAACTACACTATATCTACAGGCTGGGCTCTGGTCAATAGTACTACACTATATATACAGGCTGGGCTCTGGTCAATAGTACTACACTATATATACTGGCTGGGCTCTGGTCAATAGTACTACACTATATATACAGGCTGGGCTCTGGTCAATAGGACTACACTATATATACAGGCTGGGCTCTGGTCAATAGAACTACACTATATATACTGTAAGGGCTCTGGTCAATAGAACTACACTATATATACAGGCTGGGCTCTGGTCAATAGTACTACACTATATATACAGGCTGGGCTCTGGTCAATAGAACTACACTATATCTACAGGCTGGGCTCTGGTCAATAGTACTACACTATATATACAGGCTGGGCTCTGGTCAATAGTACTACACTATATATACTGGCAGGGCTCTGGTCAATAGTACTACACTATATATACAGGCTGGGCTCTGGTCAATAGTACTACACTATATATACTGGCAGGGCTCTGGTCAATAGTACTACACTATATATACAGGCTGGGCTCTGATCAATAGTACTACACTATATATACAGGCTGGGCTCTGGTCAATAGTACTACACTATATATACTGTAAGGGCTCTGGTCAATAATACTACACTATATATACAGGCTGGGCTCTGGTCAATAATACTACACTATATATACAGGCTGGGCTCTGGTCAATAGTACTACACTATATATACTGGCTGGGCTCTGGTCAATAGTACTACACTATATATACTGTAAGGGCTCTGGTCAATAGTACTACACTATATATACTGGCTGGGCTCTGGTCAATAGTACTACACTATATATACTGGCTGGGCTCTGGTCAATAATACTACACTATATATACAGGCTGGGCTCTGGTCAATAGAACTACACTATATATACAGGCTGGGCTCTGGTCAATAGTACTACACTATATATACAGGCTGGGCTCTGGTCAATAGTACTACACTATATATACAGGCTAAGGGCTCTGGTCAATAGTACTACACTATATATACAGGCTGGGCTCTGGTCAATAGTACTACACTATATATACAGGCTGGGCTCTGGTCAATAGTACTACACTATATATACTGGCTGGGCTCTGGTCAATAGTACTACACTATATATACTGTAAGGGCTCTGGTCAATAGTACTACACTATATATACAGGCTGGGCTCTGGTCAATAGTACTACACTATATATACTGTAAGGGCTCTGGTCAATAGTACTACACTATATATACAGGCTGGGCTCTGGTCAATAGTACTACACTATATATACAGGCTGGGCTCTGGTCAATAGTACTACACTATATATACTGTAAGGGCTCTGGTCAATAGTACTACACTATATATACAGGCTGGGCTCTGGTCAATAGTACTACACTATATATACAGGCTGGGCTCTGGTCAATAGTACTACACTATATATACTGTAAGGGCTCTAGTCAATAGTACTACACTATATATACAGGCTGGGCTCTGGTCAATAGTACTACACTATATATACAGGCTGGGCTCTGGTCAATAGTACTACACTATATATACAGGCTGGGCTCTGGTCAATAGTACTACACTATATATACTGTAAGGGCTCTGGTCAATAGTACTACACTATATATACAGGCTGGGCTCTGGTCAATAGTACTACACTATATATACAGGCTGGGCTCTGGTCAATAATACTACACTATATATACAGGCTGGGCTCTGGTCAATAATACTACACTATATCTACAGGCTGGGCTCTGGTCAATAATACTACACTATATATACTGGCTGGGCTCTGGTCAATAGTACTACACTATATATACAGGCTGGGCTCTGATCAATAGTACTACACTATATCTACAGGCTGGGCTCTGGTCAATAGTACTACACTATATATACTGGCAGGGCTCTGGTCAATAGTACTACACTATATATACAGGCTGGGCTCTGGTCAATAATACTACACTATATATACAGGCTGGGCTCTGGTCAATAGTACTACACTATATATACTGTAAGGGCTCTGGTCAATAGTACTACACTATATATACAGGCTGGGCTCTGGTCAATAGTACTACACTATATATACTGTAAGGGCTCTAGTAAATACTACTACACTATATATACTGTAAGACCATAGGGCTCTGGTCAATAGTACTACACTATATATACTGTAAGGGCCCTGGTCAATAATACTACACTATATATACTGTAAGGCTGATCTGACTTCAGTAATCATTATCGTGACATAGTGACTCACTGCTACCGTGAACCTTCTTTGCCCTGTGACCTTTCACCCTTTCCCTCCAGGATATCGGTGGAGAACGTAGATGCAGAGTTCCAGTCGCTGTCGTCTCGTATATGCTCAGTAGAGGAGAGCATCCAGGGAGAGACAGAGCTGCTGCTGCAGCTGGACCAGTTCCTACAGGTCAGACATGGAGAGAGAGGACAGGGACACGGAGAGAGAGGACAGGGACACAGAGAGAGAGGACAGGGACACAGAGAGAGAGGACAGGGACACGGAGAGAGAGGACAGGGACACGGAGAGAGAGGACAGGGACACGGAGAGAGAGGACAGGGACACGGAGAGAGAGGACAGGGACACAGAGAGAGAGAGGACAGAGAGAGAGAGAGGACAGAGAGAGAGAGAGGACAGGGAGACAGAGAGAGAGAGAGGACAGGGACACAGAGAGAGAGAGAGGACAGGGACACAGAGAGAGAGAGAGGACAGGGACAGAGAGAGAGAGAGGACAGGGACACGGAGAGAGAGAGGACAGGGAGACAGAGAGAGAGAGAGGACAGGGACACAGAGAGAGAGAGGACAGGGAGACAGAGAGAGAGAGAGGACAGGGAGACAGAGAGAGAGAGAGGACAGGGAGACAGAGAGAGAGAGAGGACAGGGAGACAGAGAGAGAGAGAGGACAGGGACACAGAGAGAGAGAGGACAGGGACACAGAGAGAGAGAGGACAGGGAGACAGAGAGAGAGAGGACAGGGAGACAGAGAGAGAGAGGACAGGGAGACAGAGAGAGAGAGGACAGGGAGACAGAGAGAGAGAGAGGACAGGGAGACAGAGAGAGAGAGGACAGGGAGACAGAGAGAGAGAGAGGACAGGGACACAGAGAGAGAGAGAGGACAGGGAGACAGAGAGAGAGAGAGGACAGGGACACAGAGAGAGAGAGGACAGGGAGACAGAGAGAGAGAGAGGACAGGGAGACAGAGAGAGAGAGAGGACAGGGACACAGAGAGAGAGAGGACAGGCAGACAGAGAGAGAGAGGACAGGGACACAGAGAGAGAGAGGACAGGGACACAGAGAGAGAGAGAGGACAGGGAGACAGAGAGAGAGAGGACAGGGAGACAGAGAGAGGAGAGGTCAGGGACACAGAGAGAGAGAGGACAGGGACACAGAGAGAGAGAGAGGACAGGGAGACAGAGAGAGAGAGGACAGGGACACAGAGAGAGGAGAGGTCAGGGACACAGAGAGAGAGATGTCAGGGATTGTATTTGAGTGTAAGTAAGTGTCTGTACGAGTATAGTAGGCTGAGTGGGTCACGACTTTAGTGTGTGTAACGTGTGTGTAGTAGTAACGTGTGTGTGTGTGTGTGTGTGTGTGTGTGTGTCTGTGTGTGTGTGTGTGTGTAGTAACAGAGTGTGTGTGTAGTAACACAGTGTGTGTGTGTGTGTGTGTGTGTGTGTGTAGTAACAGTGTGTGTGTGTGTGTAGTAACTTGTGTGCATCCTCTTCCTCTCCTAGAATTCGACAGCAGCCCTGGTTGAGTTGCGAAGGCAGAGACAGGAGTTAAGGAACGAAGGGAACAATCTGATCGACTTCTTCTGCGAAGACAGAGAGTCCTTCAGGCTGGACGAGTGTTTCAAAGTGTTCCAAGACTTCTGCCTGAAATTCCAGAAAGCAGTCAAGGTACGAGACCATCGCCCTGTTAGTCTGGAAGACCAGAATAAATCAAAACTGGATGTCAAGGTACGAGACCATCGCCCTGTTAGTCTGGAAGACCAGAATAAATCAAAACTGGATGTCAAGGTACTAGACCATCGTCAAGGTTACCTCACTGTGAATATACAAACAAGCTGTTACAGTTAAATAATGTTAAAACCTTTGGACTGTGTCTCTGCTACTAAATGTGTACTGTTACTCCCCCTGGTGTTCAACAAGTGTTATTACACCTGTAAATACTTTTACACTGTTCTGTCTGTCTCTCTCTACCTCTCCCGTCTCTCTCTCCCCCTCTCTCCCGTCTCTCTCTCTCTACCTCTCCCTACCGCTCCCCCTCTCTCCCGTCTCTCTCTCTCTACCTCTCGCTACCGCTCCCCCTCTCTCCCGTCTCTCTCTCTCTCTACCTCTCACTACCGCTCCCCCTCTCTCCCGTCTCTCTCTACCTCTCGCTACCGCTCCCCCTCTCTCCTGTCTCTCTCTCTCTCTACCTCTCACTACCACTCCCCCTCTCTCCCGTCTCTCTCTCTCTACCTCTCACTACCGCTCCCCCTCTCTCCTGTCTCTCTCTCTCTACCTCTCACTACCGCTCCCCCTCTCTCCCGTCTCTCTCTACCTCTCGCTACCGCTCCCCCTCTCTCCTGTCTCTCTCTCTCTCTACCTCTCACTACCACTCCCCCTCTCTCCCGTCTCTCTCTCTCTACCTCTCGCCACCGCTCCCCCTCTCTCCCGTCTCTCTCTCTCTCTCTACCTCTCGCTACTGCTCCCCCTCTCTCCCGTCTCTCTCTACCTCTCGCTACCGCTCCCCCTCTCTCCCGTCTCTCTCTACCTCTCGCTACCGCTCCCCCTCTCTCCCGTCTCTCTCTCTCTACCTCTCACTACCGCTCCCCCTCTCTCCCGTCTCTCTCTCTCTCTCTCTACCTCTCACTACCGCTCCCCCTCTCTCCCGTCTCTCTCTACCTCTCGCTACCGCTCCCCCTCTCTCCTGTCTCTCTCTCTCTCACCTCTCACTACCACTCCCCCTCTCTCCCGTCTCTCTCTACCTCTCGCTACCGCTCCCCCTCTCTCCCGTCTCTCTCTCTCTACCTCTCACTACCGCTCCCCCTCTCTCCCGTCTCTCTCTCTCTCTCTACCTCTCACTACCGCTCCCCCTCTCTCCCGTCTCTCTCTCTCTCTACCTCTCCCTACCGCTCCCCCTCTCTCCTGTCTCTCTCTCTCTCTCTACCTCTCGCTACCGCTCCCCCTCTCTCCCGTCTCTCTCTCTCTCTACCTCTCACTACCGCTCCCCCTCTCTCCCGTCTCTCTCTCTCTCTACCTCTCACTACCGCTCCCCCTCTCTCCCGTCTCTCTCTCTCTCTACCTCTCACTACCGCTCCCCCTCTCTCCCGTCTCTCTCTACCTCTCGCTACCGCTCCCCCTCTCTCCCGTCTCTCTCTCTCTCCCAATTTCAATTACATTTCAGTTTAAGGGGCTTTATTAGCATGGGAAACATATGTTAACATTACCAAAGCAAGTGTAATAGATAATAAACAAAAGTGAAATAAACAATAAAAAAAATGAACGGTAAACATTACACTCACAAAAAGTTCCAAAAAGAATAAAGACATTTCAAATGTCATATCGTTCCCCTCTCTGCTCTCTAGGACAACCTGGAGCGTGAGCTGAAGGAGGTGTCTCGTCGTCGGATACAGGAGCTCGAGGAGAAACGCCACTCGTGGGCGGGCGGAGAGGAGGTGGGCGGGGTCTTCGGAATGCGCAGCAGCAGCGAGACGGACATAGAGGTGGCTCTTTCCCAGGAGGAAGGGCTCATCGAGCTTCTCAAGTCCCGCCCATGCTCGCCGCACAGCCCCAAGAATGCACTGGGGCGTTCCGGAAGCGTCCGCCGTTCTCGCGGTTCTGCATCTGCAGCGGCTGACCGTCAGCTGACTAGCCTGCTAACTCTAGGCATCACCTCTGACGTTAAGGTCGTAGGGGGGTCACCGAATCCCGGGCGCCGACTGTGGAGGGGGGCCGAGCAGCGGGATTCCTCCCCCATGAGGTCACCTGAAACTGGGCTGAGGAGTCCAAACATCTCCCCTCTGAACCGGCTTCAGACCCAGGGACCTGCGGGTCACACTCAACCCCAGAATCAGCACCCTCAGGTAGACTGGCCTGGTCCACACTCACCTTCCTCTATACCCACCTCCTTAGGTCCGAGGTACAGTCACCATAAACCTCAACCTGGCGTCAACTCAAATCACAGCCCTCAGACAGCAACCACAGACCACAAACCTGGCACAGACCTGAACCGGACCACTGACCCTGACAACAACCACAAACAACCCAGTAGTCTGACCGCCAACCTTGAACGACACAATCTGGTTCCTAAGCTACAAGCGTTCGACCTCGTCTTGACCCCACACGGTCACGACCTGGGAGATGTCGTCACCGACACAGACCTGGAGAAGGACATTCCCAGGGACTCTAACCTCACGGATACACAGAAGAATTCCCAAGGGCGTTCTGAGGGGTGGGAACAGAGGGAGGAAGAGGTGGATGGGAATAGTAGGATGGTGGCTGCAGGGATAGTGAATGAGGAGCCTCCTGTGGGTGAAGTAGAGGAGAAGAAGGGTGTGTCTCAGACAGAGACTGATCGATCTCCATCCACAGCTATTATAGACCTCTCCTCACACGCACAGAGCGGTGACGACCACACGCACACTGACGAGGCTGAGAGTCCAACACACCAGGTATCCGCTTCTTCTATGGCTGAGTCCCCAGCCAATAGCATGCCTTCAGAATCTCAACCCACAAATGAGTACTCAGTGCCTGTGTCCACCACTGACCAGTCAGTGCCTGTCTCCTCCGATGAGTCATCGGTTCCAGCAGTGTCTACCTCAACCAATGAGCTGCCTGCGTCAGTCACCGCTGGTGCCTCTGATAGGTCAGCCCAGGGTACGAATCCCAAGACCAGCCAGGTCTCTAAGCCTTCCAGACCCGCCTCGACCACCACCACCACCACCAGCGGGCGAAAAACTGTCATCCGCACCCTCAACTCCTCAGAGAACCAGGGCATGAGGCGTGTGGTCCCTATCTTCAAGGCCAGTCGACGTGGCTCGATCCCGGGTAAACAGGTGGAGAAACCCCCTGGTCACCAGAGCTCTGGTCCACGGACCACCACCACCACCACCACCTCTAGCCCAGCCAACCGCTCTCTTAGACGGGCAGAGAGGAGCTCCGCCACACCCCGTCGCAATAGCCTCCAGGTCGACGACCCCAAGGCCGTGACCACCACGGGTGTCCACGGCAGTGCCCGAGACCAACCCCAACCTTCCACCCTCCAGAGGAAGCCGTCCGTCCGAAAGCCTCTCCGCCCCGTCGCCCCCAGACCGCCTCCAGAGGAAAAGATGTGCCGCTCCACCCTCCGAGCCCTCGCTGCCGCCGGTGGGGCTGTTCCAATAGCGGAGGGTGGAGGAGGTAACAGCCTCAGTGCCCCCTCGACCCCCTCCCACCGTGGAGGCGTCTCCAACCCCACCCCCCTCCCTGGATTTGCCAGAAACACGGCCGCTTCCTCTTTCAGACGGACCGCTCTCGCCCCCCCGGGGAGTACCCTCACCCCTTCTAAAAACTCCCCCCGTTCCTCCCCTGTCCCCTCTCCCGGACCGTCACCCCTCAGCCGGGCGGGGTCGTTGAGACACCACAGGGTGACCCCCGCGGGCCCCCCAGGCACAGACAACCCCATCAGGAGAACACAAAGTATCAAGGGACCCCTCCGCGCCCCGATCCCCAACTCCCTGCCCCCACAGACCCTCCCTGACTCGCTGGCGCAGCCTAAAGGGCATGCAGGTAAAAACAGCAGCAGTTTCTCTGACAAGTCCACCCACTACAGAGACTTCAGTAAAGCACTGAAACCCACCTGGAGATAGAGGCCTAGTTCCAATACCGACAACATACTTCCTTTTCTCTGGCCTAGTTCCAATACAGACGACATACTTCCTTTTCCCCGGCCTAGTTCCAATACTCACAACATATTTCCTTGCTTCCTTTTCCCCGGCCTAGTTCCAATACAAACTACATGTCACATCAATTATCTTATGTTCTCCAGATCTACAGGGTCGAGTCTTTCAAAATTTATAGAAATAGAATTAAAGGACTTTTTAAAGATGTAAATTAAGTCTAGATTTGTATTTTTGTGATCGTGATTTATCTATCTCTATCTTATAATGTTGTCATTGTATGAAAGAAACCTTTCTACGTCCCAAATAGCCCTCTATTCACTTTATATTCACCTTTATTCACCTTTATCCAGGGCCCATAGGGCTATAGTGCACAATGTAGGGAATAGGGGTCCATTTGGGACAGATCCATGAGTAAGTTTGATCTAGCTGTGTTTTCTGTAAAGCCTGTTCCCAAATTTGTTTGTTTGTATTAGACCAAGTCCCCTGATTTATCAACTGTCATGTCCCGGGCCTGTATTCATAAAGCCTCTCCTAGTAGGAGTGCTGATCTGGGATCAGGTCCCCCCGTTTGTTTATATCATCTTATTCATTGGCTGCATTAAAAACAGGCAGCCCAATTCTGATATTTTGCCCAGTCAAAAGACCAATTATTGCCAAATAGATCAGAATTGGGCTGCCTGTGTAAACGCAGGCCATCGTGATCTAAAATACTAACCTGATTCTAGATCAGCACTCCTCCTCGGAGATGCTTTATGAATACAGGCCCAGGACATGTTGGCTGAAGCACAAACTGATCTGGGACCTGGCTATATCGTTTTTTTTGTATATTTGATTAATGATACAATGAATAAACGTGTACACTTTAACCACTTGTTTAGAGACGTTGTCTGTGTGTGAAATGGCGCCCTGTTCAAAGATAGTGCCTAAAAGAGATATATATTTAACCTCGGCAAGTCAATGACGGCCGACTGAGTTACCTGCCTTACCTTCCTTGTTCAGGGGCAGAATGCCTTTTTCTACTTTGTCAGCTCGGGGATTTGATCCAGCAACCTTTAGGTTACTAGTCCAACGCTCTAACCACTAGGCTACCTGCTCTAACCACTAGGCTACCTGCTCTAACCACTAGGCTACCTGCTCTAACCACTAGGCTACCTGCTCTAACCACTAGGCTACCTGCTCTAACCACTAGGCTACCTGCTCTAACCACTAGGCTACTTGCTCTAACCACTAGGCTACCTGCTCTAACCACTAGGCTCTAACCACTAGGCTACCAGCTCTAACCACTAGGCTACCTGCTCTAACCACTAGACTACCTGCTCTAACCACCAGGCTACCTGCTCTAACCACTAGGCTCCCTGCTCTAACCACTAGGCTCCCTGCTCTAACCACTAGGCTACCTGCTCTAACCACTAGGCTCTAACCACTAGGCTACCTGCTCTAACCACTAGGCTACCCGCTCTAACCACTAGGCTACCTGCTCTAACCACTAGACTACCTGCTCTAACCACCAGGCTACCTGCTCTAACCACTAGGTTACCTGCTCTAACCACTAGGCTCTAACCACTAGGCTACCAGCTCTAACCACTAGGCTACCTGCTCTAACCACTAGGCTCTAACCACTAGGTTACCTGTTCTAACCACTAGGCTAGCTGCTCTAACCACTAGGCTCTAACCAATAGGCTCTAACCAATAGGCTACCAGCTCTAACCACCAGGCTAGCTGCTCTAACAACTAGGTTACCTGTTCTAACCACTAGGCTACCTGCTCTAACCACTAGGCTACCTGCTCTAACCACTAGGCTCTAACCACTAGACTACCTGCTCTAACCACTAGGCTACCTGCTCTAACCACTAGGCTCTAACCACTAGACTACCTGCTCTAACCACTAGACTAGCTGCTCTAACCACTAGGCTACCTGCTCTAACCACTAGGCTAATTGCTCTAACCACTAGGCTACCTGCTCTAACCTCTAGGCTACCTGCTCTAACCACTAGGCTACCTGCTCCAACCACTAGGCTCTAACCACTAGACTACCAGCTCTAACAACTAGGCTAGCTGCTCTAACCACTAGACTACCTGCTCTAACCACTAGGCTACCTGCTCTAACCACTAGACTACCTGCTCTAACCACTAGGCTCTAACCACTAGGCTACCTGCTCTAACCACTAGGCTACCTGCTCTAACCACTAGGCTCTAACCACTAGGCTACCTGCTCTAACCACTAGGCTACCTGCTCTAACCACTAGACTACCTGCTCTAACCACTAGACTCTAACCACCAGGCTACCAGCTCTAACCACTAGGCTACCTGCTGTGCCATTTCAGACGATCAAATCAAATCAAATTTATTTTTATATAGCCCTTCGTACATCAGCTGATATTCTCAAAGTGCTGTACAGAAACCCAGCCTAAAACCCCAAACAGCAAGCAAAGCATGTGAAAGAAGCACGGTGGCTAGGAAAAACTCCCTAGGAAAAACTCCCTAGAAAGGCCAAAAACCTAGGAAGAAACCTAGAGAGGAACCAGGCTATGAGGGGTGGCCAGTCCTCTTCTGGCTGTGCAGGGTGGATATTATAACAGAACATAGTCAAGATGTTAAAATGTTCATAAATGACCAGCATGGTCAAATAATAATAATCATAGTAGTTGTCGAGGGTGCAACAAGCACGTCCGGTGAACAGGTCAGGGTTCCATAGCCGCAGGCAGAACAGTTGAAACTGGAGCAGCAGCACGGCCAGGTGGACTGGGGACAGCAAGGAGTCATCATACCAGGTAGTCCTGAGGCATGGTCCTAGGGCTCAGGTCCTCCGAGAGAAAGACAGAAAGAGAGAAAGAGAGAATTAGAGAGAGCATATTTAAATACACACAGGACACCGGATAAGACAAGAGAAATACTCCAGATGTAACAGACTGACCCTAGCCCCACGACACATAAACTACTGCAGCATAAATACTGGAGGCTGAGACAGGAGGGATCAGAAGACACTGTGGCCCCATCCGGCCCCAACGATGTGTTTTTCACAAGGGGCTTTTCTAAGAATCTGGTTTTCAACAGAAACATATTCAAATAATTCTTAAAACAGATTTTGTATTATAGTTTGTCCATATTTGTTTGTTACATTTTGTAAATAATAATTTTAAAAACAGCTCATTCCTCTCTCCAATGCTGCTCTCTATCTCTCACACAGTGACTTGCGTTTTTTATACTAGGTCATAATGGTATGAGACTTCTGAATGTGAGAGAGTGTGATTAATTCAATATTCTTCCAAATAAAGTTTTTCATGTCAATATTTTTTTTTCACCTTTATTTAACCAGGTAGGCAAGTTAAGAACAAGTTCTCATTTACAATTGCGACCTGGCCAAGATAAAGCAAAGCAGTTTGACAACATACAACAACACAGAGTTACACATGGAGTAAAACAATAATACAGTAGGAAAAATAAGTCTATATACAATGTGAGCAAATGAGGTGAGATAAGGGAGGTAAAGGCAATAAAAAGGCCATGGTGGCGAAGTAAATACAATATAAGCTTGTCTGTGTAAGTTTATAACCAGATAACCATGACGTCTGTCATATCAGATCCTAGATACGTTTTAATATATTTTATTGATTTCTAATAGTTTGCCAAGCTTCATAAAAACCTCCCACCTTGTGGAATGTGTCATAACAAGGCGCCAGAGAGAGAGAGAGAGAGAGAGAGAGAGAGAGAGAGAGACACGACGTCATCACAGCACGACAACTTCTTGCAGAAGATGAAAGAGACTGACAAGTGCCTCTTTCTCCGACCTATTTGAGCGGTTTATGTTTCTCTGTAGACTCCATGTCCTTCGCCGTCTGATGAACGGTTGTTAGTGTATTTTACGTGGTGGGGGGGGGAAAAAAGGGTTGCCAAAATCAGATTTATTTCGAGTGCGAAGACTGGATAAAACGCCACTGTATTTTAGCAACAACGACCATCTGTTTCGGTGAAGGTGAGTTTACTTGTGTGTTTAGATGGTATACACGAGTAAGCAAAGTGTCCACGTATTGCTTGGCGAGCTAAGTAGCTATCTGTGTTTTAAAGAGAAGCGGTAACTTCACAATGCACTGTTTAACCTCAACTTCTAAGCTTAGACTTATACCAGATGTTAGACTGTTTTATGCATTTTATACAACACATCGCAAGCTAACGTCACACAGTCTAACGCATGGTATTTGTTTGTTGTTTTTCAACGCGTGGGAAACAACATGCAACCCCCCCCCCCCCCCCCACACACACACACACAGACGTGCGTAGGTGCATTACCCCAATATCTCCTGGTCAGACCACTCGTGTGTAGGTGCATTACCCCAATATCTCCTGGTCAGACCACTCGTGTGTAGGTGCATTACCCCAATATCTCCTGGTCAGACCACTCGTGTGTAGGTGCATTACCCCAATATCTCCTGGTCAGATCACACGTGTGTAGGTGCAGGGGAACAACTTCCTGCCCCCATTTCCTCTACTTTTATTACATCTGGGATGTTCATGTCTCCAGTTATCAAGTCTGAAGATGAGAGTAGTGTTGATGGGGTTTATGGAGTACTTTTTAAAATCTCTAAACACCCCTTCTCTCTTACCTTGTCCCAGTTTTATCGACCAGGATGGCCCAGCTCTCTTCTCCCATCTGAAGACGGTAGGACAGTAGTCTAGTCTGGAGATGAAGCAGGATCCAGTGACCAAGGGTGATAACAAAGCTACGTCATGTCCAGGAAGGATAGACTCTATTGGGGTAATGATGCTAGCCGGCACCCCCTCCTCCGCTTCCACCCTCTCTTCCTCAATATCCTCCATCTCTTCTTCATCCTCCTTGCAGGAAGAAAGGAGAAAGGGAGATGAGGAGTTAATTTGTCGAGAGGAGGAAGAGGGAGAGGTGGTCAGCGTTTCTATAGTGACCATAGCGGAGGAGTCCTGCCCTTCGGAACCGTTTGGACCTGGCGCCCACGTGGAGGTAGCAGCCAATGAGAGTGCGGTGAGGGATGGAGACTGCCGATCAAAAACTTCCCAAAGTACCCAGACTGAAGAAGAGGAGGAGGAAGAGGAGGAAGAGATGGCTGAAGATGAGAGTGACCATTCTGCCCTGTTGCAGGAGGAGGAGGAGGAGGAGGAGGTGATGAGGGAAGGAACCAGGTGTTTGTCTCGGATGACAACTTGGGGTTGTCGGACAGTCTGACCCCTGGAACACCAACACTCCTCAACATCAAGGTAAGAAATCAACCCTCTCCTCAAGTCTAATTCAGTCCAGAGCACGCGATAGCTCGGTGTACCGTTGTCTCTGAGACACGACCGTGCACCTCCCTAAAATGACCAACCAACGCGGATCTGGGGCGTCTTCTATTAAAAAACAAATTGTGTTTACAGTTAGATACATTTCTTGAGCTCCTCTGAGATTTCGAAAAGAATGAAATCCAACGATCCACTATTCTAGAACACTGCTGTGCCTTCCGGAACATGTTTTTAGATTTCCATCCAGACTACATGGCAGATATGACATTTTTTTTTACATTTTAGTTATTTAGCAGAAGCTCTTATCCAGTTGCAGACGCCATGCTCTACCAACTGAGCCACAGGGAAGACTATTACAACGCTCAGAGAGGCATTTAAACACATTATATAATGTATACCATCTGATGGGCGACGGCTCAGTCGATGATGTGGCACGCAGCCTGTTGGTTGGCGCAATGCAACGCCTGCGCATCTTGTCGGGTAGGAAGTTGACCAATGTGTATGTTCTAAACAGGAACTGGTCCGTTACTGGGGGTTCTAAACAGGAACTGGTCCGTTACTGGGGGTTCTAAACAGGAACTGGTCTGTTACTGGGGGTTCTAAACAGGAACTGGTCCGTTACTGGGGGTTCTAGACAGGAACTGGTCCGTTACTGGGGGTTCTAGACAGGAACTGGTCCGTTACTGGGGGTTCTAAACAGGAACTGGTCCCTTACTGGGGGTTCTAAACAGGAACTGGTCCGTTACTGGGGGTTCTAAACAGGAACTGGTTCCTTACTGGGGGTTCTAGACAGGAAGTGGTTCCTTACTGGGGGTTCTAAACAGGAACTGGTCCGTGACTGGGGGTTCTAGACAGGAACTGGTCCGTGACTGGGGGTTCTAGACAGGAACTGGTTCCTTACTGGGGGTTCTAGACAGGAACTGGTTCCTTACTGGGGGTTCTAGACAGGAACTGGTTCCTTACTGGGGGTTCTAGACGGGAACTGGTCCGTGACTGGGGGTTCTAGACAGGAACTGGTTCCTTACTGGGGGTTCTAGACAGGAACTGGTTCCTTACTGGGGGTTCTAAACAGGAACTGGTTCCTTACTGGGGGTTCTAAACAGGAACTGGTCCGTGACTGGGGGTTCTAGACAGGAACTGGTTCCTTACTGGGGGTTCTAGACGGGAACTGGTCCGTGACTGGGGATTCTAGACAGGAACTGGTTCCTTACTGGGGGTTCTAGACGGGAACTGGTCCGTTACTGGGGGTTCTAGACAGGAACTGGTTCCTTACTGGGGGTTCTAGACAGGAACTGGTTCCTTACTGGGGGTTCTAGACAGGAACTGGTCCCTTACTGGGGGTTCTAGACAGGAACTGGTCCCTTACTGGGGGTTCTAGACAGGAACTGGTCCGTGACTGGGGGGTTCTAGACGGGAACTGGTTCCTTACTGGGGGTTCTAGACAGGAACTGGTTCCTTACTGGGGTTTGCTGAATGAGAGTAGAGCAGCTCTTCTGATGGTAATGAGCTGCCTCCCTATTGGCTGAAGCATGGTTTTACACCCAACCTGCCCCTCTATTGGCTGAAGCATGGTTTTTACACCCAACCTGCCCCTCTATTGGCTGAAGGATGGTATTACACCCAACCTGCCCCTCTATTGGCTGAAGCGTGGTATTACACCCAACCTGCCCCTCTATTGGCTGAAGCGTGGTATTACACCCAACCTGCCCCTCTATTGGCTGAAGGATGGTATTACACCCAACCTGCCCCTCTATTGGCTGAAGGATGGTATTACACCCAACCTGCCCCTCTATTGGCTGAAGCGTGGTTTTACACCCAACCTGCCCCTCTATTGGCTGAAGGATGGTATTACACCCAACCTGCCCCTCTATTGGCTGAAGGATGGAATTTTACTGGCAGGTCCAACATGTTAATGTTGTGTAGTGCCTCCATGCATGGGGCTGTGTGTGTATTAGCAGGATGGCCAGTTGTAAGGGGCTGTGTGTGTATTAGCAGGATGGCCAGTTGTAAGGGGCTGTGTGTGTATTAGCAGGATGGCCAGTTGTAAGGGGCTGTGTGTGTATTAGCAGGATGGCCAGTTGTAAGGGGCTGTGTGTGTATTAGCAGGATGGCCAGTTGTAAGGGGCTGTGTGTGTATTAGCAGGATGGCCAGTTGTAAGGGGCTGTGTGTGTATTAGCAGGATGGCCAGTTGTAAGGGGCTGTGTGTGTATTAGCAGGATGGCCAGTTGTAAGGGGCTGTGTGTGTATTAGCAGGATGGCCAGTTGTAAGGGGCTGTGTGTGTATTAGCAGGATGGCCAGTTGTAAGGGGCTGTGTGTGTATTAGCAGGATGGCCAGTTGTAAGGGGCTGTGTGTGTATTAGCAGGATGGCCAGTTGTAAGGGGCTGTGTGTGTATTAGCAGGATGGCCAGTTGTAAGGGGCTGTGTGTGTATTAGCAGGATGGCCAGTTGTAAGGGGCTGTGTGTGTATTAGCAGGATGGCCAGTTGTAAGGGGCTGTGTGTGTATTAGCAGGATGGCCAGTTGTAAGGGGCTGTGTGTGTATTAGCAGGATGGCCAGTTGTAAGGGGCTGTGTGTGTATTAGCAGGATGGCCAGTTGTAAGGGGCTGTGTGTGTATTAGCAGGATGGCCAGTTGTAAGGGGCTGTGTGTGTATTAGCAGGATGGCCAGTTGTAAGGGGCTGTGTGTGTATTAGCAGGATGGCCAGTTGTAAGGGGCTGTGTGTGTATTAGCAGGATGGCCAGTTGTAAGGGGCTGTGTGTGTATTAGCAGGATGGCCAGTTGTAAGGGGCTGTGTGTGTATTAGCAGGATGGCCAGTTGTAAGGGGCTGTGTGTGTATTAGCAGGATGGCCAGTTGTAAGGGGCTGTGTGTGTATTAGCAGGATGGCCAGTTGTAAGGGGCTGTGTGTGTATTAGCAGGATGGCCAGTTGTAAGGGGCTGTGTGTGTATTAGCAGGATGGCCAGTTGTAAGGGGCTGTGTGTGTATCGGCAGGATGGCCAGTGTATATTAAAAAAAAATATATATATTTTTTAATTTAACCTTTTTTATTTAACTAGGCAAGTCAGTTAAGAACAGATTCTTACTTACAATGACGGCCTAGGAACAGTGGGTTAACTGTTAACTTGTTCAGGGGCAGAACGACAGATTGTTTACCTTGTCAGCTCAGGGTTTCGATATATGTATTGGCAGAATGGCCAGTTCCTGTCCAGTTGGCCACATGTTTCCTGTTCAGAGCAGTTCATACTGGGTAGTATACAGTACCTGTCGAAAGTTTGGACACCCCTAGGGGTCTACATTGTAGAATAATAGTGAAGACATCAAAACTATGAAATAACACATATGGAATAATGTAGTAACCAAAAAAGTGTTAAACAAATCAGAATATATTTTATATTTGAAATTCTTCAAAGTAGCCACCCTTTGCCTTGATGACAGCTTTGCACACTCTTGGCATTCTCTCAACCAGCATCATGAGGTAGTCATCTGGAATGCATTTCAATTAACAGGTGTGCCTTGTTAAAAGTTCATTTGTGCAATTTCTTTCCTCAATGCGTTTGAGCCAATCAGTTGTGTTGTGACAAGGTAGGGGTGGTATACAGACCAAGTTCATATTATGGCAAGAACTAAGCAAAGAGAAGCGACAGTCCATCATTACTTTAAGACGTGAAGGTCAGTCAATGTGGAAAATGTCAAGATCTTTGAAAGTTTTTTCAAGTGAAGTCGCAAAAACCATCAAGCGCTATGATGAAACCCAGTTGAGATGGTTTGGGATGAGTTGGACCGCAGAGTGAAGGAAAAGCAGCCAACAAGTGCTCAGCATATGTGGGAACTCTTTCAAGACTGTTGGAAAAGCATTCCTCATGAAGCTGGTTGAGAGAATGCCAAGAGTGTGCAAATGATTCCATATGTGTTATTTCATAGTTCGGATGTCTTCACTATTCTAATACAATGTAGATAATAGTACAAATAAAAACCCTAGGTGTGTCCAAACTTTTGACTGTTCCTGTATATTTAATATCCATATGGTAATATTTTGAAACACTCAGCTCCGTGTAACATCCATTTATATAGTTTACTGTGGTCTCTCTCCCTCTGTCCTCTGACAGCTGTTTCCTCCACACGCACCAAGCCCTGCCCCCTACATTTACTATAGGTTTGTTCTCTTGGGTCCAAATGTTCTTGTTCTTAATACAATGGCCAGTTCTAGCTAGCCAGTTCTAGCTGTCTGGCTGCTGTGGCTGGCTAGCTGTCTGGCTGCTGTGGCTGGCTAGCTGTCTGGCTGCTGTGGCTGTCTGGCTGCTGTGGCTGCTGTGGCTGTCTGGCTGCTGTGGCTGGCTAGCTGTCTGGCTGCTGTGGCTGGCTAGCTGTCTGGCTGCTGTGGCTGGCTAGCTGTCTGGCTGCTGTGGCTGGCTAGCTGTCTGGCTGCTGTGGCTGGCTAGCTGTCTGGCTGCTGTGGCTGGCTAGCTGTCTGGCTGCTGTGGCTGGCTAGCTGTCTGGCTGCTGTGGCTGGCTAGCTAGCTGTGGCTGGCTAGCTGCTGGGCTGGCTAGCTAGCTGTGGCTGGCTAGCTAGCTGTGGCTGCTGTGGCTGGCTAGCTAGCTGGCTGCTGTGGCTGCTGTGGCTGGCTGGCTAGCTAGCTAGCTGGATGCTCCACACGCACCAAGCCCTGCCCCCAGTCACTTCAGCAGGGCGGGTTAAATTTACTATAGGTTTGCATGCCGTTCTCTTGGGTCCAAATGCGGTCAAGATTGTTCCAAACAAGAACGTTGTTGCTTTCCACTTTGTTCTTAATACAATGGCCAGTTCTCGCTGGCTGCTGTGGCTAGCTGGCTGCTGTGGCTAGCTGGCTGCTGTGGCTAGCTGGCTGCTGTGGCTAGCTGGCTGCTGTGGCTGGCTGGCTGCTGTGGCTGGCTGGCTGCTGTGGCTGGCTGGCTGCTGTGGCTGGCTGTGGCTGGCTGGCTGCTGTGGCTAGCTGTGGCTAGCTGTGGCTAGCTGGCTGCTGTGGCTAGCTGTGGCTAGCTGGCTGCTGTGGCTAGCTGTGGCTAGCTGGCTCCTAACTCCCTCTAACCACTCTGACGTCATATCAAACACTTATATGATTCCAACAGTTCACCCAAGTGTTTTGATCTGTCGCAAGTCAAATCGCAATCGCATATCGTTAACCCCCTAGGTCATTCCATAGTTGGCCGTTGTCCTGGCATTTCACTAATCACAGGCTTGATAATGTTGTGTTTAGGTGAGTCAAATGTGTAGTGCAAGGACAAAAACTACAATGATCACCCCTCTGGGTTCCCCGGGATTAAGAAACACTGTCTTACATGACGGAGAATCAAATACAGATCTGTATCCACGTGCATCATATCTGTTCTACTCAATACGTTTCTATCTGAATGTATTGTGACGTTGCATTGTCCTGACTCCTGGCCTTCCACTGTCCTGACTCCTGGCCTTCCACTGTCCTGACTCCTGGCCTTCCACTGTCCTGACTCCTGGCCTTACTCACTGTCCTGACTCCTGGCCTTCCACTGGCCTGACTCCTGGCCTTCCACTGGCCTGACTCCTGGCCTGACTCCTGGCCTGACTCCTGGCCTTCCACTGTCCTGACTCCTGGCCTTCCACTGGCCTGACTCCTGGCCTTCCACTGTCCTGACTCCTGGCCTTCCACTGGCCTGACTCCTGGCCTTCCATTGTCCTGACTCCTGGCCTTCCACTGTCCTGACTCCTGGCCTTCCACTGTCCTGACTCCTGGCCTTCCACTGTCCTGACTCCTGGCCTTCCACTGTCCTGACTCCTGGCCTTCCACTGTCCTGACTCCTGGCCTTCCACTGTCCTGACTCCTGGCCTTCCACTGTCCTGACTCCTGGCCTTCCACTGTCCTGACTCCTGGCCTTCCACTGTCCTGACTCCTGGCCTGACTCCTGGCCTTCCACTGTCCTGACTCCTGGCCTTCCACTGTCCTGACTCCTGGCCTTCCACTGTCCTGACTCCTGGCCTTCCACTGTCCTGACTCCTGGCCTTCCACTGTCCTGACTCCTGGCCTTCCACTGTCCTGACTCCTGGCCTGACTCCTGGCCTTCCACTGGCCTGACTCCTGTCCTGACTCCTGGCCTTCCACTGTCCTGACTCCTGGCCTTCCACTGTCCTGACTCCTGGCCTTCCACTGTCCTGACTCCTGGCCTTCCACTGGCCTGACTCCTGGCCTTCCACTGTCCTGACTCCTGGCCTTCCACTGTCCTGACTCCTGGCCTTCCACTGTCCTGACTCCTGGCCTTCCACTGTCCTGACTCCTGGCCTTCCACTGGCCTGACTCCTGGCCTTCCACTGTCCTGACTCCTGGCCTTCCACTGTCCTGACTCCTGGCCTTCCACTGGCCTGACTCCTGGCCTTCCACTGGCCTGACTCCTGGCCTTCCACTGGCCTGACTCCTGTCCTGTCCTGACTCCTGGCCTTCCACTGTCCTGACTCCTGGCCTTCCACTGTCCTGACTCCTGGCCTTCCACTGTCCTGACTCCTGGCCTTCCACTGTCCTGACTCCTGGCCTTCCACTGTCCTGACTCCTGGCCTTCCACTGTCCTGACGACTCCTGGCCTTCCACTGTCCTGACTCCTGGCCTTCCACTGTCCTGACTCCTGGCCTTCCACTGTCCTGACTCCTGGCCTTCCACTGTCCTGACTCCTGGCCTTCCACTGTCCTGACTCCTGGCCTTCCACTGTCCTGACTCCTGGCCTTCCACTGTCCTGACTCCTGGCCTTCCACTGTCCTGACTCCTGGCCTGACTCCTGGCCTGACTCCTGGCCTGACTCCTGGCCTGACTCCTGGCCTGACTCCTGGCCTTCCACTGTCCTGACTCCTGGCCTTCCACTGTCCTGACTCCTGGCCTCCCTGCCTGACTCCTGGCCTGTCCGCCTGCCTCCTGACTCCTGGCCTTCCACTGTCCTGACTCCTGGCCTTCCACTGTCCTGACTCCTGGCCTTCCACTGTCCTGACTCCTGGCCTTCCACTGGCCTGACTCCTGGCCTTCCACTGTCCTGACTCCTGGCCTGACTCCTGGCCTGACTCCTGGCCTGTACTCCTGGCCTGACTCCTGGCCTTCCACTGTCCTGACTCCTGGCCTTCCACTGTCCTGACTCCTGGCCTTCCACTGTCCTGACTCCTGGCCTTCCACTGGCCTGACTCCTGTCCTGACTCCTGGCCTTCCACTGTCCTGACTCCTGGCCTTCCACTGTCCTGACTCCTGGCCTTCCACTGGCCTGACTCCTGGCCTTCCACTGTCCTGACTCCTGGCCTGACTCCTGGCCTTCCACTGTCCTGACTCCTGGCCTTCCACTGTCCTGACTCCTGGCCTTCCACTGTCCTGACTCCTGGCCTTCCACTGTCCTGACTCCTGGCCTTCCACTGTCCTGACTCCTGGCCTTCCACTGTCCTGACTCCTGGCCTTCCACTGTCCTGACTCCTGGCCTTCCACTGTCCTGACTCCTGGCCTGACTCCTGGCCTGACTCCTGGCCTGACTCCTGGCCTGACTCCTGGCCTGACTCCTGGCCTTCCACTGTCCTGACTCCTGGCCTTCCACTGTCCTGACTCCTGGCCTTCCACTGTCCTGACTCCTGGCCTTCCACTGTCCTGACTCCTGGCCTTCCACTGTCCTGACTCCTGGCCTTCCACTGTCCTGACTCCTGGCCTGACTCCTGGCCTTCCACTGTCCTGACTCCTGGCCTTCCACTGTCCTGACTCCTGGCCTTCCACTGTCCTGACTCCTGGCCTTCCACTGGCCTGACTCCTGGCCTTCCACTGTCCTGACTCCTGGCCTGACTCCTGGCCTGACTCCTGGCCTGACTCCTGGCCTGACTCCTGGCCTTCCACTGTCCTGACTCCTGGCCTTCCACTGTCCTGACTCCTGGCCTTCCACTGTCCTGACTCCTGGCCTTCCACTGTCCTGACTCCTGGCCTTCCACTGTCCTGACTCCTGGCCTTCCACTGTCCTGACTCCTGGCCTTCCACTCCTGGCCTTCCACTGTCCTGACTCCTGGCCTTCCACTGTCCTGACTCCTGGCCTGACTCCTGGCCTTCCACTGTCCTGACTCCTGGCCTTCCACTGTCCTGACTCCTGGCCTTCCACTGTCCTGACTCCTGGCCTTCCACTGTCCTGACTCCTGGCCTTCCACTGTCCTGACTCCTGGCCTTCCACTGTCCTGACTCCTGGCCTTCCACTGTCCTGGCTCCTGGACTCCTGGCCTGACTCCTGGCCTTCCACTGGCCTGACTCCTGGCCTTCCACTGTCCTGACTCCTGGCCTTCCACTGTCCTGACTCCTGGCCTTCCACTGTCCTGACTCCTGGCCTTCCACTGTCCTGACTCCTGGCCTTCCACTGTCCTGACTCCTGGCCTTCCACTGTCCTGACTCCTGGCCTGACTCCTGGCCTGACTCCTGGCCTTCCACTGTCCTGACTCCTGGCCTTCCACTGTCCTGACTCCTGGCCTTCCACTGTCCTGACTCCTGGCCTTCCACTGTCCTGACTCCTGGCCTGACTCCTGGCCTTCCACTGTCCTGACTCCTGGCCTTCCACTGTCCTGACTCCTGGCCTTCCACTGGCCTGACTCCTGGCCTTCCACTGTCCTGACTCCTGGCCTTCCACTGTCCTGACTCCTGGCCTTCCACTGTCCTGACTCCTGGCCTTCCACTGTCCTGACTCCTGGCCTTCCACTGTCCTGACTCCTGGCCTTCCACTGTCCTGACTCCTGGCCTTCCACTGTCCTGACTCCTGGCCTGACTCCTGGCCTTCCACTGTCCTGACTCCTGGCCTTCCACTGTCCTGACTCCTGGCCTTCCACTGTCCTGACTCCTGGCCTTCCACTGTCCTGACTCCTGGCCTTCCACTGTCCTGACTCCTGGCCTTCCACTGTCCTGACTCCTGGCCTGACTCCTGGCCTTCCCTGTCCTGACTCCTGGCCTTCCACTGTCCTGACTCCTGGCCTTCCACTGTCCTGACTCCTGGCCTTCCACTGTCCTGACTCCTGGCCTTCCACTGTCCTGACTCCTGGCCTGACTCCTGGCCTTCCACTGTCCTGACTCCTGGCCTGACTCCTGGCCTTCCACTGTCCTGACTCCTGGCCTCCACTGTCCTGACTCCTGGCCTTCCACTGTCCTGACTCCTGGCCTTCCACTGTCCTGACTCCTGGCCTTCCACTGTCCTGACTCCTGGCCTTCCACTGTCCTGACTCCTGGCCTTCCACTGTCCTGACTCCTGGCCTTCCACTGGCCTGACTCCTGGCCTTCCACTGGCCTGACTCCTGGCCTTCCACTGTCCTGACTCCTGGCCTTCCACTGTCCTGACTCCTGGCCTTCCACTGTCCTGACTCCTGGCCTTCCACTGTCCTGACTCCTGGCCTTCCACTGTCCTGACTCCTGGCCTTCCACTGTCCTGACTCCTGGCCTTCCACTGTCCTGACTCCTGGCCTTCCACTGTCCTGACTCCTGGCCTTCCACTGTCCTGACTCCTGGCCTTCCACTGTCCTGACTCCTGGCCTTCCACTGTCCTGACTCCTGGCCTTCCACTGTCCTGACTCCTGACTCCTGGCCTTCCACTGTCCTGACTCCTGGGCCTTCCACTGGCCTGACTCCTGGCCTTCCACTGGCCTGACTCCTGGCCTGACTCCTGGCCTGACTCCTGGCCTGACTCCTGGCCTTCCACTGTCCTGACTCCTGGCCTTCCACTGTCCTGACTCCTGGCCTTCCACTGTCCTGACTCCTGGCCTTCCACTGTCCTGACTCCTGGCCTTCCACTGTCCTGACTCCTGGCCTTCCACTGTCCTGACTCCTGGCCTTCCACTGTCCTGACTCCTGGCCTTCCACTGTCCTGACTCCTGGCCTTCCACTGTCCTGACTCCTGG
>NC_138308.1:98988660-98996160 GCF_965601325.2 Salmo salar | reverse complement strand
AGGAAAAACTCCCTAGAAAGGCCAAAACCTAGGAAGAAACCTAGAGAGGAACCAGGCTATGAGGGGTGGCTAGTCCTCTTCTGGCTGTGCCGGGTAGAGAGGAACCAGGCTATGAGGGGTGGCCAGTCCTCTTCTGGCTGTGCCAGGTGGAGATTATAACAGAACATGGCCAAGATGTTCAAATGTTCATAGCTGACCAGCAGGGTCAAATAATAATAATCACAGTAGTTGTCGAGGGTTCAACAAGTCAGCACCTCAGGAGTAAATGTCAGTTGGCTTTTCATAGCTGATCATTCAGAGGTCGAGACAGCAGGTGCTGTAGAGAGAGAGAAGGGGAGAGGGATTAAGTTCAACAGCAGATAAGACAGGAGAATTACAGCAGATAAGGCAGACTGACCCTAGCCCTCCGGGCACATAGACTATTGCAGCATAGATACTGGAGGCTGAGACACTGTGGCCCCGACCGATGAACGATACCCTCGGACAGGGCCAAACAGACAGGATATAACTGCACCCACTTTGCCAAAGCACAGCCCCCACACCACTAGAGGGATATCAACAGACCACCAGGCTGAGTATAGACCCCACACCACTAGAGGGATATCAACAGACCACCAGGCTGAGTATAGACCCCACACCACTAGAGGGATATCAACAGACCACCAGGCTGAGTATAGACCCCACACCACTAGAGGGATATCAACAGACCACCAGGCTGAGTATAGACCCCACACCACTAGAGGGATATCAACAGACCAGGCTGAGTATAGACCCCACACCACTAGAGGGATATCAACAGCCCTGAGACCAGGCTGAGTATAGACCCCACACCACTAGAGGGATATCAACAGACCACCAGGCTGAGTATAGCCCCCACACCACTAGAGGGATATCAACAGACCACCAGGCTGAGTATAGACCCCACACCACTAGAGGGATATCAACAGACCACCAGGCTGAGTATAGCCCCCACACCACTAGAGGGATATCAACAGACCACCAGGCTGAGTATAGACCCCACACCACTAGAGGGATATCAACAGACCACCAGGCTGAGTATAGACCCCACACCACTAGAGGGATATCAACAGACCAGGCTGAGTATAGACCCCACACCACTAGAGGGATATCAACAGACCAGGCTGAGTATAGACCCCACACCACTAGAGGGATATCAACAGACCACCAGGCTGAGTATAGACCCCACACCACTAGAGGGATATCAACAGACCACCAGGCTGAGTATAGACCCCACACCACTAGAGGGATATCAACAGACCACCAGGCTGAGTATAGACCCCACACCACTAGAGGGATATCAACAGACCAGGCTGAGTATAGACCCCACACCACTAGAGGGATATCAACAGACCAGGCTGAGTATAGACCCCACACCACTAGAGGGATATCAACAGACCAGGCTGAGTATAGACCCCACACCACTAGAGGGATATCAACAGACCAGGCTGAGTATAGACCCCACACCACTAGAGGGATATCAACAGACCACCAGGCTGAGTATAGACCCCACACCACTAGAGGGATATCAACAGACCAGGCTGAGTATAGACCCCACACCACTAGAGGGATATCAACAGACCAGGCTGAGTATAGACCCCACACCACTAGAGGGATATCAACAGACCAGGCTGAGTATAATGAAAAAAGGCCTGGCATGATGTGACAGCATGGAAGAGCGCTAGTAAGCCAGTGACTAGTGGAGAGAGGAGACGGTCAAGCAGAGACGGCTCGGGCGGTTTGCCATTCACCTTCACACCATCGGGCCAGACAACACTCAATCATAGGACCTAGTGTAGAGAGTCTTCAATAGAGACTTAAAGGTCGAGACTGAGTCTACGTCTCTCACATGGGTAGGCAGACCATTCCATAAAAATGGAGCTCTATAGGAGAAAGCCCTGCCTCCAGCTGTTTGCTTAGAAATTCTAGGGACAATAAGGAGGCCTGCGTCTTGTGACCGTAGCGTACGTGTAGGTATGTACGGCAGGACCAAATCTGAAAGATAGGTAGGAGCAAGCCCATGTAATGCTTTGTAGGTTAGCAGTAAAACCTTGAAATCAGCCCTTGCCTTAACAGGAAGCCAGTGTAGAGAGGCTAGCACTGGGGTAATATGATCAAGATTTTAGAGCTGGGGGGGATATGGTTACTAGGGTAACCAGGAGGAGAGGCCTCATTTAGAGCTGGGGGGGATATGGTTACTAGGGTAACCAGGAGGAGAGGCCTCATTTAGAGCTGGGGGGGATATGGTTACTAGGGTAACCAGGAGGAGAGGCCTCATTTAGAGCTGGGGGGGATATGGTTACTAGGGTAACCAGGAGGAGAGGCCTCATTTAGAGCTGGGGGGGATATGGTTACTAGGGTAACCAGGAGGAGAGGCCTCATTTAGAGCTGGGGGGGGAGATATGGTTACTAGGGTAACCAGGAGGAGAGGCCTCATTTAGAGCTGGGGGGGGATATGGTTACTAGGGTAACCAGGAGGAGAGGCCTCATTTAGAGCTGGGGGGATATGGTTACTAGGGTAACCAGGAGGAGAGGCCTCATTTAGAGCTGGGGGGGGGGGGATATGGTTACTAGGGTAACCAGGAGGAGAGGCCTCATTTAGAGCTGGGGGGGGGATATGGTTACTAGGGTAACCAGGAGGAGAGGCCTCATTTAGAGCTGGGGGGGGGATATGGTTACTAGGGTAACCAGGAGGAGAGGCCTCATTTAGAGCTGGGGGGGAGATATGGTTACTAGGGTAACCAGGAGGAGAGGCCTCATTTAGAGCTGGGGGGGATATGGTTACTAGGGTAACCAGGAGGAGAGGCCTCATTTAGAGCTGGGGGGGGGAGATATGGTTACTAGGGTAACCAGGAGGAGAGGCCTCATTTAGAGCTGGGGGGGATATGGTTACTAGGGTAACCAGGAGGAGAGGCCTCATTTAGAGCTGGGGGGGGGAGATATTGGTTACTAGGGTAACCAGGAGGAGAGGCCTCATTTAGAGCTGGGGGGGGAGATATGGTTACTAGGGTAACCAGGGGGTGAGGCCTCATTTAGAGCTGGGGGGGGATATGGTTACTAGGGTAACCAGGAGGAGAGGCCTCATTTTAGAGCTGGGGGGATATGGTTACTAGGGTAACCAGGAGGAGAGGCCTCATTTAGAGCTGGGGGGGGGGGGGGGATATGGTTACTAGGGTAACCAGGAGGAGAGGCCTCATTTAGAGCTGGGGGGGGAGATATGGTTACTAGGGTAACCAGGAGGAGAGGCCTCATTTAGAGCTGGGGGGGGAGATATGGTTACTAGGGTAACCAGGAGGAGAGGCCTCATTTAGAGCTGGGGGGGGGATATGGTTACTAGGGTAACCAGGAGGAGAGGCCTCATTTAGAGCTGGGGGGGAGATATGGTTACTAGGGTAACCAGGAGGAGAGGCCTCATTTAGAGCTGGGGGGGGGGGGATATGGTTACTAGGGTAACCAGGAGGAGAGGCCTCATTTAGAGCTGGGGGGGGGGATATGGTTACTAGGGTAACCAGGAGGAGAGGCCTCATTTAGAGCTGGGGGGGGGGATATGGTTACTAGGGTAACCAGGAGGAGAGGCCTCATTTAGAGCTGGGGGGGGAGATATGGTTACTAGGGTAACCAGGGGGTGAGGCCTCATTTAACACAGTAAATTCATCAGGCTTGAGCCATGTTTCAGTCAGGCCAATCACATCAAGATTATTATCAGTGATTAGTTCATTGACTATAACTGCCTTGGAAGTGACAATCTCTTTCAATAATGACAGGAATGGAGGAGGTCTTTATTCCAGTGAGATTGCTAAGGCGAACACAGCCATGTTTAGTTTAGCCCTACCTAGCTCGAGGCACGGACACGGTCTCAATGGGGAAAGCTGAGCTGACTACACTGTCCTAGTGGTTAGAGCGTTGGGACAGTAACCGGAAGGTTGCTAGATCGAATCCCTGAGCTGACAAGGTAAAAATCTGTCGTTCTGCCCCTGAACAAGACGGTTAACCCACTCTTCACCGGGCGCCGAAGTCGTGGTTGTCGATTATGGCAGCATCTCTCTGATTCAGAACGGTTGGGTTAAATGCGGAGGACACATTTAGGTTGAATACATTGTTGGACAACTGACTAGGTATCCCCGTTTTCCTTTCCACTAAGCTGGCAGGCTGGCTAACAGCCTGCACCCTATCTCATTGTGGAGCTTGAGCCCTGTCTATCTCCAGCTAGGATGGAGTCCGTCACTCCCCCTAACTCAGAGGGGCTGGAGACATTTACTCAATAACAACACACATCCTCGCTAAGTTAAAACGCTGATGTTATGTTGCTTGCTGACCCGTTTCATCCTAACATCGTTGGTGCTGACGTGGATAACAATATCTCTATACTCTCTACACTCGCCAGTTTTAGCTTTAGCCAGCACCGTCTTTAGATTAGCCTTAACGTCGGTAGCCCTCCCCCCTGGTAAACAGTGTATGATCGCTGGATGATTCGTTTTAAGTCTAATACTGCGGGTAATGGAGTCGCCAATGACTAGGGTTTTACATTTGTCAGAGCTAATGGTGGGAGCCGTCGGCGTCTCAGACCCCGTAACGGGAGGAGGAGAGACCAGAGAAGGCTCTGACCCCGTAACGGGAGGGACCAGAGAAGGCTCTGACCCCGTAACGGGAGGGACCAGAGAAGGCTCTGACCCCGTAACGGGAGGGACCAGAGAAGGCTCTGACCCCGTAACGGGAGGAGGAGAGACCAGAGAAGGCTCTGACCCCGTAACGGGAGGAGGAGAGACCAGAGAAGGCTCAGACCCCGTAACGGGAGGGACCAGAGAAGGCTCTGACCCCGTAACGGGAGGGACCAGAGAAGGCTCTGACCCCGTAACGGGAGGGACCAGAGAAGGCTCTGACCCCGTAACGGGAGGGACCAGAGAAGGCTCTGACCCCGTAACGGGAGGAGGAGAGACCAGAGAAGGCTCTGACCCCGTAACGGGGAGAGACCAGAGAAGGCTCTGACCCCGTAACGGGAGGAGGAGAGACCAGAGAAGGCTCTGACCCCATAGCGGGAGGAGGAGAGACCAGAGAAGGCTCTGACCCCGTAACGGGAGGGGGTGAGACCTGAGAAGGCTCTGACCCCGTAACGGGAGAGACCAGAGAAGGCTCTGACCCCGTAACGGGAGGAGGAGAGACCAGAGAAGGCTCTGACCCCATAGCGGGAGGAGGAGAGACCAGAGAAGGCTCTGACCCCGTAACGGGAGGGGGTGAGACCTGAGAAGGCTCTGACCCCGTAGCGGGAGAGACCAGAGAAGGCTCTGACCCCATAGCGGGAGGAGGAGAGACCAGAGAAGGCTCTGACCCCGTAACGGGAGGAGGAGAGACCAGAGAAGGCTCTGACCCCGTAACGGGAGGAGGAGAGACCAGAGAAGGCTCTGACCCCGTAGCGGGAGAGACCAGAGAAGGCTCTGACCCCGTAACGGGAGGGACCAGAGAAGGCTCTGACCCCATAGCGGGAGGAGGAGAGACCAGAGAAGGCTCTGACCCCGTAACGGGAGGAGGAGAGACCTGAGAAGGCTCTGACCCCGTAACGGGAGGGACCAGAGAAGGCTCTGACCCCATAGCGGGAGGAGGAGAGACCAGAGAAGGCTCTGACCCCGTAACGGGAGGGGGAGAGACCAGAGAAGGCTCTGACCCCGTAACGGGAGGGACCAGAGAAGGCTCTGACCCCATAGCGGGAGGAGGAGAGACCAGAGAAGGCTCTGACCCCGTAACGGGAGGAGGAGAGACCAGAGAAGGCTCTGACCCCGTAACGGGAGGGACCAGAGAAGGCTCAGACCCCGTAACGGGAGGAGGAGAGACCAGAGAAGGTTCTGACCCCGTAACGGGAGGGACCAGAGAAGGCTCTGACCCCATAGCGGGAGGAGGAGAGACCAGAGAAGGCTCTGACCCCGTAACGGGAGGGACCAGAGAAGGCTCTGACCCCGTAACGGGAGGGACCAGAGAAGGCTCTGACCCCGTAACGGGAGGAGGAGAGACCAGAGAAGGCTCAGACCCCGTAACGGGAGGGACCAGAGAAGGCTCTGACCCCGTAACGGGAGGGACCAGAGAAGGCTCTGACCCCGTAACGGGAGGGACCAGAGAAGGCTCTGACCCCGTAACGGGAGGAGGAGAGACCAGAGAAGGCTCTGACCCCGTAACGGGAGGGGGAGAGACCAGAGAAGGCTCTGACCCCGTAACGGGAGGGGGAGAGACCAGAGAAGGCTCTGACCCCGTAACGGGAGGAGGAGAGACCAGAGAAGGCTCTGACCCCGTAGCGGGAGGGGGTGAGACCTGAGAAGGCTCTGACCCCGTAGCGGGAGAGACCAGAGAAGGCTCTGACCCCATAGCGGGAGGAGGAGAGACCAGAGAAGGCTCTGACCCCGTAACGGGAGGGGGTGAGACCTGAGAAGGCTCTGACCCCGTAGCGGGAGAGACCAGAGAAGGCTCTGACCCCATAGCGGGAGGAGGAGAGACCAGAGAAGGCTCTGACCCCGTAACGGGAGAGACCAGAGAAGGCTGACTCGTCCCTTAGCGGGGCAAACTGGTTCAAAGTTTCTATCGGCTGAGTAAGCAACAACTGGCTGAGCATGCTGACAGCATTCCTTTCCTGAGGCCTCACGCTCACGCTCTCATGCACACACCCACACGTGAGCATACACACACATTCTCTGTCACACACTCATTCGCTCTCACAATGATTGTCTCACACACTCAGGGTTTCAGTTAGGAAAATGTGGCTGTGGACATTTGACCTGCGCCATTTTAATTTGTCAGACATTTGAGAAATGTACCATATGCATTGGGTGCGTAACCTGATTAGGGGGCGTCCAATCACAGTCCCTCAGAATGGCAGGGCGTCCAATCACAGTCCTCAGAATGGCAGGGCGTCCAACCACAGTCCTCAGAATGGCAGGGCGTCCAACCCACAGTGCTCAGAATGGCAGGGCGTCCAACCACAGTCCCTCAGAATGGCAGGGCGTCCAACCACAGTCCTCAGAATGGCAGGGCGTCCAACCACAGTCCTCAGAATGGCAGGGCGTCCCACCACAGTCCTCAGAATGGCAGGGCGTCCAACCACAGTCCTCACAATGGCAGGGCGTCCAACCACAGTCCTCAGAATGGCAGGGCGTCCAACCACAGTCCTCAGAATGGCAGGGCGTCCAACCACAGTCCTCAGAATGGCAGGGCGTCCAACCACAGTCCTCAGAATGGCAGGGCGTCCAACCACAGTCCTCAGAATGGCAGGGCGTCCAACCACAGTCCTCAGAATGGCAGGGCGTCCAACCACAGTGCTCAGAATGGCAGGGTGTCCAACCACAGTCCTCAGAATGGCAGGGTGTCCAACCACAGTCCTCAGAATGGCAGCGCGTCCAACCACAGTCCTCAGAATGGCAGGGTGTCCAACCACAGTCCTCAGAATGACAAATCACATTTAGAATATGGTAATTGATATTAACTGAACATGTAAGTCCAGGA
>NC_138308.1:98976160-98986160 GCF_965601325.2 Salmo salar | reverse complement strand
TATACACCCCCACTTCCTGGTTCCACTTCCTGGTTCCACTTCATGTCTCCGTCAGGGTGGTGGGCTGGTCGTCCCGTCAGGGTGGTGGGCTGGTCGTCCCGTCAGGGTGGTGGGCTGGTCGTCCCCGTCAGGGTGGTGGGCTGGTCGTCCCCGTCAGGGTGGTGGGCTGGTCGTGTCGTCCCGTCAGGGTGGTGGGCTGGTCGTCCCCGTCAGGGTGGTGGGCTGGTCGTCCCCGTCAGGGTGGTGGGCTACAGAACAGTCCAGGGAGTTGACTCTCTCTCTATATATCCCTGTAGGTTTAGTGATGGACTATGGATTACACAGCCTACAGATGCATTAGTCTGGTTCTCCAGAGAGGGGTGGGGGGGCTGAGGAGGAGGAATGGGGGGGGAACAGGTGTCGTCTGCCTAGACATGACTGATCAGAGGTTGTTTAACAGGGGAAGAGAGAAAGTAGAGGGGGACAGCAGGAGGTCAGAACTTCAGTGGCCGAAACGTGACACGAGATGAATGCTATAAACTATGCCCTCTCTCTTTCTCCCTCCCCTCTCTTTCTCCCGTGTTCTCCCCCCTCTCTCTCTTTCTCCCGTGTTCTCCCCCCTCTCTCTTTCTCCCGTGTTCTCCCCCTCTCTCTCTTTCTCCCGTGCTCTCCCCCCCTCTCTCTTCCTCCCGTGTTCCCCCCCTCTCTCTCTTTCTCCCGTGCTCCCCCCTCTCTCTTTCTCCCGTGTTCCCCCCCTCTCTCTTTCTCCCGTGTTCTCCCTCCTCTCTCTTTCTCCCGTGTTCTCCCTCCTCTCTCTTTCTCCCGTGTTCTCCCTCCTCTCTCTTTCTCCCGTGTTCTCCCCCCTCTCTCTTTCTCCGTGCTCTCCCCCCTCTCGTTCTCCCGTGCTCTCCCCCCTCTCTCTTTCTCCCGTGCTCTCCCCCCTCTCTCTTTCTCCCGTACATTTAAACCAAGGAGGGGGAATATATTTAAACCAAGGAGGGGGATGAGGAATACATTTTAACCAAGGAGGGGGATGAGGAATACATTTTAACCAAGGAGGGGGATGAGGAATACATTTTAACCAAGGAGGGGGATGAGGAATACATTTTAACCAAGGAGGGGGATGTGCAACAAGCAGGTCAAACAGGGCGTTGGTTCAGTCAAGGTCCATTCGGTATTGTTTCAGTAGGGTTCCTCTCCCTGTCTCATCTTCCTCGTTATTCTGCTTTATACCGGTCCGTTCCCCAACTTCCCGGTAGATGCTTCTCTCCAGCCTGCTGCAGCGTCGTCGTCCCTCCCCTCCCCCCCCCGGGGGGAAATGCATAGCTGGATCACGTAGAAAAGGCCTGCTGGGAGAGGACAAGCATGGTTATCAAGCCTGCTCGCTCTCGCTTGGAAATCACAGTGACTGAGTGGACAAAACGTTAGGAACACCTGCTCTTTCCATGACATAGACTGACCAGGTGAATCCAGGTGAAAGATATGATCCCTTATTGATGTCACCTGTTAAATCCACCTTCAATCAGTGTAGATGAAGTGTGGATGGAGACGGGGTTTAAAGAAAATCCATATTTGGAAAGTGTTCTTAATGTTTTGTACACTCGGTGTATGTTTACATTGCTAAAGCAAGTGAAATTATTTCTCTCTTTTAAAAAAAAAAATCATCAATCATAAATGAACAGCAAATATTACACACTAAAGTATCAAAAGTTGTATTATGCCTGTGTACAGTGTTGTAAATGTTTGTATAGTTGAAGTACAGAAGGGCTGTACCAAACGGATAAATATGGGTTATAATTAGGCTACGATGGTGTTTGTGTTTGGTTGTACAACACTGTGGTAATAGATATAGGAGTTTATCAAATTAATGGATTGGTTTTCTTAGTGTTTGTGGGTGTGTGTTAACTGAAGGAAATGTCTCTGATATGGTCATGCAGTCTCTCTCCCCCCTCTCTCTCTCTCTCCCCCTCTCTCTCTCCCCCTCTCTCTCTCCCCCTCCTCTCTCTCTCTCCCCCTCTCTCTCTCTCTCTCTCTCTCCCCCTCTCTCTCTCTCTCCCCCTCTCTCTCTCTCTCCCCCTCTCTCTCTCCCCCTCTCTCTCTCTCTCCCCCTCTCCATCTCTCCCCCCTATCTCTCGCTCTCTCTCCCTCCCTCTCTCTCTCCCCCCTCTCTCTCTCCCCCCTCTCTCTCCCCCTCTCCCTCTCTCTCCCCCCTATCTCTCTCTTTCCGCTGCGTCACCCACCTCCCCCTCACTCTCTCTCCCCTATCTCTCTCTCTCTCTCTCTCCCCCCCCTCTCTCTCTCTCTCTCTCTCCGCTGCGTCACCCCACCTCTCTCTCTCTCTCTCTCTGTCTCTCTCTCTGTCTCTGTCTGTGTGTGTACTTTCTCTCTGTGCTTATATGGCTGGCTAGCTAACTAGCTGGGTCAATGCAGTTAAATCTAACTCCGCTTCAAGTTGTATTAGCCGTATGTACGGGAGACGCGTGGTATACATCGTCCAAGGAAGTGGGATACTTGCAGTTTCCTTCTTTCTCCACAATGAAACGACAATAACAAATAGTAGTTTATAAGCGTTTCATTGGGGAGAGAGAATAGGCTTGTCGGGGCATGTCCGTAGCGGCAGACAACGTTAAGGTTGGTTCTAACTGAGGGAGAGGAGGAGGAGGAGGAGGAAGGAGAGAGAGAGAGAGAGAGAGAAGGATTTTTCCCTTCGGACCAGAGGAGTACTACCTATCTAAATCGATCTGTGGACTTGTGCTACCTTGAAGGATATAACAGGGCGTTACAACGCAGGAATACAATCACCATGGTTTCTACGGCACGTTGAAGCTCATATTCTATAAAGTGAGTGTCATTCATTTTTACAATTTTTTTTCTACTTTGGCATTTACGTATAGTTGACATTCTCTGGGTTTAAAGACTGTATGATCAGACTGTATAATTGGGTTATATAGCTGGGTGGTGGTGTAGTTGTGTAGCTATACTGGGATTTTCTCTCCAGTGTAGAGAAATGGACCACTGCGGAATAGAGATGGACTGACGGTACGTGACGCGCCTGTTATCCCTCTCTCTCTCTCTGTCTCTCTCTCTCTCTGTCTCTCTGTCTCTCTCTCTCTCTCTCTCTCTCTCTCTCTCTCTCTCAAAAGTAGCACCGATAATAAACACACTCTGAAATGTAGCTAACCGAATATAGGCTAACGGAAGCTACATGTATATCATTTGCTTGGCCATATTCAGACATGTATTGGTCTGTTGTTGCCCTGAGCTGCGGTGTGTGTAGTCTGCGGCGGTAGGAGGAAGGTGTTGGCGAGCCGATGAATGTGTGTGTGTGTGTGTCCGGGATTGGGAGAAAACCGATAAGGTACAAACAAGCTAGTGTGTCTGTGTGTTGACCTGACAGAGACAATGTTGCTTCGCGGTTGATTAGAAAAATCTATTTGAAAGTGGTATTATTAAGCACAAACATACACAATTGTGTGGGTGGTGTGTGTGTCGCAGGAACGGAGTTCCCGTTCGGCTTTTTTTGCGACTGTGTGTGTGTGTGTGTGTGTGTGCGCTGCGCATACTCGCCCCGGGCAGCAGTGGTATGGTTTTACTTGACTTCTGGGTGAATTTCTCAGTGTTTTGTCCCCCGCCCCAAACGTATCAGATGTGTGTTTTCAAATGGAGTATTTAATCCGTATACGTGTGTGAGTGATGACTACCTATCTATGGTTATTACCAAGCCCTCCGCTCCAACCCGGAACAGCCTGTAGAGTTGTCTATTACGGTCGAAACATTCCTGTCATTTTCAGCGTGCTCGTCATTCAGGGCCGTTAAGGTGCGGTTGGTTGGAAACGGTATGGAGGAGAGAGAGAGTGGAATTATTTATTTATATATTTAATTCAAATCACATTCTCCTTTAAAAAAAAGTATAAATAAAATAAACGCTATAAATGACTCCAGTTTTGGCATTCACTAATCTAGAAATGTTTTGTTTCGAATGAGGTGATAATTATTCGTTGTCATGACGTTTCCTTTTGTAATCCATTTATAACCAAGTCTTGATCAACGTTTACATGTTTTTGTTTGTGTGTGTGTGATATTTAAACCGTTTTAAACTCCAATATAAGGTGTATTGGTATCTGGTGGCAGCAGACAGTGAGTTGTTTTAGACGACAGCTGTGTGTTTTTATATTTTCCCGTCTTCTGTCACCCTCCACCTTATACACTGTAAATACAACGTCAGAGCCTGGTACTTTAAGGGCTAGTGAGAACAGACACGACTCTACAGGGCTGGATTGTGGTTGTTTTTTGGTTAGGGTGTGGAGCTTTTATGATGGTAGTGACGGGTATGCTACGTGTATGCTAGTTTGTGACTTTCTGTTTTGTACTGTGGCTTAACTTTTCTCCCTCTCTCCATTCTCTCTCCATTCTCCCTCCATTCCTCCATCTCCCTCTCCCCCCCCCCCCCCCCCCAACTCTTTCTCTATCAGATGAAGAGGAAGTTGGACCATGGACCAGACGTCAGGCCGTTCTCTTCAGGAAAGAAACACTGCAAAGGTTCCAACTACCTCAGGTAACACGCGCCCTGCCGCCTCGGGTAACACGGGCCCTGCCGCCTCGGGTAACACGCTCCCTGCCGCCTCGGGTAACACGGGCCCTGCCGCCTCGGGTAACACGGGCCCTGCCGCCTCGGGTAACACGGGCCCTGCCGCCTCGGGTAACACGGGCCCTGCCGCCTCGGGTAACACGCTCCCTGCCGCCTCGGGTAACACGCGCCCTGCCGCCTCGGGTAACACGCGCCCTGCCGCCTCGCTCTCCATATAATTCCGTCTCTCTAGTGTGAGTCATATCAACTAATTTCTTCAGGTACTATGGGTAGCAGAACGTCTGATAAATTATGAGAATGAAAGATATGATGTTGAACATTTTCCTTGTAAGATAGAAACACTGGTTATTACGAATTCTTTACCTCCCCCTTCTCTCTCGCCCAGTGATGTACTGGGCCGTACACACTACCCTCTGTAGTGCCTTATGGTCAGATGCCGAGCAGTTGCCATACCAGGCGGTGATGCAACCAGTCAGGATGCTCTTGATGGTGCAGCTGTAGAACTTTTTTGAGGATCTGGGGACCCATGCCAAATCTTTTCAGTCTCTTGAGGGGGGGGGGGACAAAGGTGTTGTCGTGCCCTCTTCACGACTGTCTTGATGTGTTTGGACCATGATAGTTTGTTGATGTGGACACCAAAGAACTAGATAAACTCTCGACCCGCTCCACTACAGCCCCATTGATGTTAATGGGGGCCTATTCGGCCCGCCTTTTCCTGTAGTCCACGATCAGCTCCTTTGTCTTGCTCACGTTGAGGGAGAGGTTGTTGTCCTGGCACCACATAGCCTATAGGGAGGAAGTCAGAGAACTGGCAGTCTCGTCGTTGTCGGTGTTCAGGCCTACCACTGTTGTGTCATCAGCAAACTTAATGATGGTATTCGAGTGGGTGAACACAGAGTACAGGAGGGGACTAAGCACACACCCCTGAGGGGCCCCAGTGTTGAGGATCAGCATGGCAGATGTGTTGTTGCCTACCCTCACCACCTGGGGGCAGCCCGTCAGGAAGTCCAGGATCCAGTTGCAGAGGGAGGTGTTTAGTCCCAGGGTCCTTAGCTTAGTGATGAGCTTTGAGTGTACTATGGTGTTGAACGCTGAGCTGTAGTCAATGAACAACATTCTCACATATATGTTCCTTTTGTCCAGGTGGGAAAGGGCAGTGTGGAGTGCAATAGAGATTGTGTCATCTGTGGATCTGTTGCGGCGGTATGCAAATTGGAGTGGGTCTAGGGTTTCTGGGATGATGGTGTTGATGTGAGCCACAAGCCTTTCAAAGCACTTCATGGATACAGACGTAAGTGCTATGGGTCTGTAGTCATTTAATCAAGTTACCTTAGTGTTCTTGGGCACAGGGACTATGGTGGTCTGCTTGAAACATGTTGGTATTACAGACTCGGTCAGGAAGAGGTTGAAAATGTCAGTGAAGACACTTGCCAGTTGGTCCGCGCATACTCTGAGTACACGTCCTGGTAATCCATCTGGCCCCACGGCTTTGTGTATGTTGACCTGTTTAAAGGTCTTGATCACATCGGCTACTGAGAGCGTTATCACAGTCATCCAGAACAGCTGGTGCTCTCGTGCATGTTTCAGTTTTGCTTGCCTCAAGCGAGCATAAAGGGCATTTAGCTCGTCAAATATAATTTTATTGGTTGCAAGAATTTTGTAGAATGATTTGTATTGAAAACAAAGTTTTTTTGAATCTGGTGTCGTTTTGCGTATCAGTTCATAGACCATGTGACATGGAATCGGTACGTCAAAAATCTCCTCCCAACTGGCCCCTCCCTCCAATCTATATGTCAATTTTTTTTTTTTAAATCCTTAAATGAAACTGGTATACTTTTTTAATTATCACAATTGTCTTGAACCAACGTTGGTCTTTAATTCAGGGCAGACATACAAGTTCCTTACTTTCTCCCCCTTCCACTTGCCTCTTCCATTTTTTTGCAGTAATTCTGCAATTAGTTGGTTGTAATTTGGGGTAGAGCAGAGATTTCCATATATTTATGTTAGATGCATGTGTGACAACTCCACCTGTCCTGATATCATTTACCAAGACCGTCATTTGTTTCTTCACAAAAAAAATGGTTTATTATCAAATCGTATATTTGAGTTTAACCATAATATTTGTTCTGTCTTTTCTGGAGGATTAAACTGTAATTGCAACCGACCTTCTATGGCTTGTTTTAAAAAAAAAAAAAAATAGGGATATTTTGGAGATTTCAATAATTACAAGTGAATGGTTGTAATCTGAATAAAAGGGAAAAGACCATTCTTGAACACTGGGTGAGCCTGCTTTACTTATCTGCTGGGGAACCATTTCGGATTTAAGTATCATTTTTGTATGACTCAAGCCTTTAGTGAGAGGTCCAATGCTTTAATATTTAATAACTTCTCCCTTCTGAATGCATGTTCATTATATAAATAGGTCCATTTTAAATTTGTCTAGCTTGTCATTCCAAGTGAAATTGAATATTTTTTTGCTCATATAATTTACCATTTAATTAGTAAACTACACGGTAATGTAAAATTTATATTTTTTTAGTAATCCAATAAGTAATATAGTACATCATTTGGTTTTAATCCAGAGAGGATAGAAACAGTATGTAGATCCTCTATGAGGCTGTGGAGGGATTCAGATTGTGGTTTTAAAAGAATGGTGTGAGGTAGCTTAGTGGATAGAGCGTTGGAATAGTAACCGAAAGGTTGCAAGTTGAAATCCCTGAGCTGACAAGGTAAAAATCTGTCGTTCTGCCCCTAAACAAGGCAGTTAACCCACTGTTCCTAGGCCGTCATTGAAAATAAGAATTTGTTCTTAACTGACTTGCCTAGTTAAATAAATAAAGGTGTGTAAAACATTTTTATTTTTTTAAGTGAATCATCAGTGTACAATGATGCCTTTGTTTTTAAGCCCTGGATTTCTAGACCTTTGATATGAATATTGGATCTGATTTTAACAGCTAACATTTCGATGGCAATAATAAATATAAATGCCGATAGTGGACAACCTTGTTTTACGCCTCTTGACCGCTTAATACTTTCTGAGAAGTAGCCATTATTTTTACTATTTTACACCTAGGGTTACTATTGTTACCTATACACATTTTGTGGGGAAAGTACTCAATTGTCATACTTGAGTAAAAGTAAAGATACCTTAATAGAAAATGACTCAAGTAAAAGTGAAAGTCACCCAGTGAAATACTACTTTAGTTAAAAGTATTTGGTTTTAAATATACTTCATTATCGAAGTAAATGTTATAGCTAAAATATACTAAAGTATCAAAAGTAAAAGTATAATTAATTTATAATTCTCTATATTAAGCAAACCAGACGGCACCATTTTACATTTTTTTGTATTATTGATGGATAGCCAGGGGCATACTCCAACACTCAGACATCATTTACAAAGGAAGCATTTGTGTTTAGTGAGTCCGCCAGATCAGAGGCAGTAGGGATGACCAGGGATGTTCTCTTGATAAGTCTGTGAATTGAACCATTTTCCTGTCAAAATGTAATAAGTACTTTTGGGTGTCAGGGGAAAATGTAGTAAAGTAAAAGTTGTCAAAAAATATAAATAGTAAAGTACAGATACCCCAAAAAACGACTTAAGTAGTACTTTAAAGTATTTTTACTTAAGTACTTTACACCCCTGCCTTTACATAACTTTAACCCATTTATATATGAGATTCTCCAAAATGTAAATATTCCAGGCATTTATATGTAAATTCTAGTCGTACTTTATCCAAAGCCTCGGCTATGAATAGCAGGCCTGGTTTCCCCCGATTCTTCAGTGTTCTATTGTTTCCAGTACTTGTCGTATATTATCTCCAATGTATCGTCCATGTAAAAAAAAACCTGTCTGATTACAATGAATAATATCCGACAAAACCTTTTTGAATTCTCAACCTCTCTTTCTCATGTTCTCTCTCTCCAGTCCCTCCAGTCTCGTTCCATTCCAGACCACGCCCACTACCTTTGGAGACCTGCGAGCAGCCAATGGGCATTCAGCTCAGAGGAGACGTGTCACCTCAGGCCCGCCCCCCTCCGGCCTACAGGACTGGCTTCACACCTTCCAGGTGAGAGACGCACACACCCTCTCTCATAAATTGAAAAAGTATTGCTTTACATTTCCTCTCTCGGACTCTGCTGCTGCGTCTCCCTAACAGCCATTAAGCCCTGGGAACCTGGAGTGCTTTACAAACAGGGAGAGAAGGGCTTTCTGGGATGGAGTGACGGGATTAGAGGAGAACAAACCTCAGCTAATTAAATCATTAAATACCTCTCCTCCCTCCATTCATTAGGAGGAAATATCTGGGGTTCTGGACCCTCTGTGGTTCTGTAGTATTAAGGAATGGTGAACAGCCCTAGGGGTTCTGGACCCTCTGTGGTTCTGTAGTATTAAGGAATGGTGAACAGCCCTAGGGGTTCTGGACCCTCTGTGGTTCTGTAGTATTAAGGAATGGTGAACAGCCCTAGGGGTTCTGGACCCTCTGTGGTTCTGTAGTATTAAGGAATGGTGAACAGCCTTAGGGGTTCTGGACCCTCTGTGGTTCTGTAGTATTAAGGAATGGTGAACAGCCCTAGGGGTTCTGGACCCTCTGTGGTTCTGTAGTATTAAGGAATGGTGAACAGCCCTAGGGGTTCTGGACCCTCTGTGGTTCTGTAGTATTAAGGAATGGTGAACAGCCCTAGTAGGGTTCTGGACCCTCTGTGGTTCTGTAGTATTAAGGAATGGTGAACAGCCCTAGGGGTTCTGGACCCTCTGTGGTTCTGTAGTATTAAGGAATGGTGAACAGCCCTAGGGGTTCTGGACCCTCTGTGGTTCTGTAGTATTAAGGAATGGTGAACAGCCCTAGGGGTTCTGGACCCTCTGTGGTTCTGTAGTATTAAGGAATGGTGAACAGCCCTAGGGGTTCTGGACCCTCTGTGGTTCTGTAGTATTAAGGAATGGTGAACAGCCCTAGGGGTTCTGGACCCTCTGTGGTTCTGTAGTATTAAGGAATGGTGAACAGCCCTAGGGGTTCTGGACCCTCTGTGGTTCTGTAGTATTAAGGAATGGTGAACAGCCCTAGGGGTTCTGGACCCTCTGTGGTTCTGTAGTATTAAGGAATGGTGAACAGCCCTAGGGGTTCTGGACCCTCTGTGGTTCTGTAGTATTAAGGAATGGTGAACAGCCCTAGGGGTTCTGGACCCTCTGTGGTTCTGTAGTATTAAGGAATGGTGAACAGCCCTAGGGGTTCTGGACCCTCTGTGGTTCTGTAGTATTAAGGAATGGTGAACAGCCATAGGGGTTCTGGACCCTCTGTGGTTCTGTAGTATTAAGGAATGGTGAACAGCCCTAGGGGTTCTGGACCCTCTGTGGTTCTGTAGTATTAAGGAATGGTGAACAGCCCTAGGGGTTCTGGACCCTCTGTGGTTCTGTAGTATTAAGGAATGGTG
>NC_138308.1:98963660-98971160 GCF_965601325.2 Salmo salar | reverse complement strand
AGCCATACCAATGGAATGGCAGCTAGCGTTAGTATTACATTACAGCCATACCAATGGAATGGCAGCTAGCGTTAGCATTACATTATAGCCATACAAATGGAATGGCAGCTAGCATTAGCATTACATTACAGCCATACCAATGGAATTGCAGCTAGCGTTAGCATTACAGCCATACCTATGAAATGGCAGCTAGCGTTAGCATTACAGCCATACCTAATGAAGTGGCAGCTAGCGTTAGCATTACAGCTATACCTAATGAAATGGCAGCTAGCGTTACATTACACACACATACTGTACACAAAAGTATGTGGACACTCCTTCAAATTAGTGAATTTGGCTATTTCAGCCACACCCATGGCGGACAGGTGTATAAAATCAAGCACACCGCCATGCAATCTCCATAGACAAACATTGGCAGTAGAATGGCCTTTTTTGATGTGCCCCAGTGACTTTCAACATGGCACCATCATAGGATGAAACCTTTCCAACCCTGCTAGAGCTTCCCCTGGTTAACTTTAAGAGCTGTTATTGAGAAGTGGAAACATCTAGGAGCAACAACGGCTCAGCCGCGAAGTGGTAGGCCACGCAAGCTCACAGAACGGGACCACTTAGCGCTGAAGCGTGTAAAAATAGTCTGTCCTCGGTTGCAACACTCATTACCGACTTCCAAACTGCCTCTGGAAGCAACGTCAGCACAACAACTGTTCGTCTGGAGCTTCATGAAATGGGTTTCCACGGCCGAGCAGCCGCACACAAGCCTAAGATCACCATGCCCAATGCCAAGCGTCGGCTGGAGTGGTGTAAAACTCACCGCCATTGGACTCTGGAGCAGTGGAAATGTGTTCTCTGGAGTGATGGACGAACGTATCTGGGTTCTGCGGATGCCAGGAGAACGCTACCTTACCCAATGCATAGTGCCAACTGTAAAGTTTGGTGGAGGAGGAATAATGGTCTGGGGCTGTTTTTCATGGTTCGGGCCCCTTAGTTCCAGTGAAGGGAAAACTTAACGCTACAGCATACAATGACATTCCAGATGATTCTGTGCTTCAAACTTTGTGGCAACAGTTTGGGGAAGGCCCTTTCCTGTTTCAGCATGACAATACCCCCATGCGCAAAGCGAGGTCCATACAGAAATACTTTATTGAGATCAGTCTGGAAGAACTTGACTTGCCTGCAGAGCCCTGACTTCAACCCATCGAACACCTTTGGGATGAATTGGGATGCAGACTGCTAGCCAGGCCTAATCGCCCAACATCAGTGTCCGACCTCACTAATGCTCTTGTGGCTGAATGGAAGCAAGTCCCCTCAATGTTCCAACATCTAGTGGAAAACCTTCCCAGAAGAGTGGAGGCTGTTATAGCAGCAAAGGGGGGAACAACTCCATATTCATGCCCATGATTTTGGAATGAGATGTTCGACGAGCAGGTGTCCACATACTTTTGGTTATGTAGTGTACCAACAGAGCAGCTAGCATTATATTACCTCCATACCAATGAGCTAGCGATAGCATTATATTACCTCCATACCAATGAGCTATAGGGGCTAGCGATAGCATTATACTTCCTCCATACCAATGAGCTATAGGGGCTAGCGATAGCATTATACTACCTCCATACCAATGAGCTATAGGGGCTAGCGATAGCATTATATTACCTCCATACCAATGAGCTATAGGGGCTAGCGATAGCATTATACTACCTCCATACCAATGAGCTATAGGGGCTAGCGATAGCATTATATTACCTCCATACCAATGAGCTAGCGATAGCATTATATTACCTCCATACCAATGAGCTATAGGGGCTAGCGATAGCATTATATTACCTCCATACCAATGAGCTAGCGATAGCATTATATTACCTCCATACCAATGAGCTATAGGGGCTAGCGATAGCATTATATTACCTCCATACCAATGAGCTATAGGGGCTAGCGATAGCAAAGATGCTTGATGTTAGCTTATCAGTTCATCATTTTTTGTTGTTGCCCCCTCTATCTCTCTCTCTCTCAGTTTGTGATAATGCTATTGCTAACGCCTCATATTTATGTCTTAATGTGTGTTTAGGTATAGAGGTTCTATGACATGTAGCCTAGCGGTTAAGGGCCTTGGGTCAGTAACAGAAAGGTCTCAGGTTCAAATCCCCGAGCCGACTAGCTGAAACATCTGTAAGTCGCTCTGGATAAGAGCGTCTGATAAATGATTATATTGTAATAGTTATTTAACCCTGTGTACTCCAGGTATAGAAGAATCCCTGGTTGTTAAAAGGCGGAAGACTCTAAAACCTGGTTTCCTCCACTCACCCTGGAAGAGTGCCTACGTACAACAACACAGGATAGAGAGCAACTGGAGGACTGGAGATATCACCTCACCTAAGGTATTATATAGAGATGACTGGAGATATCACCTCACCTAAGGTATTATATAACATAGAGGAGTGGAGATATCACCTCACCTAAGGTATTATATAGAGAGGACTGGAGATATCACCTCACCTAAGGTATTATATAGAGAGGACTGGAGATATCACCTCACCTAAGGTATTATATAGAGAGGACTGGAGATATCACCTCACCTAAGGTATTATATAACATAGAGAGGACTGGAGATATCACCTCACCTAAGGTATTATATAGAGATGACTGGAGATATCACCTCACCTAAGGTATTATATAACATAGAGGACTGGAGATATCACCTCACCTAAGGTATTATATAACATAGAGGACTGGAGATATCACCTCACCTAAGGTATTATATAACATAGAGGAGTGGAGATATCACCTCACCTAAGGTATTATATAACATAGAGAGGACTGGAGATATCACCTCACCTAAGGTATTATATAGAGAGGACTGGAGATATCACCTCACCTAAGGTATTATATAGAGAGGACTGGAGATATCACCTCACCTAAGGTATTATATAACATAGAGAGGATTGGAGATATCACCTCACCTAAGGTATTATATAGAGAGGACTGGAGATATCACCTCACCTAAGGTATTATATAACATAGAGGACTGGAGATATCACCTCACCTAAGGTATTATATAGAGAGGACTGGAGATATCACCTCACCTAAGGTATTATATAGAGATGACTGGTGATATCACCTCACCTAAGGTATTATATAACATAGAGGACTGGAGATATCACCTCACCTAAGGTATTATATAGAGAGGACTGGAGATATCACCTCACCTAAGGTATTATATAGAGAGGACTGGAGATATCACCTCACCTAAGGTATTATATAGAGAGGACTGGAGATATCACCTCACCTAAGGTATTATATAGAGAGGACTGGAGATATCACCTCACCTAAGGTATTATATAGAGAGGACTGGAGATATCACCTCACCTAAGGTATTATATAGAGAGGACTGGAGATATCACCTCACCTAAGGTATTATATAGAGAGGACTGGAGATATCACCTCACCTAAGGTATTATATAGAGAGGACTGGAGATATCACCTCACCTAAGGTATTATATAGAGAGGACTGGAGATATCACCTCACCTAAGGTATTATATAGAGAGGACTGGAGATATCACCTCACCTAAGGTATTATATAGAGAGGACTGGAGATATCACCTCACCTAAGGTATTATATAGAGAGGACTGGAGATATCACCTCACCTAAGGTATTATATAGAGAGGACTGGAGATATCACCTCACCTAAGGTATTATATAGAGAGGACTGGAGATATCACCTCACCTAAGGTATTATATAGAGAGGACTGGAGATATCACCTCACCTAAGGTATTATATAACATAGAGGACTGGAGATATCACCTCACCTAAGGTATTATATAACATAGAGGACTGGAGATATCACCTCACCTAAGGTATTATATAACATAGAGGACTGGAGATATCACCTCACCTAAGGTATTATATAGAGAGGACTGGAGATATCACCTCACCTAAGGTATTATATAACATAGAGGACTGGAGATATCACCTCACCTAAGGTATTATATAACATAGAGGACTGGAGATATCACCTCACCTAAGGTATTATATAACATAGAGGACTGGAGATATCACCTCACCTAAGGTATTATATAACATATAGAGGTCTGGAGATATCACCTCACCTAAGGTATTATATAGAGATGACTGGAGATATCACCTCACCTAAGGTATTATATAACATAGAGGACTGGAGATATCACCTCACCTAAGGTATTATATAGAGAGGACTGGAGATATCACCTCACCTAAGGTATTATATAGAGATGACTGGAGATATCACCTCACCTAAGGTATTATATAACATAGAGAGGACTGGAGATATCACCTCACCTAAGGTATTATATAACATAGAGGACTGGAGATATCACCTCACCTAAGGTATTATATAACATAGAGAGGACTGGAGATATCACCTCACCTAAGGTATTATATAGAGAGGACTGGAGATATCACCTCACCTAAGGTATTATATAACATAGGACTGGAGATATCACCTCACCTAAGGTATTATATAGAGAGGACTGGAGATATCACCTCACCTAAGGTATTATATAGAGAGGACTGGAGATATCACCTCACCTAAGGTATTATATAACATAGAGGACTGGAGATATCACCTCACCTAAGGTATTATATAGAGAGGACTGGAGATATCACCTCACCTAAGGTATTATATAGAGAGGACTGGAGATATCACCTCACCTAAGGTATTATATAACATAGAGGACTGGAGATATCACCTCACCTAAGGTATTATATAGAGAGGACTGGAGATATCACCTCACCTAAGGTATTATATAGAGAGGACTGGAGATATCACCTCACCTAAGGTATTATATAACATAGAGGACTGGAGATATCACCTCACCTAAGGTATTATATAGAGAGGACTGGAGATATCACCTCACCTAAGGTATTATATAGAGAGGACTGGAGATATCACCTCACCTAAGGTATTATATAACATAGAGGACTGGAGATATCACCTCACCTAAGGTATTATATAACATAGAGAGGACTGGAGATATCACCTCACCTAAGGTATTATATAGAGAGGACTGGAGATATCACCTCACCTAAGGTATTATATAACATAGGACTGGAGATATCACCTCACCTAAGGTATTATATAACATAGAGGAGTGGAGATATCACCTCACCTAAGGTATTATATAGAGAGGACTGGAGATATCACCTCACCTAAGGTATTATATAACATAGAGGATTGGAGATATCACCTCACCTAAGGTATTATATAACATAGAGGACTGGAGATATCACCTCACCTAAGGTATTATATAACATAGAGAGGACTGGAGATATCACCTCACCTAAGGTATTATATAGAGAGGACTGGAGATATCACCTCACCTAAGGTATTATATAGAGAGGACTGGAGATATCACCTCACCTAAGGTATTATATAACATAGAGGACTGGAGATATCACCTCACCTAAGGTATTATATAGAGAGGACTGGAGATATCACCTCACCTAAGGTATTATATAACATAGAGGACTGGAGATATCACCTCACCTAAGGTATTATATAACATAGAGAGTACTGGAGATATCACCTCACCTAAGGTATTATATAACATAGAGGACTGGAGATATCACCTCACCTAAGGTATTATATAACATAGAGGACTGGTGATATCACCTCACCTAAGGTATTATATAGAGAGGACTGGAGATATCACCTCACCTAAGGTATTATATAACATAGAGGATTGGAGATATCACCTCACCTAAGGTATTATATAACATTGTGTGTGTGTGTGTGTGTGTGTGTGTGTGTGTGTGTGTGTGTTGAGGGGTCAGGTAAAGGTATACAGGTGCGTATTCATTAGGCCGATTCTGCCGCTAAACGTTTCTAAAACGGAATGAAACGAAATTTCTCCAATATAGAAACTTTTCCTCGGTTTGGTTCTTAAACGGTTTCCGTAAGAGAAAACAGTTCTAGCTTGGATTAAAAGCTTGTTGTATTTGTTTTAATCTGTCTTTAACATTCCTATAACTCTCTCACACTGTCTCCGCCCCCCCGTCCCCCCCCCCCCCCCCCCCCAGGTCCTGAAGGGTCATGATGATCATGTGATCACATGTCTGCAGTTCTGTGGCGACCTCATCGTCAGTGGATCTGATGACAACACTCTGAAAGTCTGGTCTGCCCTGACCAGCAAGGTAAGGCTGATATATATACACACAATACTACCCTGTTTCAGAGAAAGGGATGGCTGATATATATACACACAATACTACCCTGTTTCAGAGAAAGGGAAGGCTGATATATATACACACAATACTACCCTGTTTCAGAGAAAGGGAAGGCTGATATATACACAATACTACCCTGTTTCAGAGAAAGGTAAGGCTGATATATACACACAATACTACCCTGTTTCAGAGAAAGGTAAGGCTGATATACACACAATACTACCCTGTTTCAGAGAAAGGTAAGGACATGACACGTGTGTTGTATTGACCCGGGATATAAAGGGATGTGGACACTTGATTCATTAGGATTAAACATGTTATATTCAGGAGGATTGGTTCATTAGGATTAAACATGTTATATTCAGGAGGGTTGGTTCATTAGGATTAAACATGTTATATTCAGGAGGGTTGGTTCATTAGGATTAAACATGTTATATTCAGGAGGGTTGGTTCATTAGGATTAAACATGTTATATTCAGGAGGGTTGGTTCATTAGGATTAAACATGTTATATTCAGGAGGGTTGGTTCAACAGGATTAAACATGTTATATTCAGGAGGGTTGGTTCAACAGGATTAAACATGTTATATTCAGGAGGGTTGGTTCAACAGGATTAAACATGTTATATTCAGGAGGGTTGGTTCATTAGGATTAAACATGTTATATTCAGGAGGATTGGTTCATTAGGATTAAACATGTTATATTCAGGAGGATTGGTTCATTAGGATTAAACATGTTATATTCAGGAGGATTGGTTCATTAGGATTAAACATGTTATATTCAGGAGGATTGGTTCATTAGGATTAAACATGTTATATTCAGGAGGGTTGGTTCATTAGGATTAAACATGTTATATTCAGGAGGATTGGTTCATTAGGATTAAACATGTTATATTCAGGAGGATTGGTTCATTAGGATTAAACATGTTATATTCAGGAGGGTTGGTTCATTAGGATTAAACATGTTATATTCAGGAGGGTTGGTTCATTAGGATTAAACATGTTATATTCAGGAGGATTGGTTCATTAGGATTAAACATGTTATATTCAGGAGGGTTGGTTCATTAGGATTAAACATGTTATATTCAGGAGGATTGGTTCAACAGGATTAAACATGTTATATTCAGGAGGGTTGGTTCATTAGGATTAAACATGTTATATTCAGGAGGGTTGGTTCATTAGGATTAAACATGTTATATTCAGGAGGATTGGTTCATTAGGATTAAACATGTTATATTCAGGAGGGTTGGTTCATTAGGATTAAACATGTTATATTCAGGAGGGTTGGTTCATTAGGATTA
>NC_138308.1:98953660-98958660 GCF_965601325.2 Salmo salar | reverse complement strand
CCCCTCTCTCTCTCCCTCCCCCTCTCTCTCCCTCCCCCTCTCTCTACCTCTCTCTCTCTTCCCCCCTCTCTCTCTTCCCCCCTCTCTCTCTTCCCCCCTCTCTCTCTTCCCCCCTCTCTCTCTTCCCCCCTCTCTCTCTTCCCCCCTCTCTCTCTTCCCCCCCTCTCTCTCTCTTCCCCCCTCTCTCTCTCCCTCCCCCTCTCTCTTTCCCCCCCTCTCTTTCCCCCCCCTCTCTTTCCCCCCCCTCTCTTTCCCCCTCTCTCTTTCCCCCCCTCTCTTTCCCCCCCTCTCTCTCTTTCCCCCCCTCTCTCTCTTTCCCCCCCTCTCTCTTCCCCCCTCTCTCTCTTTCCCCCTTCTCTCTCTCTTTCCCCCTTCTCTCTCTCTTTCCCCCTTCTCTCTCTTTCCCTCTCTCTCTCTTCCCCCCTCTCTCTCTCTTTCCCCCCTCTCTCTCTCTTCCCCCTCTCTCTCTCTTCCCCCTCTCTCTCTCTTCCCCCCTCTCTCTCTCCCTCCCCCTCTCTCTACCTCTCTCTCTTCCCCCCTCTCTCTCTTCCCCCCTCTCTCTCTTCCCCCCTCTCTCTCTCCCTCCCCCTCTTTCTACCTCTCTCCCTCCCTCCCCCTCTCTTTCCCTCTCTCTCTCTTCCCCCTCTCTCTCTCTTCCCCCCTCTCTCTCTCTTCCCCCCTCTCTCTCTCTTCCCCCCTCTCTCTCTTCCCCCCTCTCTCTCTCTTCCCCCCCCCCTCTCTCTCTTCCCCCCCCTCTCTCTCTTCCCCCCTCTCTCTCCCTCCCCCTCTCTTTCCCCCCCTCTCTTTCCCCCCCTCTCTTTCCCCCCCTCTCTTTCCCCCCCTCTCTTTCCCCCCCTCTCTTTCCCCCCCTCTCTTTCCCCCCCTCTCTTTCCCCCCCTCTCTTTCCCCCCCTCTCTCTCTCTTCCCCCCTCTCTCTCTCTTCCCCCCCCTCTCTCTCTTCCCCCCTCTCTCTCTCCCTCCCCCTCTCTCTACCTCTCTCTCTTCCCCCCCCCCTCTCTTTCCCCCCCCCTCTCTTTTTTAATAATAAAACCTAACATTCTCACGTAGCAGAATGCCACAGCTCATCTAAACTGCTTGATATATATGGTGTGATTAGAGTTTCCACCCTCATCCTGCTGGAGTTTAGACAGACATCCTGCTGCTCCCTGCTGGAGTTTAGACAGACAGACGTCCTGCTGCTCCCTGCTGGAGTTTAGACAGACAGACGTCCTGCTGCTCCCTGCTGGAGTTTAGACAGACATCCTGCTGCTCCCTGCTGGAGTTTAGACAGACAGACGTCCTGCTGCTCCCTGCTGGAGTTTAGACAGACAGACGTCCTGCTGCTCCCTGCTGGAGTTTAGACAGACGTCCTGCTGCTCCCTGCTGGAGTTTAGACAGACATCCTGCTGCTCCCTGCTGGAGTTTAGACAGACATCCTGTTGCTCCCTGCTGGAGTTTAGACAGACATCCTGCTGCTCCCTGCTGGAGTTTAGACAGACAGACGTCCTGCTGCTCCCTGCTGGAGTTTAGACAGACGTCCTGCTGCTCCCTGCTGGAGTTTAGACAGACAGACATCCTGCTGCTCCCTGCTGGAGTTTAGACAGACATCCTGCTGCTCCCTGCTGGAGTTTAGACAGACATCCTGTTGCTCCCTGCTGGAGTTTAGACAGACATCCTGCTGCTCCCTGCTGGAGTTTAGACAGACGTCCTGCTGCTCCCTGCTGGAGTTTAGACAGACGTCCTGTTGCTCCCTGCTGGAGTTTAGACAGACAGACGTCCTGCTGCTCCCTGCTGGAGTTTAGACAGACATCCTGCTGCTCCCTGCTGGAGTTTAGACAGACAGACGTCCTGCTGCTCCCTGCTGGAGTTTAGACAGACATCCTGCTGCTCCCTGCTGGAGTTTAGACAGACAGACATCCTGCTGCTCCCTGCTGGAGTTTAGACATACATCCTGCTGCTCCCTGCTGGAGTTTAGACAGACAGACGTCCTGCTGCTCCCTGCTGGAGTTTAGACAGACATCCTGCTGCTCCCTGCTGGAGTTTAGACATACATCCTGCTGCTCCCTGCTGGAGTTTAGACAGACAGACGTCCTGCTGCTCCCTGCTGGAGTTTAGACAGACATCCTGCTGCTCCCTGCTGGAGTTTAGACAGACAGACGTCCTGCTGCTCCCTGCTGGAGTTTAGACAGACATCCTGCTGCTCCCTGCTGGAGTTTAGACAGACAGACATCCTGCTGCTCCCTGCTGGAGTTTAGACATACATCCTGCTGCTCCCTGCTGGAGTTTAGACAGACAGACGTCCTGCTGCTCCCTGCTGGAGTTTAGACAGACATCCTGCTGCTCCCTGCTGGAGTTTAGACATACATCCTGCTGCTCCCTGCTGGAGTTTAGACAGACAGACGTCCTGTTGCTCCCTGCTGGAGTTTAGACAGACGTCCTGCTGCTCCCTGCTGGAGTTTAGACAGACATCCTGCTGCTCCCTGCTGGAGTTTAGACAGACAGACGTCCTGCTGCTCCCTGCTGGAGTTTAGACAGACAGACGTCCTGCTGCTCCCTGCTGGAGTTTAGACAGACAGACGTCCTGCTGCTCCCTGCTGGAGTTTAGACAGACAGACGTCCTGCTGCTCCCTGCTGGAGTTTAGACAGACAGACGTCCTGCTGCTCCCTGCTGGAGTTTAGACAGACAGACATCCTGCTGCTCCCTGCTGGAGTTTAGACAGACAGACGTCCTGCTGCTCCCTGCTGGAGTTTAGACAGACAGACGTCCTGCTGCTCCCTGCTGGAGTTTAGACAGACGTCCTGCTGCTCCCTGCTGGAGTTTAGACAGACAGACGTCCTGCTGCTCCCTGCTGGAGTTTAGACAGACAGACATCCTGCTGCTCCCTGCTGGAGTTTAGACAGACAGACATCCTGCTGCTCCCTGCTGGAGTTTAGACAGACAGACGTCCTGCTGCTCCCTGCTGGAGTTTAGACAGACGTCCTGCTGCTCCCTGCTGGAGTTTAGACAGACATCCTGCTGCTCCCTGCTGGAGTTTAGACAGACAGACGTCCTGCTGCTCCCTGCTGGAGTTTAGACAGACATCCTGCTGCTCCCTGCTGGAGTTTAGACAGACAGACGTCCTGCTGCTCCCTGCTGGAGTTTAGACAGACAGACGTCCTGCTGCTCCCTGCTGGAGTTTAGACAGACGTCCTGCTGCTCCCTGCTGGAGTTTAGACAGACATCCTGCTGCTCCCTGCTGGAGTTTAGACAGACAGACGTCCTGCTGCTCCCTGCTGGAGTTTAGACAGACATCCTGCTGCTCCCTGCTGGAGTTTAGACAGACAGACGTCCTGCTGCTCCCTGCTGGAGTTTAGACAGACATCCTGCTGCTCCCTGCTGGAGTTTAGACAGACATCCTGCTGCTCCCTGCTGGAGTTTAGACAGACAGACGTCCTGCTGCTCCCTGCTGGAGTTTAGACAGACGTCCTGCTGCTCCCTGCTGGAGTTTAGACAGACAGACGTCCTGCTGCTCCCTGCTGGAGTTTAGACAGACATCCTGCTGCTCCCTGCTGGAGTTTAGACAGACATCCTGCTGCTCCCTGCTGGAGTTTAGACAGACGTCCTGCTGCTCCCTGCTGGAGTTTAGACAGACAGACATCCTGCTGCTCCCTGCTGGAGTTTAGACAGACATCCTGCTGCTCCCTGCTGGAGTTTAGACAGACATCCTGCTGCTCCCTGCTGGAGTTTAGACAGACATCCTGCTGCTCCCTGCTGGAGTTTAGACAGACATACATCCTGCTGCTCCCTGCTGGAGTTTAGACAGACGTCCTGCTGCTCCCTGCTGGAGTTTAGACAGACAGACATCCTGCTGCTCCCTGCTGGAGTTTAGACAGACATCCTGCTGCTCCCTGCTGGAGTTTAGACAGACATCCTGCTGCTCCCTGCTGGAGTTTAGACAGACAGACGTCCTGCTGCTCCCTGCTGGAGTTTAGACAGACATCCTGCTGCTCCCTGCTGGAGTTTAGACAGACAGACGTCCTGCTGCTCCCTGCTGGAGTTTAGACAGACATCCTGCTGCTCCCTGCTGGAGTTTAGACAGACAGACATCCTGCTGCTCCCTGCTGGAGTTTAGACAGACAGACATCCTGCTGCTCCCTGCTGGAGTTTAGACAGACATCCTGCTGCTCCCTGCTGGAGTTTAGACAGACAGACGTCCTGCTGCTCCCTGCTGGAGTTTAGACAGACATCCTGCTGCTCCCTGCTGGAGTTTAGACAGACGTCCTGCTGCTCCCTGCTGGAGTTTAGACAGACGTCCTGCTGCTCCCTGCTGGAGTTTAGACAGACGTCCTGCTGCTCCCTGCTGGAGTTTAGACAGACAGACGTCCTGCTGCTCCCTGCTGGAGTTTAGACAGACAGACTGCTGGAGTTTCTGTTTGCTTGCTATAACTGTTCCTAACACTGAAGGAGAATGAGTCTCTGTGCTTTATTACATTCTCTACCTTTCTCCCTCCCCTCTCTCTCCCTCTCCCCTCTCCCTCCCTCTCCTCTCTCCCCCTCTCTCCCTCTCTCCCCATCTCATTCTCTCCTCCCCCCTCTCCCCTCTCCTCCCTCTCCTCTCTCCCTCTCCCTCCCTCTCTCTCCCCTCCTCTCTCCCCCTCTCCCCTCTCTCCCCTCTCCCCATCTCATTCTCTCCTCCCCCCTCTCCCCTCTCCTCCAGTGTCTGCGTACATTAGTAGGCCATACAGGAGGTGTGTGGTCCAGTCAGATGAGTGGTAACATAGTGATCAGTGGGTCGACAGACAGGACTCTGAAGGTTTGGGACGCGGAGAACGGAGAGTGTCTTCACACCCTGTATGGACACACGTCTACTGTTCGCTGTATACACCTGCATGACAAACAGTGAGTTAACCAACACACACACACACACACACACACACACACACCACTACTGTTCGCTGTATACACCTGCATGACAAACAGTGAGTTACACACACACACACACACACACACACACACACAC
>NC_138308.1:98916160-98948660 GCF_965601325.2 Salmo salar | reverse complement strand
GTTTACTGTCAGTCCTCTCTAGTGCATGTCTACAGGTGTGTGCTGTCAGTCCTCTCTAGTCCATGTCTACAGGTGTGTACTGTCAGTCCTCTCTAGTCCATGTCTACAGGTGTGTGCTGTCAGTCCTCTCTAGTCCATGTCTACAGGTGTGTACTGTCAGTCCTCTCTAGTCCATGTCTACAGGTGTGTGCTGTCAGTCCTCTCTAGTCCATGTCTACAGGTGTGTGCTGTCAGTCCTCTCTAGTCCATGTCTACAGGTGTGTGCTGTGCTGTGCTGTCAGTCCTCTCTAGTCCATGTCTACAGGTGTGTACTGTCAGTCCTCTCTAGTCCATGTCTACAGGTGTGTGCTGTCAGTCCTCTCTAGTCCATGTCTACAGGTGTGTTTACTGTCAGTCCTCTCTAGTCCATGTCTACAGGTGTGTGCTGTGCTGTCAGTCCTCTCTAGTCCATGTCTACAGGTGTGTGCTGTGCTGTCAGTCCTCTCTAGTCCATGTCTACAGGTGTGTGGTTAAAACCTGGACCGATGTTTAGGGAGATGTTTTGGGTAGTGGGGGGGGCTACTGAAGGGTCAGTGTAAATCAGGAGGAGATGAGGAGGGTTGAGTTGTAGTGTCCAGGTCACATGTATAACTGGGTCACGTCTCCCCCCGTTCATCCTTACTATAAAGAAACAATGGAACATTCCTGTGTGGCGTTGTCTGGGAGAGGGGCGGCGGCTTGGAGGATGGGAGAGGGGCGGAGGATGGGAGAGGGGCGGCGGCTTGGAGGATGGGAGAGGGGCGGCGGCTTGGAGGATGGGAGAGGGGCGGCTTGGAGGATGGGAGAGGGGCGGCGGATGGGAGAGGGGCGGCGGATGGGAGAGGGGCGGCGGATGGGAGAGGGGCGGCGGATGGGAGAGGGGCGGCGGCTTGGAGAGGGGCGGCGGCTTGGAGGATGGGAGAGGGGCGGCGGCTTGGAGGATGGGAGAGGGGCGGCGGCTTGGAGAGGGGCGGCGGCTTGGAGAGGGGCGGCGGCTTGGAGAGGGGCGGCGGCTTGGAGGATGGGAGAGGGGCGGCGGCTTGGAGGATGGGAGAGGGGCGGCGGATGGGAGAGGGGCGGCGGCTTGGAGGATGGGAGAGGGGCGGCGGATGGGAGAGGGGCGGCGGATGGGAGAGGGGCGGCGGCTTGGAGGATGGGAGAGGGGCGGCGGCTTGGAGGATGGGAGAGGGGCGGAGGATGGGAGAGGGGCGGAGGATGGGAGAGGGGCGGAGGATGGGAGAGGGGCGGTGGCTTGGAGGATGGGAGAGGGGCGTTGGCTTGGAGGATGTTACTGATTTATAGTCTCATCCATTTTGAAAGGTGGGGGGGGGTCCCGTTCCATTTTAAGGGGGGGGTCCATTGATTGGGTGGTGCCGTTCCATTTTGGGGGGGGGGGGGGTCATGTAACAGTGATATGACATGCTATTCTATAAAATCATTTCTCTGTAATTCATATTACCTGATTTAAACTAATCATGTAAATGTAATTAACTAGGAAGTCGGGGCACCACGGAAGAGTGTTTATAGAGCCGTTATCTTCCGAATAAACTCTGAAAGACCTAGTAATATTTTACATCAATAGCAGTCAATATTTATCATCACCTTATTTCAGTCTCATCTGAAAGTTGTAAATTCTTGGTTATCTTCACGAACCCTGGCTAACAAGTTGAATCAGCAATACAACATTTGGTTTAATCATTTATTTACTTAATACCTAATTAATCACACAGAATTACATCTACACAGAATTACATTACTATCATTTTGATCTAGGACGCCCACAAGACTTGTCTGAAGGTCCCTGGTACCAGTTTAAAAAAATAACTGTCAAAATAAATGAAATAGTTTTCTGATCTTTGTTATGCACTGCTCAAAAAAATAAAGGGAACACTTAAACAACACATCCTAGATCTGAATGAAAGAAATAATCTTATTAAATACTTTTTTCTTTACATAGTTGAATGTGCTGACAACAAAATCACACAAAAATAATCAATGGAAATCCAATTTATCAACCCATGGAAGTCTGGATTTGGAGTCACACTCAAAATTAAAGTGGAAAACCACACTACAGGCTGATCCAACTTTGATGTAATGTCCTTAAAACAAGTCAAAATGAGGCTCAGTAGTGTGTGTGGCCTCCACGTGCCTGTATGACCTCCCTACAACGCCTGGGCATGCTCCTGATGAGGTGGCGGGTGGTCTCCTGAGGGATCTCCTCCCAGACCTGGACTAAAGCATCCGCCAACTCCTGGACAGTCTGTGGTGCAACGTGGCGTTGGTGGATGGAGCGAGACATGATGTCCCAGATGTGCTCAATTGGATTCAGGTCTGGGGAACGAGCAGGCCAGTCCATAGCATCAATGCCTTCCTCTTGCAGGAACTGCTGACACACTCCAGCCACATGAGGTCTAGCATTGTCTTGCATTAGGAGGAACCCAGGGCCAACCGCACCAGCATATGGTCTCACAAGGGGTCTGAGGATCTCATCTCGGTACCTAATGGCAGTCAGGCTACCTCTAGCGAGCACATGGAGGGCTGTGCGGCCCCCCCAAAGAAATGCCACCCCACACCATGATTGACCCACCCCAAACCGGTCATGCTGGAGGATGTTGCAGGCAGCAGAACGTTCTCCACAGCGTCTCCAGACTCTGTCACGTCTGTCACGTGCTCAGTGTGAACCTGCTTTCATCTGTGAAGAGCACAGGGCGCCAGTGGCAAATTTGCCAATCTTGGTGTTCTCTGGCAAATGCCAAACGTCCTGCACGGTGTTGGGCTGTAAGCACAACCCCCACCTGTGGACGTCGGGCCCTCATACCACCCTCATGGAGTCTGTTTCTGACCGTTTGAGTAGACACATGCACATTTGTGGCCTGCTGGAGGTCATTTTGCAGGGCTCTGGCAGTGCTTCTCCTGCTCCTCCTTGCACAAAGGCGGAGGTAGCGGTCCTGCTGCTGGGTTGTTGCCCTCCTACGGCCTCCTCCACGTCTCCTGATGTACTGGCCTGTCTCCTGGTAGCGCCTCCATGCTCTGGACACTACGCTGACAGACACAGCAAACCTTCTTGCCACAGCTCGCATTGATGTGCCATCCTGGATGAGCTGCACTACCTGAGCCACTTGTGTGGGTTGTAGACTCCGTCTCATGCTACCACTAGAGTGAAAGCACCGCCAGCATTCAAAAGTGACCAAAACATCAGCCAGGAAGCATAGGAACTGAGAAGTGGTCTGTGGTCCCCACCTGCAGAACCACTCCTTTATTGGGGGTGTCTTGCTAATTGCCTATAATTTCCACCTGTTGTCTATTCCATTTGCACAACAGCATGTGAAATTTATTGTCAATCAGTGTTGCTTCCTAAGTGGACAGTTTGATTTCACAGAAGTGTGATTGACTTGGAGTTACATTGTGTTGTTTAAGTGTTCCTTTTATTTTTTTTAGCAGTATATTTCTCAGATATAGTAGACTCTTCAAAACAAACTTCCTTTAGATTGGGTGTTTGGGGACTATTGTTCCATGTAGTGAATCTGTGTGTTTCTCTTAGCTAATAGCAGTAATGACAAATTCAATGTTTCAACCAAATACTTTTTTTTTTACCTTAAGGGGTCTTAAAATTCAAAATCCTATAGATAAATAATCCTTCATATGACCATCTTAAAACAATTCTATATGTTAGCTTTGAACCTTCCCTCAACTTAGACGTGACTTAGACCCCAGAGAGGGTTAAACTTTTTAACTGTGTTTTAAAAGTCACCATTGGCCTCATGGTGAAATCCCTGAGCGGTTTCCTTCCTCTCCAGCAACTAAGTTAGGAATGACGCCTGCATCTTTGAATCTGTGTTTGAAATGCATTGCTCGACTCTAAACACTATTATTGAACACAGACTGAGTCCATGAAACTTATTATGTGACTTGTTAAGCACATTTTTACTCCTGAACTTATTTAAGCTCCTTACCATAACAAAGGAGTTCAACACTTATTGACTCAAGACATTTCAGCTTTTCATATTTAATTAATTTGTTAAAAAAAAATCTAAAAATATAATTCACCTTTGTGTTGACCAGTGACACACAATCAATGTAATCCATTTTGAATTCAGGCTGTAACACAACAACATGTGGAGAAAGTCCAGGGGTGTCAATACTTTCTGAATAAACCGTATGTATTGTACCTCCAGGTGCACATAGGAACCAATCAGCACTAACCTGTCTACAGTACTCCAATAACTAACTACCTGTCTCTCCTCTCTCCCTGTCACGCTCCCCTCTCCCCTCCTCTCTCCCTGTCCCGCTCCCCTCCTCTCTCCCTGTCCCGCTCCCCTCCTCTCTCCCTGGCCCGCTCCCCTCTCTCCCTGTCCCGCTCCCCTCCTCTCTCCCTGTCCCGCTCCCCTCCTCTCTCCCTGTCCCGCTCCCCTCCTCTCTCCCTGTCCCGCTCCCCTCCTCTCTCCCTGTCACAATCCCCGCTCCCCTCCTCTCTCCTCCCTGTCTCCCCCCCCCTCTCTCCCTGTCCCCTCTCCCCTCTCTCCCTGTCCCCTCTCCCCTCTCTCCCTGTCCCGCTCCCCTCCTCTCTCCCTGTCACGCTCCCCTCTCCCCTCCTCTCTCCCTGTCTCCCCCCCCTCTCCCTGTCCCCTCTCTCCCTGTCTCCCCCCGTCCCCTCTCTCCCTGTCTCCCCCCCCTCTCTCCCTGTCTCGCTCCCCTCCTCTCTCCCTGGCCCGCTCCCCTCCTCTCTCCCTGGCCCGCTCCTCTCCCTGGCCCGCTCCCCTCCTCTCTCCCCGTCTCCCCCCCTCTCCCCTCTCCCCTCTCCCCTCTCTCCTCTCTCCTCTCTCCAGGTCCCCATAAGCACCAGTCGGCTGTAACCTGTCTCCAGTTCTCTCGCACCCTGGTGGTCTCTTCATCAGATGACGGGACGGTGAAGCTGTGGAGCCTGGCGACGGGGGAGTGGATCAGAGACCTGGTGGCGCTGCAGAGTGGAGGATCAGGGGGAGTGGTGTGGAGGATCAGGTAAAGAAATGAGACCCACAGGGGAGTGGATCAGAGACCTGGTGGCGCTGCAGAGTGGGGGAGTTAAGAGATGCTGGTGCCTGTAGGGCTGAATTATGGAAGAGATGCTGGTGCCTGTAGGGCTGGATTATTGAAGAGATGCTGGTGCCTGTAGGGCTGGATTATGGAAGAGATGCTGGTGCCTGTAGGGCTGAATTATGGAAGAGATGCTGGTGCCTGTAGGGCTGGATTATGGAAGAGATGCTGGTGCCTGTAGGGCTGGATTATTGAAGAGATGCTGGTGCCTGTAGGGCTGGATTATGGAAGAGATGCTGGTGCCTGTAGGGCTGGATTATGGAAGAGATGCTGGTGCCTGTAGGGCTGGATTATTGAAGAGATGCTGGTGCCTGTAGGGCTGGATTATGGAAGAGATGCTGGTGCCTGTAGGGCTGGGTTATGGAAGAGATGCTGGTGCCTGTAGGGCTGGATTATGGAAGAGATGCTGGTGCCTGTAGGGCTGGGTTATGGAAGAGATGCTGGTGCCTGTAGGGCTGGGTTATGGAAGAGATGCTGGTGCCTGTAGGGCTGAATTATGGAAGAGATGCTGGTGCCTGTAGGGCTGGGTTATGGAAGAGATGCTGGTGCCTGTAGGGCTGAATTATTGAAGAGATGCTGGTGCCTGTAGGGCTGGATTATGGAAGAGATGCTGGTGCCTGTAGGGCTGAATGATGGAAGAGATGCTGGTGCCTGTAGGACTGGGTTATTGAAGAGATGCTGGTGCCTGTAGGGCTGGATTATGGAAGAGATGCTGGTGCCTGTAGGGCTGGATTATGGAAGAGATGCTGGTGCCTGTAGGGCTGGATTATTGAAGAGATGCTGGTGCCTGTAGGGCTGGATTATGGAAGAGATGCTGGTGCCTGTAGGGCTGGGTTATGGAAGAGATGCTGGTGCCTGTAGGGCTGGATTATGGAAGAGATGCTGGTGCCTGTAGGGCTGGGTTATGGAAGAGATGCTGGTGCCTGTAGGGCTGGGTTATGGAAGAGATGCTGGTGCCTGTAGGGCTGAATTATGGAAGAGATGCTGGTGCCTGTAGGGCTGGGTTATGGAAGAGATGCTGGTGCCTGTAGGGCTGAATTATTGAAGAGATGCTGGTGCCTGTAGGGCTGAATTATTGAAGAGATGCTGGTGCCTGTAGGGCTGAATTATTGAAGAGATGCTGGTGCCTGTAGGGCTGGATTATGGAAGAGATGCTGGTGCCTGTAGGGCTGAATGATGGAAGAGATGCTGGTGCCTGTAGGGCTGGGTTATTGAAGAGATGCTGGTGCCTGTAGGGCTGGGTTATTGAAGAGATGCTGGTGCCTGTAGGGCTGGGTTATTGAAGAGATGCTGGTGCCTGTAGGGCTGAATTATGGAAGAGATGCTGGTGCCTGTAGGGCTGGATTATGGAAGAGATGCTGGTGCCTGTAGGGCTGGGTTATTGAAGAGATGCTGGTGCCTGTAGGGCTGAATTATGGAAGAGATGCTGGTGCCTGTAGGGCTGGATTATGGAAGAGATGCTGGTGCCTGTAGGGCTGGATTATGGAAGAGATGCTGGTGCCTGTAGGGCTGGATTATTGAAGAGATGCTGGTGCCTGTAGGGCTGGATTATGGAAGAGATGCTGGTGCCTGTAGGGCTGGATTATGGAAGAGATGCTGGTGCCTGTAGGGCTGGGTTATGGAAGAGATGCTGGTGCCTGTAGGGCTGGATTATGGAAGAGATGCTGGTGCCTGTAGGGCTGGGTTATGGAAGAGATGCTGGTGCCTGTAGGGCTGGGTTATGGAAGAGATGCTGGTGCCTGTAGGGCTGAATTATGGAAGAGATGCTGGTGCCTGTAGGGCTGGGTTATGGAAGAGATGCTGGTGCCTGTAGGGCTGGGTTATGGAAGAGATGCTGGTGCCTGTAGGGCTGAATTATTGAAGAGATGCTGGTGCCTGTAGGGCTGAATTATTGAAGAGATGCTGGTGCCTGTAGGGCTGGATTATGGAAGAGATGCTGGTGCCTGTAGGGCTGAATGATGGAAGAGATGCTGGTGCCTGTAGGGCTGGGTTATTGAAGAGATGCTGGTGCCTGTAGGGCTGAATTATTGAAGAGATGCTGGTGCCTGTAGGGCTGGGTTATTGAAGAGATGCTGGTGCCTGTAGGGCTGAATTATGGAAGAGATGCTGGTGCCTGTAGGGCTGGATTATGGAAGAGATGCTGGTGCCTGTAGGGCTGGGTTATTGAAGAGATGCTGGTGCCTGTAGGGCTGAATTATGGAAGAGATGCTGGTGCCTGTAGGGCTGGGTTATTGAAGAGATGCTGGTGCCTGTAGGGCTGAATTATGGAAGAGATGCTGGTGCCTGTAGGGCTGAATTATGGAAGAGATGCTGGTGCCTGTAGGGCTGAATTATTGAAGAGATGCTGGTGCCTGTAGGGCTGAATTATTGAAGAGATGCTGGTGCCTGTAGGGCTGGATTATGGAAGAGATGCTGGTGCCTGTAGGGCTGAATTATGGAAGAGATGCTGGTGCCTGTAGGGCTGAATTATTGAAGAGATGCTGGTGCCTGTAGGGCTGGATTATGGAAGAGATGCTGGTGCCTGTAGGGCTGGATTATTGAAGAGATGCTGGTGCCTGTAGGGCTGAATTATTGAAGAGATGCTGGTGCCTGTAGGGCTGAATTATTGAAGAGATGCTGGTGCCTGTAGGGCTGGATTATGGAAGAGATGCTGGTGCCTGTAGGGCTGGATTATTGAAGAGATGCTGGTGCCTGTAGGGCTGGGTTATGGAAGAGATGCTGGTGCCTGTAGGGCTGGGTTATGGAAGAGATGCTGGTGCCTGTAGGGCTGAATTATGGAAGAGATGCTGGTGCCTGTAGGGCTGGATATTGAAGAGATGCTGATGGATTATTTCTGGGTTTATCTATGGTGCAGGAACCACTAACTCACTGCCTTGTTACATTTACATTTGTCAAATAGATCCATTCATTAATTGCTTTCTCCACAACATCTAACACCAGGCTGGTAACCCTCCTCCTCCTCTCTCTCTCCTCTCTCCAGGGTGTCTAACACCAGGCTGGTAACCCTCCTCCTCCTCTCTCTCTCCTCTCTCCAGGGTGTCTAACACCAGGCTGGTAACCCTCCTCCTCCTCTCTCTCCTCTCTCCAGGGTGTCTAACACCAGGCTGGTAACCCTCCTCCTCCTCTCTCTCCTCTCTCCAGGGTGTCTAACACCAGGCTGGTAACCCTCCTCCTCCTCTCTCTCCTCTCTCCAGGGTGTCTAACACCAGGCTGGTAACCCTCCTCCTCCTCCTCTCTCTCCTCTCTCCAGGGTGTCTAACACCAGGCTGGTAACCCTCCTCCTCCTCTCTCCTCTCTCCAGGGCGTGTAACACCAGGCTGGTAACCCTCCTCCTCCTCCTCTCTCTCTCCTCTCTCCAGGGTGTCTAACACCAGGCTGGTAACCCTCCTCCTCCTCTCTCCTCTCTCCAGGGCGTGTAACACCAGGCTGGTAACCCTCCTCCTCCTCTCTCTCTCCTCTCTCCAGGGTGTCTAACACCAGGCTGGTAACCCTCCTCCTCCTCCTCTCTCTCCTCTCTCCAGGGTGTCTAACACCAGGCTGGTAACCCTCCTCCTCCTCCTCTCTCTCCTCTCTCCAGGGTGTCTAACACCAGGCTGGTAACCCTCCTCCTCCTCTCTCTCTCCTCTCTCCAGGGTGTCTAACACCAGGCTGGTAACCCTCCTCCTCTCTCTCTCCTCTCTCCAGGGTGTCTAACACCAGGCTGGTAACCCTCCTCCTCCTCTCTCTCTCCTCTCTCCAGGGTGTCTAACACCAGGCTGGTAACCCTCCTCCTCCTCCTCTCTCTCCTCTCTCCAGGGTGTCTAACACCAGGCTGGTAACCCTCCTCCTCCTCTCTCTCCTCTCTCCAGGGTGTCTAACACCAGGCTGGTAACCCTCCTCCTCCTCTCTCTCTCCTCTCTCCAGGGTGTCTAACACCAGGCTGGTAACCCTCCTCCTCCTCTCTCTCCTCTCTCCAGGGTGTCTAACACCAGGCTGGTAACCCTCCTCCTCTCTCCTCTCTCTCCTCTCTCCAGGGTGTCTAACACCAGGCTGGTAACCCTCCTCCTCCTCCTCTCTCTCCTCTCTCCAGGGTGTCTAACACCAGGCTGGTAACCCTCCTCCTCCTCTCTCTCTCCTCTCTCCAGGGTGTCTAACACCAGGCTGGTAACCCTCCTCCTCCTCTCTCTCTCCTCTCTCCAGGGTGTCTAACACCAGGCTGGTAACCCTCCTCCTCCTCTCTCTCTCCTCTCTCCAGGGTGTCTAACACCAGGCTGGTAACCCTCCTCCTCCTCTCTCTCCTCTCTCCAGGGTGTCTAACACCAGGCTGGTAACCCTCCTCCTCCTCCTCTCTCTCCTCTCTCCAGGGTGTCTAACACCAGGCTGGTAACCCTCCTCCTCCTCCTCTCTCTCCTCTCTCCAGGGTGTCTAACACCAGGCTGGTAACCCTCCTCCTCCTCCTCTCTCTCCTCTCTCCAGGGTGTCTAACACCAGGCTGGTAACCCTCCTCCTCCTCTCTCTCTCCTCTCTCCAGGGTGTCTAACACCAGGCTGGTAACCCTCCTCCTCCTCCTCTCTCTCCTCTCTCCAGGGTGTCTAACACCAGGCTGGTAACCCTCCTCCTCCTCCTCTCTCCTCTCTCCAGGGTGTCTAACACCAGGCTGGTAACCCTCCTCCTCCTCTCTCTCTCCTCTCTCCAGGGTGTCTAACACCGGGCTGGTAACCCTCCTCCTCCTCTCTCTCCTCTCTCCAGGGTGTCTAACACCAGGCTGGTAACCCTCCTCCTCCTCTCTCTCCTCTCTCCAGGGTGTCTAACACCAGGCTGGTAACCCTCCTCCTCCTCTCTCTCCTCTCTCCAGGGTGTCTAACACCAGGCTGGTAACCCTCCTCCTCCTCTCTCTCTCCTCTCTCCAGGGTGTCTAACACCAGGCTGGTAACCCTCCTCCTCCTCTCTCTCCTCTCTCCAGGGTGTCTAACACCAGGCTGGTAACCCTCCTCCTCCTCCTCCTCTCTCCTCTCTCCAGGGTGTCTAACACCAGGCTGGTAACCCTCCTCCTCCTCTCTCTCTCCTCTCTCCAGGGTGTCTAACACCAGGCTGGTAACCCTCCTCCTCCTCTCTCTCCTCTCTCCAGGGTGTCTAACACCAGGCTGGTAACCCTCCTCCTCTCTCTCTCCTCTCTCCAGGGTGTCTAACACCAGGCTGGTAACCCTCCTCCTCTCTCTCTCCTCTCTCCAGGGTGTCTAACACCAGGCTGGTAACCCTCCTCCTCTCTCTCTCCTCTCTCCAGGGTGTCTAACACCAGGCTGGTAACCCTCCTCCTCTCTCTCTCCTCTCTCCAGGGTGTCTAACACCAGGCTGGTAACCCTCCTCCTCCTCCTCTCTCTCCTCTCTCCAGGGTGTCTAACACCAGGCTGGTAACCCTCCTCCTCCTCTCTCTCCTCTCTCCAGGGTGTCTAACACCAGGCTGGTAACCCTCCTCCTCCTCTCTCCTCTCTCCAGGGCGTGTAACACCAGGCTGGTAACCCTCCTCCTCCTCTCTCTCTCCTCTCTCCAGGGTGTCTAACACCAGGCTGGTAACCCTCCTCCTCCTCCTCTCTCTCCTCTCTCCAGGGTGTCTAACACCAGGCTGGTAACCCTCCTCCTCCTCCTCTCTCTCCTCTCTCCAGGGTGTCTAACACCAGGCTGGTAACCCTCCTCCTCCTCTCTCTCTCCTCTCTCCAGGGTGTCTAACACCAGGCTGGTAACCCTCCTCCTCCTCTCTCTCTCCAGGGTGTCTAACACCAGGCTGGTAACCCTCCTCCTCCTCCTCCTCTCTCTCCTCTCTCCAGGGTGTCTAACACCAGGCTGGTAACCCTCCTCCTCCTCCTCTCTCTCCTCTCTCCAGGGTGTCTAACACCAGGCTGGTAACCCTCCTCCTCCTCTCTCTCTCCTCTCTCCAGGGTGTCTAACACCAGGCTGGTAACCCTCCTCCTCCTCTCTCTCTCCTCTCTCCAGGGTGTCTAACACCAGGCTGGTAACCCTCCTCCTCCTCTCTCTCTCCTCTCTCCAGGGTGTCTAACACCAGGCTGGTAACCCTCCTCCTCCTCTCTCTCTCCAGGGTGTCTAACACCAGGCTGGTAACCCTCCTCCTCCTCCTCCTCTCTCTCCTCTCTCCAGGGTGTCTAACACCAGGCTGGTAACCCTCCTCCTCCTCCTCTCTCTCCTCTCTCCAGGGTGTCTAACACCAGGCTGGTAACCCTCCTCCTCCTCTCTCTCTCCTCTCTCCAGGGTGTCTAACACCAGGCTGGTAACCCTCCTCCTCCTCTCTCTCTCCTCTCTCCAGGGTGTCTAACACCAGGCTGGTAACCCTCCTCCTCCTCTCTCTCTCCTCTCTCCAGGGTGTCTAACACCAGGCTGGTAACCCTCCTCCTCCTCCTCTCTCTCTCCTCTCTCCAGGGTGTCTAACACCAGGCTGGTAACCCTCCTCCTCCCCCTCTCTCTCCTCTCTCCAGGGTGTCTAACACCAGGCTGGTAACCCTCCTCCTCCTCTCTCTCCTCTCTCCAGGGTGTCTAACACCAGGCTGGTAACCCTCCTCCTCCTCCTCTCTCTCCTCTCTCCAGGGTGTCTAACACCAGGCTGGTAACCCTCCTCCTCCTCTCTCTCTCCTCTCTCCAGGGTGTCTAACACCAGGCTGGTAACCCTCCTCCTCCTCTCTCTCTCCTCTCTCCAGGGTGTCTAACACCAGGCTGGTAACCCTCCTCCTCCTCTCTCTCTCCTCTCTCCAGGGTGTCTAACACCAGGCTGGTAACCCTCCTCCTCCTCCTCCTCTCTCCTCTCTCCAGGGTGTCTAACACCAGGCTGGTAACCCTCCTCCTCCTCTCTCTCTCCTCTCTCCAGGGTGTCTAACACCAGGCTGGTAACCCTCCTCCTCCTCTCTCTCCTCTCTCCAGGGTGTCTAACACCAGGCTGGTAACCCTCCTCCTCTCTCTCTCCTCTCTCCAGGGTGTCTAACACCAGGCTGGTAACCCTCCTCCTCTCTCTCTCCTCTCTCCAGGGTGTCTAACACCAGGCTGGTAACCCTCCTCCTCTCTCTCTCCTCTCTCCAGGGTGTCTAACACCAGGCTGGTAACCCTCCTCCTCCTCCTCTCTCTCCTCTCTCCAGGGTGTCTAACACCAGGCTGGTAACCCTCCTCCTCCTCTCTCTCCTCTCTCCAGGGTGTCTAACACCAGGCTGGTAACCCTCCTCCTCCTCTCTCCTCTCTCCAGGGCGTGTAACACCAGGCTGGTAACCCTCCTCCTCCTCTCTCTCTCCTCTCTCCAGGGTGTCTAACACCAGGCTGGTAACCCTCCTCCTCCTCCTCTCTCTCCTCTCTCCAGGGTGTCTAACACCAGGCTGGTAACCCTCCTCCTCCTCCTCTCTCTCCTCTCTCCAGGGTGTCTAACACCAGGCTGGTAACCCTCCTCCTCCTCTCTCTCTCCTCTCTCCAGGGTGTCTAACACCAGGCTGGTAACCCTCCTCCTCCTCTCTCTCTCCAGGGTGTCTAACACCAGGCTGGTAACCCTCCTCCTCCTCCTCTCTCTCCTCTCTCCAGGGTGTCTAACACCAGGCTGGTAACCCTCCTCCTCCTCTCTCTCTCCTCTCTCCAGGGTGTCTAACACCAGGCTGGTAACCCTCCTCCTCCTCTCTCTCCTCTCTCCAGGGTGTCTAACGCCAGGCTGGTAACCCTCCTCCTCTCTCTCTCCTCTCTCCAGGGTGTCTAACACCAGGCTGGTAACCCTCCTCCTCTCTCTCTCCTCTCTCCAGGGTGTCTAACACCAGGCTGGTAACCCTCCTCCTCTCTCTCTCCTCTCTCCAGGGTGTCTAACACCAGGCTGGTAACCCTCCTCCTCCTCTCTCTCTCCTCTCTCCAGGGTGTCTAACACCAGGCTGGTAACCCTCCTCCTCCTCTCTCTCTCCTCTCTCCAGGGTGTCTAACACCAGGCTGGTAACCCTCCTCCTCCTCTCTCTCTCCAGGGTGTCTAACACCAGGCTGGTAACCCTCCTCCTCCTCTCTCTCCTCTCTCCAGGGTGTCTAACACCAGGCTGGTAACCCTCCTCCTCCTCCTCTCTCTCCTCTCTCCAGGGTGTCTAACACCAGGCTGGTAACCCTCCTCCTCCTCTCTCTCTCCTCTCTCCAGGGTGTCTAACACCAGGCTGGTAACCCTCCTCCTCCTCTCTCTCTCCTCTCTCCAGGGTGTCTAACACCAGGCTGGTAACCCTCCTCCTCCTCTCTCTCTCCTCTCTCCAGGGTGTCTAACACCAGGCTGGTAACCCTCCTCCTCCTCCTCTCTCTCTCCTCTCTCCAGGGTGTCTAACACCAGGCTGGTAACCCTCCTCCTCCCCCTCTCTCTCCTCTCTCCAGGGTGTCTAACACCAGGCTGGTAACCCTCCTCCTCCTCTCTCTCCTCTCTCCAGGGTGTCTAACACCAGGCTGGTAACCCTCCTCCTCCTCCTCTCTCTCCTCTCTCCAGGGTGTCTAACACCAGGCTGGTAACCCTCCTCCTCCTCTCTCTCTCCTCTCTCCAGGGTGTCTAACACCAGGCTGGTAACCCTCCTCCTCCTCTCTCTCTCCTCTCTCCAGGGTGTCTAACACCAGGCTGGTAACCCTCCTCCTCCTCTCTCTCTCCTCTCTCCAGGGTGTCTAACACCAGGCTGGTAACCCTCCTCCTCCTCCTCCTCTCTCCTCTCTCCAGGGTGTCTAACACCAGGCTGGTAACCCTCCTCCTCCTCTCTCTCTCCTCTCTCCAGGGTGTCTAACACCAGGCTGGTAACCCTCCTCCTCCTCTCTCTCCTCTCTCCAGGGTGTCTAACACCAGGCTGGTAACCCTCCTCCTCTCTCTCTCCTCTCTCCAGGGTGTCTAACACCAGGCTGGTAACCCTCCTCCTCTCTCTCTCCTCTCTCCAGGGTGTCTAACACCAGGCTGGTAACCCTCCTCCTCTCTCTCTCCTCTCTCCAGGGTGTCTAACACCAGGCTGGTAACCCTCCTCCTCCTCCTCTCTCTCCTCTCTCCAGGGTGTCTAACACCAGGCTGGTAACCCTCCTCCTCCTCTCTCTCCTCTCTCCAGGGTGTCTAACACCAGGCTGGTAACCCTCCTCCTCCTCTCTCCTCTCTCCAGGGCGTGTAACACCAGGCTGGTAACCCTCCTCCTCCTCTCTCTCTCCTCTCTCCAGGGTGTCTAACACCAGGCTGGTAACCCTCCTCCTCCTCCTCTCTCTCCTCTCTCCAGGGTGTCTAACACCAGGCTGGTAACCCTCCTCCTCCTCCTCTCTCTCCTCTCTCCAGGGTGTCTAACACCAGGCTGGTAACCCTCCTCCTCCTCTCTCTCTCCTCTCTCCAGGGTGTCTAACACCAGGCTGGTAACCCTCCTCCTCCTCTCTCTCTCCAGGGTGTCTAACACCAGGCTGGTAACCCTCCTCCTCCTCCTCTCTCTCCTCTCTCCAGGGTGTCTAACACCAGGCTGGTAACCCTCCTCCTCCTCCTCTCTCTCCTCTCTCCAGGGTGTCTAACACCAGGCTGGTAACCCTCCTCCTCCTCTCTCTCTCCTCTCTCCAGGGTGTCTAACACCAGGCTGGTAACCCTCCTCCTCCTCTCTCTCTCCTCTCTCCAGGGTGTCTAACACCAGGCTGGTAACCCTCCTCCTCCTCTCTCTCTCCTCTCTCCAGGGTGTCTAACACCAGGCTGGTAACCCTCCTCCTCCTCCTCTCTCTCTCCTCTCTCCAGGGTGTCTAACACCAGGCTGGTAACCCTCCTCCTCCCCCTCTCTCTCCTCTCTCCAGGGTGTCTAACACCAGGCTGGTAACCCTCCTCCTCCTCTCTCTCCTCTCTCCAGGGTGTCTAACACCAGGCTGGTAACCCTCCTCCTCCTCCTCTCTCTCCTCTCTCCAGGGTGTCTAACACCAGGCTGGTAACCCTCCTCCTCCTCTCTCTCTCCTCTCTCCAGGGTGTCTAACACCAGGCTGGTAACCCTCCTCCTCCTCTCTCTCTCCTCTCTCCAGGGTGTCTAACACCAGGCTGGTAACCCTCCTCCTCCTCTCTCTCTCCTCTCTCCAGGGTGTCTAACACCAGGCTGGTAACCCTCCTCCTCCTCTCTCTCTCCTCTCTCCAGGGTGTCTAACACCAGGCTGGTAACCCTCCTCCTCCTCTCTCTCTCCTCTCTCCAGGGTGTCTAACACCAGGCTGGTAACCCTCCTCCTCCTCCTCTCTCTCCTCTCTCCAGGGTGTCTAACACCAGGCTGGTAACCCTCCTCCTCCTCTCTCTCTCCTCTCTCCAGGGTGTCTAACACCAGGCTGGTAACCCTCCTCCTCCTCTCTCTCTCCTCTCTCCAGGGTGTCTAACACCAGGCTGGTAACCCTCCTCCTCCTCTCTCTCTCCTCTCTCCAGGGCGTCCAACACCAGGCTGGTAACCCTCCTCCTCCTCTCTCTCTCCTCTCTCCAGGGTGTCTAACACCAGGCTGGTAACCCTCCTCCTCCTCTCTCTCTCCTCTCTCCAGGGTGTCTAACACCAGGCTGGTAACCCTCCTCCTCCTCTCTCTCTCCTCTCTCCAGGGTGTCTAACACCAGGCTGGTAACCCTCCTCCTCCTCTCTCTCCTCTCTCCAGGGTGTCTAACACCAGGCTGGTAACCCTCCTCCTCCTCTCTCTCTCCTCTCTCCAGGGTGTCTAACACCAGGCTGGTAACCCTCCTCCTCCTCTCTCTCTCCTCTCTCCAGGGTGTCTAACACCAGGCTGGTAACCCTCCTCCTCCTCTCTCTCCTCTCTCCAGGGTGTCTAACACCAGGCTGGTAACCCTCCTCCTCTCTCTCTCCTCTCTCCAGGGTGTGTAACACCAGGCTGGTAACCCTCCTCCTCCTCTCTCTCCTCTCTCCAGGGTGTCTAACACCAGGCTGGTAACCCTCCTCCTCTCTCTCTCCTCTCTCCAGGGTGTCTAACACCAGGCTGGTAACCCTCCTCCTCTCTCTCTCTCTCCTCTCTCCAGGGCGTCCAACACCAGGCTGGTAACCCTCCTCCTCCTCTCTCTCTCCTCTCTCCAGGGTGTCTAACACCAGGCTGGTAACCCTCCTCCTCCTCTCTCTCTCCTCTCTCCAGGGTGTCTAACACCAGGCTGCTAACCCTCCTCCTCCTCTCTCTCTCCTCTCTCCAGGGCGTCCAACACCAGGCTGGTAGCAGCAGTTGGCAGCAGGAATGGGACAGAGGAGACTAAACTCATGGTGCTGGACTTTGACCTCACTGACAACCAGAAGTGATGTCATTTAAAATGGACGTGATGTCGTCAGGAAAGGATGCGATGTCATTGGATAAGGATGTGAGGCAATCAAAGAAGGACCCAATATCTTCATACAGGAACGGAAGACTTGTGATGAGGAGGAAAGGGTATGAATCTCCCTGTGAAAGGACTGAGTGCTACTCCAAAATGTCCCCTTTCCTCACCACAACCCTGGGCATCCAAAACCTCATGTTTTCTTTCTGAACTGAAACACTGGTACTGACTGGTGAAGAGACGGTACACAAGATCAACTTTCTGTGACTTGAAGAAACCACGAGAGGATTGGCTGGTTTACTGGCTGGCTGGCTTACCGGCTAACTGACCTACCCGGCTGGCTGGCTGGCTGGCTGACTGACCAGCTAACTGACCTACCCGGCTGGCTGACTGGCTGACTGACCAGCTAACTGACCTACCGGCTGGCTGACTGACCAGCTAACTGACCTACCGGCTGGCTGACTGACCAGCTAACTGACCTACCGGCTGGCTGACTGGCTGACTGACCAGCTAACTGACCTACCGGCTGGCTGGCTGGCTGACTGACCAGCTAACTGACCTACCGGCTGGCTGACTGACCAGCTAACTGACCTACCGGCTGGCTGACTGACCAGCTAACTGACCTACCGGCTGGCTGACTGACCAGCTAACTGACCTACCGGCTGGCTGACTGGCTGACTGACCAGCTAACTGACCTACCGGCTGGCTGACTGGCTGACTGACCAGCTAACTGACCTACCGGCTGGCTGACTGACCAGCTAACTGACCTACCGGCTGGCTGACTGACCAGCTAACTGACCTACCGGCTGGCTGACTGACCAGCTAACTGACCTACCGGCTGGCTGACTGACCAGCTAACTGACCTACTGGCTGGCTGACTGACCAGCTAACTGACCTACCGGCTGGCTGACTGGCTGACTGACCAGCTAACTGACCTACCGGCTGGCTGGCTGGCTGACTGACCAGCTAACTGACCTACCGGCTGGCTGACTGACCAGCTAACTGACCTACCGGCTGGCTGACTGACCAGCTAACTGACCTACCGGCTGGCTGACTGGCTGACTGACCTACCGGCTGGCTGGCTGGCTGACTGACCAGCTAACTGACCTACCGGCTGGCTGACTGACCAGCTAACTGACCTACCGGCTGGCTGACTGACCAGCTAACTGACCTACCGGCTGGCTGACTGGCTGACTGACCAGCTAACTGACCTACCGGCTGGCTGACTGGCTGACTGACCAGCTAACTGACCTACCGGCTGGCTGACTGACCAGCTAACTGACCTACCGGCTGGCTGACTGGCTGACTGACCAGCTAACTGACCTACCGGCTGGCTGGCTGGCTGACTGACCAGCTAACTGACCTACCGGCTGGCTGACTGACCAGCTAACTGACCTACCGGCTGGCTGACTGACCAGCTAACTGACCTACCGGCTGGCTGACTGGCTGACTGACCTACCGGCTGGCTGGCTGGCTGACTGACCTACCGGCTGGCTGACTGACCAGCTAACTGACCTACCGGCTGGCTGACTGACCAGCTAACTGACCTACCGGCTGGCTGACTGGCTGACTGACCAGCTAACTGACCTACCGGCTGGCTGACTGGCTGACTGACCAGCTAACTGACCTACCGGCTGGCTGACTGGCTGACTGACCAGCTAACTGACCTACCGGCTGGCTGACTGGCTGACTGACCAGCTAACTGACCTACCGGCTGGCTGACTGACTGGCTGACTGACCAGCTAACTGACCTACCGGCTGGCTGACTGACCAGCTAACTGACCAGCTAACTGACCTACCGGCTGGCTGACTGACCAGCTAACTGACCTACCGGCTGGCTGACTGGCTGACTGACCTACCGGCTGGCTGGCTGGCTGACTGACCTACCGGCTGGCTGACTGACCAGCTAACTGACCTACCGGCTGGCTGACTGACCAGCTAACTGACCTACCGGCTGGCTGACTGGCTGACTGACCAGCTAACTGACCTACCGGCTGGCTGGCTGGCTGACTGACCAGCTAACTGACCTACCGGCTGGCTGACTGGCTGACTGACCAGCTAACTGACCTACCGGCTGGCTGACTGACCAGCTAACTGACCTACTGGCTGGCTGACTGGCTGGCTGACAACCATCCCAGACTACTGCTGGATGTATAGACTGTATATGAAGCAGATTATAGGTCTGGGACTTCACCTTGAGTCCCAACTGGCTCCCCATTCACCTATGTAGTGCACTACTATAGACCAGCTTATTGGGTCCTCCCTATAGGTCCTGGTCTAAAGTAGTGCACTACATAGGTGAATGGGGAGCCAGTTGGGACTCAAGGTGAAGTCTATGTACAGTATATCACTGGGGCCCAGGAGGTTTTCCTAGGTAGGTGAATGAGGGAAAAACTCTGGTTTTCCGTTTGGAACACTGCAGTAGCGTTTGTGATATAATGTAAAATATGAATGTACATATTAATATGTAGATAATGTTGTTTTTATATAAAAGAGGAAATCGTAGAGGTTGTTTGGGGGGGGGGGGAGAGAGAGAGTGTTGAATAAAGATATGTTCACTTTTCTAAAATATGGTTGTGGTGTATTTTTATTGGCGTTGCCCTAAACACTGGTCTGGGGTCAGTTCTTGCATTTCCCCCCACTAATGGTTAGGATTGGTGGAGGGGGTAAGCTGATCCTAGGTCTGTACATAGGGAGAACTTTACTTTTTCTCTAACTGGTTTGTGTTGCTCGTTTTTAACCTTGAGCAGATTTACACAAAACGTCAGTAGCTTTTTAAATGTCTCGTAACTCCCTGTATACCTCCTGTTCTCTCTCTCTCTCTCTCTCCTGTATATCTCTCTCGTTTCTCTCTCTCTCTCTCCTGTATACCTCCCGTTCTCTCTCTCTCTCTCTCTCCTGTATACCTCCCGTTCTCTCTCTCTCTCTCTCTCCTGTATACCTCCCGTTCTCTCTCTCTCTCTCTCCTGTATACCTCCCGTTCTCTCTCTCTCTCTCTCTCCTGTATACCTCCCGTTCTCTCTCTCTCTCTCTCCTGTATACCTCCCGTTCTCTCTCTCTCTCTCTCTCTCTCCTGTATACCTCCCGTTCTCTCTCTCTCTCTCTCCTGTATACCTCCCGTTCTCTCTCTCTCTCTCTCTCTCCTGTATACCTCCCGTTCTCTCTCTCTCTCTCTCTCTCCTGTATACCTCCCGTTCTCTCTCTCTCTCTCTCTCTCCTGTATACCTCCCGTTCTCTCTCTCTCCTGTATACCTCCCGTTCTCTCTCTCTCTCCTGTATACCTCCCGTTCTCTCTCTCTCTCCTGTATACCTCCCGTTCTCTCTCTCTCTCCTGTATACCTCCCGTTCTCTCTCTCTCTCCTGTATACCTCCCGTTCTCTCTCTCTCTCTCTCTCCTGTATACCTCCCGTCTCTCTCTCTCTCTCTCTCTCTCCTGTATACCTCCCGTTCTCTCTCTCTCTCTCTCTCTCTCCTGTATACCTCCCGTTCTCTCTCTCTCTCTCTCTCTCCTGTATACCTCCCGTTCTCTCTCTCTCTCTCTCTCTCCTGTATACCTCCCGTTCTCTCTCTCTCTCTCTCTCCTGTATACCTCCCGTTCTCTCTCTCTCTCTCTCTCTCCTGTATACCTCCCGTTCTCTCTCTCTCTCTCTCTCTCCTGTATACCTCCCGTTCTCTCTCTCTCTCTCTCTCCTGTATACCTCCCGTCTCTCTCTCTCTCTCTCTCCTGTATACCTCCCGTTCTCTCTCTCTCTCTCCTGTATACCTCCCGTTCTCTCTCTCTCTCTCCTGTATACCTCCCGTTCTCTCTCTCTCTCTCCTGTATACCTCCCGTTCTCTCTCTCTCTCTCTCTCTCCTGTATACCTCCCGTTCTCTCTCTCTCTCTCCTGTATACCTCCCGTTCTCTCTCTCTCTCTCTCTCTCTCCTGTATACCTCCCGTTCTCTCTCTCTCTCTCTCTCCTGTATACCTCCCGTTCTCCTCTCTCTCTCTCTCTCCTGTATACCTCCCGTTCTCTCTCTCTCTCTCTCTCTCTCTCCTGTATACCTCCCGTTCTCTCTCTCTCTCTCTCTCTCTCCTGTATACCTCCCGTTCTCTCTCTCTCTCTCTCTCTCCTGTATACCTCCCGTTCTCTCTCTCTCTCTCTCTCTCCTGTATACCTCCCGTTCCTCTCTCTCTCTCTCTCTCCTGTATACCTCCCGTTCTCTCTCTCTCTCTCTCCTGTATACCTCCCGTTCTCTCTCTCTCTCTCTCTCCTGTATACCTCCCGTTCTCTCTCTCTCTCTCTCCTGTATACCTCCCGTTCTCTCTCTCTCTCTCTCTCCTGTATACCTCCCGTTCTCTCTCTCTCTCTCTCTCTCCTGTATACCTCCCGTTCTCTCTCTCTCTCTCTCTCTCCTGTATACCTCCCGTTCTCTCTCTCTCTCTCTCTCCTGTATACCTCCCGTTCTCTCTCTCTCTCTCTCTCTCCTGTATACCTCCCGTTCTCTCTCTCTCTCTCTCTCTCCTGTATACCTCCCGTTCTCTCTCTCTCTCTCTCTCTCCTGTATACCTCCCGTTCTCTCTCTCTCTCTCTCTCTCCTGTATACCTCCCGTTCTCTCTCTCTCTCTCTCTCTCTCTCCTGTATACCTCCCGTTCTCTCTCTCTCTCTCTCTCCTGTATACCTCCCGTTCTCTCTCTCTCTCTCCTGTATACCTCCCGTTCTCTCTCTCTCTCTCTCCTGTATACCTCCCGTTCTCTCTCTCTCTCTCTCTCTCTCCTGTATACCTCCCGTTCTCTCTCTCTCTCTCTCTCTCCTGTATACCTCCCGTTCTCTCTCTCTCTCTCTCTCTCCTGTATACCTCCCGTTCTCTCTCTCTCTCTCTCTCTCCTGTATACCTCCCGTTCTCTCTCTCTCTCTCTCTCTCCTGTATACCTCCCGTTCTCTCTCTCTCTCTCTCTCTCCTGTATACCTCCCGTTCTCTCTCTCTCTCTCTCTCTCCTGTATACCTCCCGTTCTCTCTCTCTCTCTCTCTCTCCTGTATACCTCCCGTTCTCTCTCTCTCTCTCTCTCTCCTGTATACCTCCCGTTCTCTCTCTCTCTCTCTCTCTCCTGTATACCTCCCGTTCTCTCTCTCTCTCTCTCTCCTGTATACCTCCCGTTCTCTCTCCTCTCTCTCTCTCTCCTGTATACCTCCCGTTCTCTCTCTCTCTCTCTCTCTCTCTCCTGTATACCTCCCGTTCTCTCTCTCTCTCTCTCTCTCTCTCCTGTATACCTCCCGTTCTCTCTCTCTCTCTCTCTCTCCTGTATACCTCCCGTTCTCTCTCTCTCTCTCTCTCTCTCCTGTATACCTCCCGTTCTCTCTCTCTCTCTCTCTCTCCTGTATACCTCCCGTTCTCTCTCTCTCTCTCCTGTATACCTCCCGTTCTCTCTCTCTCTCTCTCTCTCCTGTATACCTCCCGTCTCTCTCTCTCTCTCTCTCTGTATACCTCCCGTTCTCTCTCTCTCTCTCTCTCCTGTATACCTCCCGTTCTCTCTCTCTCTCTCTCTCTCTCTCCTGTATACCTCCCGTTCTCTCTCTCTCTCTCTCTCTCCTGTATACCTCCCGTTCTCTCTCTCTCTCTCTCTCTCTCTGTATACCTCCCGTTCTCTCTCTCTCTCTCTCTCTCCTGTATACCTCCCGTTCTCTCTCTCTCTCTCTCTCTCTCCTGTATACCTCCCGTTCTCTCTCTCTCTCTCTCTCTCTCCTGTATACCTCCCGTTCTCTCTCTCTCTCTCTCTCTCCTGTATACCTCCCGTTCTCTCTCTCTCTCTCTCTCCTGTATACCTCCCGTTCTCTCTCTCTCTCTCTCTCCTGTATACCTCCCGTTCTCTCTCTCTCTCTCTCCTGTATACCTCCCGTTCTCTCTCTCTCTCTCTCTCTCCTGTATACCTCCCGTTCTCTCTCTCTCTCTCTCTCTCCTGTATACCTCCCGTCTCTCTCTCTCTCTCTCTCCTGTATACCTCCCGTTCTCTCCTCTCTCTCTCTCTCTCCTGTATACCTCCCGTTCTCTCTCTCTCTCTCTCTCTCCTGTATACCTCCCGTTCTCTCTCTCTCTCTCTCTCTCCTGTATACCTCCCGTTCTCTCTCTCTCTCTCTCTCCTCCTGTATACCTCCCGTTCCTCTCTTCTCTCTCTCTCCTGTATACCTCCCGTTCTCTCTCTCTCTCTCTCTCTGTATACCTCCCGTTCTCTCTCCTCTCTCTCTCTCTCCTGTATACCTCCCGTCTCTCTCTCTCTCCTGTATACCTCCCGTTCTCTCTCTCTCTCTCTCTCTCCTGTATACCTCCCGTTCTCTCTCTCTCTCTCTCTCCTGTATACCTCCCGTTCTCTCTCTCTCTCTCTCCTGTATACCTCCCGTTCCTCTCTTCTCTCTCTCTCTCCTGTATACCTCCCGTTCTCTCTCTCTCTCTCTCTCTCTCTCTCTCTCCTGTATACCTCCCGTCTCTCTCTCTCTCCTGTATACCTCCCGTTCTCTCTCTCTCTCTCTCTCTCTCCTGTATACCTCCCGTTCTCTCTCTCTCTCTCTCTCTCCTGTATACCTCCCGTTCTCTCTCTCTCTCTCTCTCTCTCCTGTATACCTCCCGTTCCTCTCTCTCTCTCTCTCTCTCTCCTGTATACCTCCCGTCTCTCTCTCTCTCTCTCTCTCTCCCTGTATACCTCCCGTTCTCTCTCTCTCTCTCTCTCTCCTGTATACCTCCCGTTCTCTCTCTCTCTCTCTCCTGTATACCTCCCGTTCTCTCTCTCTCTCTCTCCTGTATACCTCCCGTTCTCTCTCTCTCTCTCTCTCCTGTATACCTCCCGTTCTCTCTCTCTCTCTCTCTCTGTATACCTCCCGTTCTCTCTCTCTCTCTCTCCTGTATACCTCCCGTTCTCTCTCTCTCTCTCTCTCTCGTATACCTCCCGTTCTCTCTCTCTCTCTCTCCTCGTATACCTCCCGTTCTCTCTCTCTCTCTCTCCTGTATACCTCCCGTTCTCTCTCTCTCTCTCTCTCTCCTGTATACCTCCCGTTCTCTCTCTCTCTCTCTCCTGTATACCTCCCGTTCTCTCTCTCTCTCTCTCCTGTATACCTCCCGTTCTCTCTCTCTCTCTCTCCTGTATACCTCCCGTTCTCTCTCTCTCTCTCTCCTGTATACCTCCCGTTCTCTCTCTCTCTCTCTCTCTCCTGTATACCTCCCGTTCTCTCTCTCTCTCTCTCTCTCTGTATACCTCCCGTTCTCTCTCTCTCTCTCTCTCTCCTGTATACCTCCCGTTCTCTCTCTCTCTCTCTCTCCTGTATACCTCCCGTTCTCTCTCTCTCTCTCTCTCTCTCCTGTATACCTCCCGTTCTCTCTCTCTCTCTCTCTCTCCTGTATACCTCCCGTTCTCTCTCTCTCTCTCTCTCTCCTGTATACCTCCCGTTCTCTCTCTCTCTCTCTCTCTCCTGTATACCTCCCGTTCTCTCTCTCTCTCTCTCTCTCTCCTGTATACCTCCCGTTCTCTCTCTCTCTCTCTCTCTCTGTATACCTCCCGTTCTCTCTCTCTCTCTCTCTCTCCTGTATACCTCCCGTTCTCTCTCTCTCTCTCTCTCTCCTGTATACCTCCCGTTCTCTCTCTCTCTCTCTCTCTCTCTCCTGTATACCTCCCGTTCTCTCTCTCTCTCTCTCCTGTATACCTCCCGTTCTCTCTCTCTCTCTCTCTCTCCTGTATACCTCCCGTTCTCTCTCTCTCTCTCTCTCTCCTGTATACCTCCCGTTCTCTCTCTCTCTCTCTCTCCCTGTATACCTCCCGTCTCTCTCTCTCTCTCTCTCTCCTGTATACCTCCCGTTCTCTCTCTCTCTCTCTCTCTCCTGTATACCTCCCGTTCTCTCTCTCTCTCTCTCTCCTGTATACCTCCCGTTCTCTCTCTCTCTCTCTCTCCTGTATACCTCCCGTTCTCTCTCTCTCTCTCTCTCTCCTGTATACCTCCCGTTCTCTCTCTCTCTCTCTCTCTCTCCTGTATACCTCCCGTTCTCTCTCTCTCTCTCTCTCTCCTGTATACCTCCCGTTCTCTCTCTCTCTCTCTCTCCTGTATACCTCCCGTTCTCTCTCTCTCTCTCTCTCCTGTATACCTCCCGTTCTCTCTCTCTCTCTCTCTCTCTCCTGTATACCTCCCGTTCTCTCTCTCTCTCTCTCTCTCTCCTGTATACCTCCCGTTCTCTCTCTCTCTCTCTCTCCTCCTGTATACCTCCCGTTCTCTCTCTCTCTCTCTCTCTCTCCTGTATACCTCCCGTTCTCTCTCTCTCTCTCTCTCCTGTATACCTCCCGTTCTCTCTCTCTCTCTCTCTCTCCTGTATACCTCCCGTTCTCTCTCTCTCTCTCTCTCTCCTGTATACCTCCCGTTCTCTCTCTCTCTCTCTCTCTCTGTATACCTCCCGTTCTCTCTCTCTCTCTCTCTCTCTGTATACCTCCCGTCTCTCTCTCTCTCTCTCTCTCTCCTGTATACCTCCCGTTCTCTCTCTCTCTCTCTCTCTCTCCTCTCCTCCCGTATACCTCCCGTTCTCCCTCTCTCTCTCTCCTGTATACCTCCCGTTCTCTCTCTCTCTCTCTCGTATACCTCCCGTCTCTCTCTCTCTCTCTCTCTCCTGTATACCTCCCGTTCTCTCTCTCTCTCTCTCTCTCCTGTATACCTCCCGTTCTCTCTCTCTCTCTCTCTCTCCTGTATACCTCCCGTTCTCTCTCTCTCTCTCTCTCTCCTGTATACCTCCCGTTCTCTCTCTCTCTCTCTCCTGTATACCTCCCGTTCTCTCTCTCTCTCTCTCTCTCCTGTATACCTCCCGTTCTCTCTCTCTCTCTCTCTCCTGTATACCTCCCGTTCTCTCTCTCTCTCTCTCTTCCTGTATACCTCCCGTTCTCTCTCTCTCTCTCTCTCTCCTGTATACCTCCCGTTCTCTCTCTCTCTCTCTCTCTCCTGTATACCTCCCGTTCTCTCTCTCTCTCTCTCTCTCCTGTATACCTCCCGTTCTCTCTCTCTCTCTCTCTCTCCTGTATACCTCCCGTTCTCTCTCTCTCTCTCTCTCTCCTGTATACCTCCCGTTCTCTCTCTCTCTCTCTCTCTCTCCTGTATACCTCCCGTTCTCTCTCTCTCTCTCTCTCTCCTGTATACCTCCCGTTCTCTCTCTCTCTCTCTCTCTCCTGTATACCTCCCGTTCTCTCTCTCTCTCTCTCTCTCTCCTGTATACCTCCCGTTCTCTCTCTCTCTCTCTCCTCCTCCTGTATACCTCCCGTTCCTCCCTCTCTCTCTCTCTCTCCTGTATACCTCCCGTTCTCTCTCTCTCTCTCTCTCCTGTATACCTCCCGTTCTCTCTCTCTCTCTCTCTCCTGTATACCTCCCGTTCTCTCTCTCTCTCTCTCTCTCCTGTATACCTCCCGTTCTCTCTCTCTCTCTCTCTCTCCTGTATACCTCCCGTTCTCTCTCTCTCTCTCTCTCTCCTGTATACCTCCCGTTCTCTCTCTCTCTCTCTCTCTCCTGTATACCTCCCGTTCTCTCTCTCTCTCTCTCCTGTATACCTCCCGTTCTCTCTCTCTCTCTCTCTCTCCTGTATACCTCCCGTTCTCTCTCTCTCTCTCTCTCCTGTATACCTCCCGTTCTCTCTCTCTCTCTCTCTCTCCTGTATACCTCCCGTTCTCTCTCTCTCTCTCTCTCTCTCCTGTATACCTCCCGTCTCTCTCTCTCTCTCTCTCTCTCCTGTATACCTCCCGTTCTCTCTCTCTCTCTCTCTCTCCTGTATACCTCCCGTTCTCTCTCTCTCTCTCTCTCCTGTATACCTCCCGTCTCTCTCTCTCTCTCTCTCTCCTGTATACCTCCCGTTCTCTCTCTTCTCTCTCTCTCCTGTATACCTCCCGTTCTCTCTCTCTCTCTCTCCTGTATACCTCCCGTTCCTCCCTCTCTCTCTCTCCTGTATACCTCCCGTTCTCTCTCTCTCTCTCTCTCTCCTGTATACCTCCCGTTCTCTCTCTCTCTCTCTCTCCTGTATACCTCCCGTTCTCTCTCTCTCTCTCTCTCTCCTGTATACCTCCCGTCTCTCTCTCTCTCTCTCTCTCCTGTATACCTCCCGTTCTCTCTCTCTCTCTCTCTCTCCTGTATACCTCCCGTTCTCTCTCTCTCTCTCTCTCTCCTGTATACCTCCCGTTCTCTCTCTCTCTCTCTCTCTCCTGTATACCTCCCGTTCTCTCTCTCTCTCTCTCTCTCCTGTATACCTCCCGTTCTCTCTCTCTCTCTCTCTCTCTCCTGTATACCTCCCGTTCTCTCTCTCTCTCTCTCTCTCCTGTATACCTCCCGTTCTCTCTCTCTCTCTCTCTCCTGTATACCTCCCGTTCTCTCTCTCTCTCTCCTGTATACCTCCCGTTCTCTCTCTCTCTCTCCTGTATACCTCCCGTCTCTCTCTCTCTCTCTCCTGTATACCTCCCGTTCTCTCTCTCTCTCTCTCCTGTATACCTCCCGTTCTCTCTCTCTCTCTCTCTCTCTCTCCTGTATACCTCCCGTTCTCTCTCTCTCTCTCTCTCTCCTGTATACCTCCCGTTCTCTCTCTCTCTCTCTCTCCTGTATACCTCCCGTTCTCTCTCTCTCTCTCTCTCCTGTATACCTCCCGTTCTCTCTCTCTCTCCTGTATACCTCCCGTTCTCTCTCTCTCTCTATCCTCCCGTTCTCTCTCTCTCTCGTCTCTCTCTCTCTCTCTCCTGTATACCTCCCGTTCTCTCTCTCTCTCCTGTATACCTCCCGTCCTGTATACCTCCCGTTCTCTCTCTCTCTCTGTATACCAGGGTTCCATAGCCGCAGGCAGAACAGTTGAAACTGGAGCAGCAGCACGGCCAGGTGGACTGGGGACAGCAAGGAGTCATCATACCAGGTAGTCCTGAGGCATGGTCCTAGGGCTCAGGTCCTCCGAGAGAAAGACAGAAAGAGAGAAAGAGAGAATTAGAGAGAGCATATTTAAATACACACAGGACACCGGATAAGACAAGAGAAATACTCCAGATGTAACAGACTGACCCTAGCCCCCCGACACATAAACTACTGCAGCATAAATACTGGAGGCTGAGACAGGAGGGATCAGAAGACACTGTGGCCCCATCCGATGATACCCCCGGACAGGGCCAAACAGGCAGGATATAACCCCACCCACTTTGCCAAAGCACAGCCCCCACACCACTAGAGGGATGTCTCCAACCACCAACTTACCGTCCTAAGACAAGGCCGAGTATAGCCCACAACGATCTCCGCCATGGCACAACCCAAGGGGGGGGGGGGGGCGCCAACCCAGACAGGAAGACCACGTCAGTGACTCAACCCACTCAAGTGACGCACCCCTCCCATGGACGGCATGGAAGAACACCAGTAGGCCAGTGACTCAGCCTCTGTAAAAGGGTTAGAGGCAGAGAATCCCAGTGGAAAGAGGGGAACCGGCAAGGCATAGACAGCAAGGGCGGTTCGTTGCTCCAGCCTTTCCGTTCACCTTCACACTCCTGGGCCAGACTATACTTAATCATAGGACCTACTGAAGAGATAAGTCTTCAGTAAAGACTTAAAGGTTGAGACTGAGTCTGCGTCTCTCACATTGGTAGGCAGACCATTCCATAAAAATGGAGCTCTATAGGAGAAAGCCCTACCTCCAGCCGTTTGCTTAGAAATTCTAGGGACAATTAGGAGGCCTGCGTCTTGTGACCGTAGCGTACGTGTAGGTATGTACGGCAGGACCAAATCGGAAAGATAGGTAGGAGCAAGCCCATGTAATGCTTTGAAGGTTAGCAGTAAAACCTTGAAATCAGCCCTTGCCTTAACAGGAAGCCAGTGTAGGGAGGCTAACACTGGAGTAATATGATCAAATTTTTTGGTTCTAGTCAGGATTCTAGCAGCCGTATTTAGCACTAACTGAAGTTTATTTAGTGCTTTATCCGGGTAGCCGGAAAGTAGAGCATTGCAGTAGTCCAGCCTAGAAGTAACAAAAGCATGGATTAATTTTTCTGCGTCATTTTTGGACAGAAAATTTCTGATTTTTGCAATGTTACGTAGATGGAAAAAAGCTGTCCTTGAAACAGTCTTGATATGTTCTTCAAAAGAGAGATCAGGGTCCAGAGTAACGCCGAGGTCCTTCACAGTTTTATTTGAGACGACTGTACAACCATCCAGATTAATTGTCAGATTCAACAGAAGATCTCTTTGTTTCTTGGGACCTAGAACAAGCATCTCTGTTTTGTCCGAGTTTAAAAGTAGAAAGTTTGCAGCCATCCACTTCTTTATGTCTGAAACACAGGCTTCTAGCGAGGGCAATTTTGGGGCTTCACCATGTTTCATTGAAATGTACAGCTGTGTGTCGTCTGCATAGCAGTGAAATTTAACATTATGTTTTCGAATGACATCCCCAAGAGGTAAAATATATAGTGAAAACAATAGTGGTCCTAAAACGGAACCTTGAGGAACACCGAAATTTACAATTGATTTGTCAGAGGACAAACCATTCACAGAGACAAACTGATATCTTTCCGACAGATAAGATCTAAACCAGGCCAGAACTTGTCCATGTAGACCAATTTGGGTTTCCAATCTCTCCAAAAGAATGTGGTGATCGATGGTATCAAAAGCGGCACTAAGATCTAGGAGCACGAGGACAGATGCAGAGCCTCGGTCTGACGTCATTAAAAGGTCATTTACCACCTTCACAAGTGCAGTCTCAGTGCTATGATGGGGTCTAAAACCAGACTGAAGCGTTTCGTATACATTGTTTGTCTTCAGGAAGGCAGTCAGTTGCTGTGCAACAGCTTTTTCTAAAATTTTGGAGAGGAATGGAAGATTCGATATAGGCCGATAGTTTTTTATAATTTCTGGATCAAGATTCGGCTTTTTCAAGAGAGGCTTTATTACTGCCACTTTTAGTGAGCTTGGTACACATCCGGTGGATAGAGAGCCGTTTATTATGTTCAACATAGGAGGGCCAAGCACAGGAAGCAGCTCTTTCAGTAGTTTAGTTGGAATAGGGTCCAGTATGCAGCTTGAGGGTTTGGAGGCCATGATTATTTTCATCATTGCGTCAAGAGATATAGTACTAAAACACTTTAGTATCTCCCTTGATCCTAGGTCCTGGCAGAGTTGTGCAGACTCAGGACAATGGAGCTTTGGAGGAATACCCAGATTTAAAGAGGAGTCTGTAATTTGCTTTCTAATGATCATGATCTTTTCCTCAAAGAAGTTCATAAATGTATTACTGCTGAAGTGAAAGCCATCCTCCATTTGCGAAGGCTGCTTTTTAGTTAGCTTTGCGACAGTATCAAAAAGAAATTTCGGATTGTTCTTATTTTCCTCAATTAAGTTGGAAAAATAGGATGATCGAGCAGCAGTAAGGGCTCTTCGATACTGCACGGTACTGTCTTTCCAAGCTAGTCGGAAGACTTCCAGTTTGGTGTGGCGCCATTTCCGTTCCAATTTTCTGGAAGCTTGCTTCAGAGCTCGTGTATTTTCTGTATACCAGGGAGCTAGTTTCTTATGACAGATGTTTTTAGTTTTTAGGGGTGCAACTGCATCTAGGGTATTGCGCAAGGTTAAATTGAGTTCCTCGGTTAGGTGGTTAACTGATTTTTGTCCTCTGACGTCCTTGGGTAGGCAGAGGCAGTCTGGAAGGGCATCAAGGAATCTTTGGGTTGTCTGAGAATTTATAGCACGACTTTTAATGCTCCTTGGTTGGGGTCTGAGCAGATTATTTGTTGCAATTGCAAACGTAATAAAATGGTGGTCCGATAGTCCAGGATTATGAGGAAAAACATTTAGATCCACAACATTTATTCCATGGGACAAAACTAGGTCCAGAGTATGACTGTGGCAGTGAGTAGGTCCAGAGACATGTTGGACAAAACCCACTGAGTCGATGATGGCTCCGAAAGCCTTTTGGAGTGGGTCTGTGGACTTTTCCATGTGAATGTTAAAGTCACCAAAAATTAGAATATTATCTGCTATGACTACAAGATCCGATAGGAATTCAGGGAACTCAGTGAGGAACACTGCATATGGCCCAGGAGGCCTATAAACAGTAGCTATAAAAAGTGAGTGAGTAGGCTGCATAGATTTCATGACTAGAAGCTCAAAAGACGAAAACGTCATTGTTGTTTTTTTTTTTGTAAATTGAAATTTGCTATCGTAAATGTTAGCAACACCTCCGCCTTTGCCGGATGCACGGGGGATATGGTCACTAGTGTAACCAGGAGGAGAGGCCTCATTTAACACAGTAAATTCATCAGGCTTAAGCCATGTTTCAGTCAGGCCAATCACATCAAGATTATGATCAGTGATTAGTTCATTGACTATAACTGCCTTGGAAGTGAGGGATCTAACATTAAGTAACCCAATTTTGAGATGTGAGGTATCACAATCTCTTTCAATAATGGCAGGAATGGAGGAGGTCTTTATACTAGTGAGATTGCTAAAGCGAACACCGCCATTTTTAATTTTGCCCAACCTAGATCGAGGCACAGACACGGTCTCAATGGGGGAAGCTGAGCTGACTACACTGACTGTGCTAGTGGCAGACTCCACTAAGCTGGCAGGCTGGCTAACAGCCTGCTGCCTGGCCTGCACCCTATTTCATTGTGGAGCTAGAGGAGTTAGAGCCCTGTCTATGTTCGTAGATAAGATGAGAGCACCCCTCCAGCTAGGATGGAGTCCGTCACTCCTCAACAGGCCAGGCTTGGTCCTGTTTGTGGGTGAGTCCCAGAAAGAGGGCCAATTATCTACAAATTCTATCTTTTGGGAGGGGCAGAAAACAGTTTTCAACCAGCGATTGAGTTGTGAGACTCTGCTGTAGAGCTCATCACTCCCCCTAACTGGGAGGGGGCCAGAGACAATTAATCGATGCCGACACATCTTTCTAGCTGATTTACACGCTGAAGCTATGTTGCGCTTGGTGACCACTGACTGTTTCATCCTAACATCGTTGGTGCCGACGTGGATAACAATATCTCTATACTCTCTACACTCGCCAGTTTTAGCTTTAGCCAGCACCGTCTTTAGATTAGCCTTAACGTCGGTAGCCCTGCCCCCTGGTAAACAGTGTATGATCGCTGGATGATTAGTTTTAAGTCTAATACTGCGGGTAATGGAGTCGCCAATGACTAGGGTTTTCAATTTGTCAGAGCTAATGGTGGGAGCCGTCGGCGTCTCAGACCCCACAACGGGAGGAGTAGAGACCAGAGAAGTCTCGGCCTCCGACTCCGACTCGCTTAATGGGGAGAACCGGTTGAAAGTTTCTGTCGGCTGAATAAGCGACACCGGTTGAGAATTCCTACAGCGTTTCCCTCCAGAAGCCATGAGAAAGATGTCCGGCTGCGGGGACCGTGCGAGGGGGTTTATACTAACGTTACTATCTGTACTTACTGGTGGCACAGACGCTGTTTCATCCTTTCCTACACTGAAATTACCCTTGCCTAACGATCGCGTCTGAAGCTGGGCTTGCAGCACAGCTATCCTTGCCGTAAGGCGATCGTTCTCCTGTATATTATAAGTACAACGACTGCAATTAGAAGGCATCATGTTAATGTTACTTAGCTTCGGCTGTTTGAAGTCCTGACGAACCATGTCCAGATAAAACCTCCGGGGATGAATGAAAAAAGTTGAGTGAGGGAAAAAGTAAAAATATACGGTAATGAAAAAGTAAAAAACCGTCAGGTATCAAAGTAAGATCGGCAACAAAAACGCACAGCAGCGTAAACAAGTCTGCAAGTTGTGACCGGAAACAGGAAGTGTTGGGAATGATCCTGATTATCCCTGTTCTCCCGTTCTCTCTCTCTCTCTCTCTCTCTCTCCTGTATACCTCCCGTTCTCTCTCTCTCTCTCTCTCTCTCCTGTATACCTCCCGTTCTCTCTCTCTCTCTCTCTCTCTCTCCTGTATACCTCCCGTTCTCTCTCTCTCTCTCTCTCCTGTATACCTCCCGTTCTCTCTCTCTCTCTCTCTCTCTCTCCTGTATACCTCCCGTTCTCTCTCTCTCTCTCTCTCTCTCCTGTATACCTCCCGTTCTCTCTCTCTCTCTCCTCTCTCTCTCTCTCCTGTATACCTCCCGTTCTCTCTCTCTCTCTCTCTCTCTCTCTCTCCTGTATACCTCTCTCTCTCTCTCTCTCTCTCTCTCTCTCTCTCC
>NC_138308.1:98888660-98913660 GCF_965601325.2 Salmo salar | reverse complement strand
CTCCTGTATACCTCCTGTTCTCTCTCTCTCTCTCTCTCCTGTATACCTCCCGTTCTCTCTCTCTCTCTCTCCTGTATACCTCCCGTTCTCTCTCTCTCTCTCTCTCTCCTGTATACCTCCCGTTCTCTCTCTCTCTCTCTCTCTCTCTCCTGTATACCTCCCGTTCTCTCTCTCTCTCTCTCCTGTATACCTCCTGTTCTCTCTCTCTCTCTCTCCTGTATACCTCCCGTTCTCTCTCTCTCTCTCTCTCCTGTATACCTCCCGTTCTCTCTCTCTCTCTCTCTCTCCTGTATACCTCCCGTTCTCTCTCTCTCTCTCTCTCTCCTGTATACCTCCCGTTCTCTCTCTCTCTCTCTCTCTCTCCTGTATACCTCCCGTTCTCTCTCTCTCTCTCTCTCTCCTGTATACCTCCCGTTCTCTCTCTCTCTCTCTCCTGTATACCTCCCGTTCTCTCTCTCTCTCTCTCCTGTATATCTCTCTCGTTTCTCTCTCTCTCTCTCTCTCTCCTGTATACCTCCTGTTCTCTCTCTCTCTCTCTCTCCTGTATACCTCCCGTTCTCTCTCTCTCTCTCTCCTGTATACCTCCTGTTCTCTCTCTCTCTCTCTCCTGTATACCTCCCGTTCTCTCTCTCTCTCTCTCTCTCCTGTATACCTCCCGTTCTCTCTCTCTCTCTCTCTCCTGTATACCTCCTGTTCTCTCTCTCTCTCTCTCCTGTATACCTCCCGTTCTCTCTCTCTCTCTCTCTCCTGTATACCTCCCGTTCTCTCTCTCTCTCTTTCCTGTATATCTCTCTTGTTTTCTCTATCTCTCACACGTACCAAGGCTATAACATGGCCTCAGAGTGATGTATTGCTGTAATGACCTCTTGGTAGAATTGGGGCTTCTCTCTCTCTTCCTCCCTCTCTCTCCTCTCCCTCTCTCTCCTCCCTTTCGACAGTCAGATTTTATGCGTCTGTCTGTTTCTCCAAGCGGAGTTCCCCCTGCCGGCGTTCCTAACCACTGTTTTATCACAGAGACAAAGGAGAGGACGAGAAAGTCAGACTCAGCCTCGACGTACAGGTAGCCTCCTCGACTCCTTTCCTATCTTCTCCTCGACTCCTTTCTTTCTCTTAAAGACAAGGACCGGGGCGGGAGAGGGGGACAAGGACCGGGGCGGGAGAGGGGGACAAGGACCGGGGCGGGAGAGGGGGACAAGGACCGGGGCGGGAGAGGGGGACAAGGACCGGGGCGGGAGAGGGGGACAAGGACCGGGGCGGGAGAGGGGGACAAGGACGGGAGAAATAAAGGACAAGGTTAACCAGTTACACCCTCCACCCGCTAACCAGTTACACCCTCCACCCGCTAACCAGTTACACCCTCCACCCGCTAACCAGTTACACCCTCCACCCGCTAACCAGTTACACCCTCCACCCGCTAACCAGTTACACCCTCCACCCGCTAACCAGTTACACCCTCCACACGCTAACCAGTTACACCCTCCACCCGCTAACCAGTTACACCCTCCACCCGCTAACCAGTTACACCCTCCACCCGCTAACCAGTTACACCCTCCACCCGCTAACCAGTTACACCCTCCACCCGCTAACCAGTTACACCCTCCACCCGCTAACCAGTTACACCCTCCACCCGCTAACCAGTTACACCCTCCACACGCTAACCAGTTACACCCTCCACACGCTAACCAGTTACACCCTCCACCCGCTAACCAGTTACACCCTCCACCCGCTAACCAGTTACACCCTCCACCCGCTAACCAGTTACACCCTCCACCCGCTAACCAGTTACACCCTCCACACGCTAACCAGTTACACCCTCCACACGCTAACCAGTTACACCCTCCACCCGCTAACCAGTTACACCCTCCACCCGCTAACCAGTTACACCCGCTAACCAGTTACACCCTCCACCCGCTAACCAGTTACACCCTCCACCCGCTAACCAGTTACACCCTCCACCCGCTAACCAGTTACACCCTCCACACGCTAACCAGTTACACCCTCCACCCGCTAACCAGTTACACCCTCCACACGCTAACCAGTTACACCCTCCACCCGCTAACCAGTTACACCCTCCACCCGCTAACCAGTTACACCCTCCACCCGCTAACCAGTTACACCCGCTAACCAGTTACACCCTCCACCCGCTAACCAGTTACACCCTCCACCCGCTAACCAGTTACACCCTCCACCTGGTGCTGCTGTCTCCCACTAAAGAGGGTCTGCTGTAGGCAGATGACCTGGTGCTGCTGTCTCCCACTAAGGAGGGTCTGCTGTAGACAGATGACCTGGTGCTGCTGTCTCCCACTAAGGAGGGTCTGCTGTAGACAGATGACCCGGTGCTGCTGTCTCCCACTAAGGAGGGTCTGCTGTAGACAGATGACCCGGTGCTGCTGTCTCCCACTAAAGAGGGTCTGCTGTAGACAGATGACCTGGTGCTGCTGTCTCCCACTAAGGAGGGTCTGCTGTACACAGATGACCTGGTGCTGCTGTCTCCCACGAAGGAGGAGTTGCAGCAGCACGTAGATCACCTGCACAGGTTCTGTTAGACCTGGACTCTGACCGTTAACCACAGGTTCTGTTAGAACTGGGCTCTGACCGTTAACCTAAAAAAAATATATATATATATTTATATATATAATGATATTCCAAAAAAAGGTCCAGAAATCAGGATGACAAATATCAATTCTATTTGGACACAGTTCTATTAGAACACACCAAAAACTACACTTATCTAGGACTAAATATCAGCAACACGGGTAGCTTTCACATGGCTGTGAAGGAGCTGAGAGACAGAGCAAGAAGAGCGTTCTATGCCATCAGAATAAATTCCAATTAGAATCTGGCTCAAAATGTTCCAATCAGTTATAAAACCAATTTCTCTACACGGCAGTGAAGTGCGGGGGTCCACTCTCTAACAATTAATTCATCAAATGGGACAAACATCAGGTCGAAATACTGCATGCGGAGTTTTGCAAAGTGCGAAGAAAAACACCGAAATGTTAATGTAGAGAAGAATTGGGCCAATAGCCCCCTCCTTATTCCAATAGAAAAAAAGAGCCATCACATTTTACAATCCATCTTAAAACAATTGTCCCCAAAACAGTCCCATCACACAGCTCTACAATGTGTGGTGGCTAATTTCTGCATTACCAAATGAGGAGAGTTACAAACACACCAGTCCGAGTTAAACTACATCTTTGACCTTCAATGATGCCATTGAAAAGTGATTACACAAAAGTACAAAGGTCTTTTATACCCAAGAACCACCCCTTCAACGTACATGACGAACCACAGATCTTAGGAACGGCTCACAAAGGGACCTTATACTTTAGAAAGGAGTATCCACAGCCAGATAACATTCGCTATAAATTATCGTTCAGTTTGGTCCCTAATGACGAGGTTCTAATCTCGTCCCTGGTACTTCATAGAACAAAAACACCATTTCATCCAATGGCATATATGAATTGTCAACTCTAGATACTCCCATCTCAAGCAAACCCCCTCTTGTTCCCACTCCTGGACAAGCTCACTGAGGGGAGTGACTTGCGCGCAGACATTGTGGAGACAAATAATTGGTTCCCCATTAATCACGCCATCCCTTCACATGGTTTAAGAATAGGTAAAGACACATTCACATATGAAGACAATGTTTGCAAATAAAACATCTTAATTATCTATGTTACCCAACTAATTCTGATTCATCCGCCACAAACGTCAAGAGATGAAACCAGAGAAGAGACCCCTCAGCCAGCTGGTTCTGAGGCTCAGTTCACCAACCCAAACCAACCCCATAGAGTCCAAACAAATCACAAAGAGAAATATTGGAAAGACACCACAAAAAAATCTAAGTTAACTTCAATGCTGTTTGTCTCTAAACAGACAGTCCATGGTGGCAGACTATCTGACCACTGTGACTGATAGAAAACTGAGGAAAACACTGACTAGATACAGACTCAGTGAGGACAGTCTGAATATAGAGACTGGTCGTCACAGACAAACCTGGCTGCCCAGAGAGGACAGTCTGGCTGCCCAGAGAGGACAGTCTGGCTATAGAGACCGGTCGTCACAGACAAACCTGGCTGCCCAGAGAGGACAGTCTGGCTATAGAGACCGGTCGTCACAGACAAACCTGGCTGCCCAGAGAGGACAGTCTGGCTATAGAGACTGGTCGTCACAGACAAACCTGGCTGCCCAGAGAGGACAGTCTGGCTATAGAGACCGGTCGTCACAGACAAACCTGGCTGCCCAGAGAGAACAGGCTGGCTGCCCAGAGAGGACAGTCTGGCTATAGAGACCGGTCGTCACAGACCAACCTGGCTGCCCAGAGAGGACAGTCTGGCTGCCCAGAGAGGACAGTCTGGCTGCCCAGAGAGGACAGTCTGGCTATAGAGACTGGTCGTCACAGACAAACCTGGCTGCCCAGAGAGGACAGTCTGGCTATAGAGACCGGTCGTCACAGACCAACCTGGCTGCCCAGAGAGGACAGTCTGGCTGCCCAGAGAGGACAGTCTGGCTGCCCAGAGAGGACAGTCTGGCTATAGAGACCGGTCGTCACAGACAAACCTGGCTGCCCAGAGAGGACAGTCTGGCTATAGAGACCGGTCGTCACAGACCAACCTGGCTGCCCAGAGAGGACAGTCTGGCTGCCCAGAGAGGACAGTCTGGCTGCCCAGAGAGGACAGTCTGGCTGCCCAGAGAGGACAGTCTGGCTGCCCAGAGAGGACAGTCTGGCTGCCCAGAGAGGACAGTCTGGCTGCCCAGAGAGGACAGTCTATGCTCACTCTGCTCCAGGGGAGAGGTAGAGACAGAGCTGCATTTCCGTTTACACTGTGTGTGTGCGTGCGTGCGCAAGACTCTGAGTGGACTGGACTTCAGATAAATCCTAATTCAACCCAGAGCCTCATTCGCTACAGCGAGTCTATAGAGTAACAGTTGCCAGGGCGACGGAGAAGTCTTACCATGGACCATTACCACTCCCTGTCTCTACAGCTAGATACTGTAGTCTGTGTGTAGGTTGAGATGGCCTTGACGATGGGATGGACGTCACCGATTGGCTGATGACATCTGGAAACCGTAGGACAAAGAGTCAACGTGGATGTATACCCTTTTACAAAGCTGACTGACGGAAATGAAGAACACACACACACACACACACACACTACATAAAGTAAAAATATGTTTGATGTCCTCTGTGCCTGTATGAATACTTCCTATGATGTAACTGGAATGATGAGATAGATGTTCTTCTTCTATGTTTTTAGTTGTATTATTTCACTGCCGTACTGTGTTGGATCTTGTCCGGCCATCTTGTCTCAAGAGGAACACAATGGAAATAAGTCCCCAGACTTCATTATGTGTCATCCTCGTGTGTATGTTTGGCTTTTAAGTTTTATTTGTGCTTGTTTTTTTTTTTTTTAAATGGTCGAATTAATTAACTAAACACATTACCCACAATATGTTCAACGTGTGTGTTATGTACCAGGGTGTTAGTAGCAAGCTTGATTAGATTCTTAATTACTGGAAGTTCATTGTTGGTCTCTCTCTCTCTCGCTCTCACCCCCTCTCTCCCCCCCTCTCCCTCTCTCTCTCTCCCGCTCTCCCCGTCTCTCTCTCTCCCCCCCTCTCCCGCTCTCCCCCCCTCTCTCCCCCCCTCTCCCTCTCTCTCTCTCCCGCTCTCCCCCCCTCCCGCTCTCCCCGTCTCTCTCTCTCCCCCGCTCTCCCCCCCTCTCTCCTGCTCTCCCCCCTCTCCCTCTCTCTCTCTCTCTCCCCCCCTCTCTCTCTCCCTCCCTCTCTCTCCCTCTCCCGCTCTCCCTCTCTCTGTCAGGATATAAAAACAGGCTGGAACAATCATTAGATATTCTCTCTACCTCAAACGTTCTCTCTCGCTTATACTTTCCATTGGCACACACCTCTCTCCCTCCCTCTCTCTCTCCCCCTCTCCCCTCCCTCTCTCCCCCCCCCCCCCTCCACCTCTCCCTCTCTCCCCCTCCCTCTCTCACCCTCTCTCTCTCTGAAGAAGGGATGACAGGTTGTTAGATGAACAAGTCTCTCAATCAATTATACTATATAACATAGTTATAACTTCAAGAAAGATCAAATACACCGTTTACTTTATAACAAAACATTTATACACTGTCTACTTTATAACAAAACATTTATACACTGTCTACTTTATAACAAAACATTTATACACTGTTTACTTTATAACAACACATTTATACACTGTCTACTTTATAACAAAACATTTATACCTCATAATATACAGATTCAGCAGGACATTTACATCTTCATTCACTCACCATTTTCACAATATTGTTTTTCTTCCAGATAGGGTGATGACTATGTACACAGTCAAAACCAGTCTATTCCTTCACTACTCAAGTCATGTTTATTTCATTTAATTAAGGTCTTATCTACTTTAGTATGAAACAAGGTATTATTCAGTGGCTGCTACTGTCCTTAAACAACATCACACCTCTATTTTTGCTAAAGCGTGGCTTTACAATTGTAGTGGGACACTCTTTTTCTCATGAGAAATACATTAGTTTCCCACTACACCTGGCACTCATATGCAACAATTTCAACGATTTTACTAGGTTACTATTCATATAAGGAAATTAATCAATTTTAAATCAATTGATTAGGCCCTAATCTATGGATTTCACATGACTGGACAGGGGTGGGCCTGGGAGGACATAGTCCCACCCATTTGGGAGCCAGGCCCAGCCAATCAGAATGAGTTTTTCCCCACAAAAGGGCTTTATTACAGACATAAATAGTCCTCAGTTTCATCAGCTGTCCGGGTGGCTGGTCTCAGACCAGATGGTCCTGGGTTGGCGTGGTTACACGCGGTTGTGACGCTGGTTGGACCTACTGACAAATTCTCTAAAACGATGTTTGAGGCGGTTTATGGTAGAGAAATCAACATTAAATGATCTGGCAACAGCTCTGGTGGACATTCCTGCTGTCAGCAATGCCAATTACACGCTCCTTCAAAACATGAGCTCTCTCTCCTCCCTCTCCCTCTCTCTCCCCCCTCCTCTCTCCCTCCCCCTCTCTCTCCCCCTCTCTCTCTCTCTCCCCCCCTCTATCTCCTCCCTCCTCTCTCCCCCCTCCTCTCTCCCTCCCCCCCTCTCTCTCCCTCCCCCTCTCTCCCCCCCTCTCCCTCTCCTCCCTCCTCTCTCCTCTCTCCCCCTCCTCTCTCCCTCCCCCTCTCTCTCCCCCCCTTTCCCTCTCTCTCCTCTCTCCCCCTCTCTCTCCCCCCCTTTCCCTCCTCTCCCCCCTCTCTCTCCCCTCCTTTCCCTCTCTCTCCTCCCTCTCTCTCCCTCCCCTCCCCCTCTCTCCCCCCCTTTTTCTCCCTCTCAATTCGAAAGGAAGGTTACAGCTACATTTTTTTCCTTTTTACTGTTTGTGATGAACAAGCAGCAGATGAGGAAATTTAGCAGAAATCATATAGTTATACCTGCAGAATGGGGGGTGAAGCCTGATGGACCTGTGATATATAACCTCATTACTCGGGTCATGAGCAGTCCATCATAAATGCGCTCAGACTCCGTGACCTGGTGCCACCATATAGTGACATCTAGTGTTGAAATGCTTTAACTACAAGACATGATGGAGACAAAATACGGATATAAGGTTTCTGTATCCCAATTTTCCCCAAGCAAAAAAATAAATAAAATACGGATATTTCTGAGCATGTGCAGCATTTTTTTGTTTGTTTTTGTTGCGTAGCTGAAGCTGTGCTGCGGTTCTCTGCTCTTTGGTCGTCTTTGTCACGTTACTGGTATTCTGCCCTTGAATTGCGTTGCGTTCCCATGCAAAACTAGACAGATAACTAACAACTAAGTCTTCAATAAAACTCCCAAGGCCTGACTTTTCTTGAATGAATATATTGAAAAACGTTTATGTTGTGAAACAGCAAAATACAGAAAAGAATATACTTTATTATTCAATTCACATCGACATACTGTAGCTGTACATTTATACCTTTCAAGTTGAAGTTGCGTGAAAATACAAAACACGTGCCGAGGGTACCATGCATCTGGCATGACGACAAACCATGTCGCTAATTGTTACTCATATGGTAATTGGCTAACTCCTTTCATTACTCTAATAATGTACAACCATCTCTGTAGAACAACAAAGCATATTACACTAGACACAGTAACAAAACTACAGTATTGTATGTTTTACAATTCGTTTGCATGACGCACGAGCAAAGTAATACAGCTGACGACATACATTAAAAGCATTGCAATTTGTGTGAGTAAATGCAACCGACCAACATTGATATATGTAAGCAACTCTATCAATAACAAGATTATCATCACTAGCTAAATGCTTGAATCCAACTTACAAACACATTTTTTTTTTTCCGAGGCTGAAGAGTGACAAGAAATAGCTACACTGAAAAACCTGCACCGTAGCGTTGTTTTTAGCCGCTTCTATGTGTGCAGAACATAATTCTCTACTTCCTGTTTGCGTACAGTCTTTAAGTACCAGAAAGCTCCACTAGGAGGAAAATAACACCATGGAACACAAATGAAAATCCATCTTAACCATTGTAATAAAATGATCTGTTACCTTCTGACAGGGTGGCAGCACAACTGGTGTTTCCTACAAACGTCATGTTGTACACACGTCTCTTATGGACAGATATACCTAAACATAACAGCTGACCAATTATTCACGACTTGAATTGTGGATTATCAACACTATCCATATTGATTGATATTTACATTTTACATTTTTAGTCATTTAGCAGATGCTCTTATCCAGAGCGACTTACAGTAGTGAATGCAGACATTTCATTTCATGCATTTTTTTATTTTAATTTTATAATTTTTTTGTACTGGCCCCCCCCCCCCCCCGTGGGATATTAATTTGAGATGATCCACTACAGGACAACTCTATAACGTGTCTATGAACTTTGACCTCTTTATTAAGACATGACATAACACAGGTTACATAGTGGTTATAGCCTACTTACTTATGCAAATTACCAGCCTTATTGAAACATTTTAAGACTTTGCACAATATCCTGCCAACTTGTTTGTAAATATTCTGTAAATATTTGTTGCTTGTTTTCTTCTGTTGTTGCTGTGTTCTTTAAAAGAAAACCTCGAGCACATTAAAAGTGTTCTGAATCGGTATGTTACAGTGTTGAAACGTTGTTTTCCTTCTGTAGTTTCCCTGTAATAATGGACCAACCATAGACCTTATGTGGACTGGACGGCCACAGACAAGACAGTAGCCTTCACATCGGGATAATAATAACACTTATCTTCCACACCAGTCTAAACATTGTCAGTGACCAAGCTAAACACGATCATTTACTCTTTACTAGAACTATACTGTGGTCACCGGTGTTGAACACAAGACCACTTTTTTTTTTTCTCAAAGTGTTTAGGTCCTGGTTCAGTGTAATTTTTCAAAAAAACGATGGAAAACAAACTGTCAATCAGTCGGCTTGGTTGTTGCTTTCAAGTAATTCATTTGAACATATTCCCACAAAGTAAGATTCCACAGCCGCAAAATCACAATTGGTTAGGGTTAGGCATGTGGTTAGCAGTGTGGTTAAGGTTAGTGTTAAAAAAAAAATCACATTTTAAGAAGATAAATTGTAAAAATGGTTTAGACATAATTAGGGGAAACTGGGAAGACCGAATGTATTCACGTGTCTTCTGAAGACAGAACAATTCTTCAACCAATAAGATTTGAGCTAGCTTGATAAACTTCTTAGCTTGCTAGCGAGGTAAACAATGTTATGCCAATAATAAAGTTAGCTTGTTTAACATTGGACATACGGTCAAAAACGAGCTACATTTTTCCATATTGATGAGGTTGTTATATATATTTTTTAAAAAAATAAAAAAATCAATAAAAATAAAAACGGATTTGTTGTCATCGTTTGGTTGAAAAGGTCAAAGGTCAGTGGTGAAACTTCACAACTCCGGGGTTAGGACATTTTCTCAGAGTTTCTCCGCTTTGTAATTCCGACTTGGAGTGACGTTCCCCACTTGGGAAGTAGAATCTTCTGATAACTCTGATAGCACATGAACGCAGCACAGGCCTGTGACTTAAAACAAATAATACATGTTTACATTCAGGAAGTGAAGCATACAAACAAGCGAACAAGAACAACATATATGCTATATGCTGAGAAGGGGGGGGGGGGGTACAACAAACGACAGATTATACAAAGACCTTAAAATACACATGTATTGATTGCTTTAACAGCTTGCTGATTGGAAGAATGTAGAATGGTCTTAATGTACTGGTCGAATTCCTTCTAGAAAACAAGGAAGAGTGTTGTGTTTCTGTTTACATTTCTGAATATTACATGTTCCCATTAGCACCGTTACATTTAAAAGGTACAATTTATTTTTCTTTAGCCTTATTGTAAGTAAGGAAACCCGAGCGGCATATTTTCCCATAATAAACAAAAGTCATCAAGAATATTATCAATTATAAATCCACAAATTATCTTGCCATCATTTCTTTACATGTAGACAATGCCAAAATAAATATCTTGTCATCATCTTATTTTTTATTTTTTTTTTTTTTTGCATACATACAATACCAAAACAAATACTAAACTGTTTCTGGATGCTCAACACACACACACACACACAAAACAAAAGTACAGTTAATGTTAATATGTTTGTTGAGTTTCTTCAGGTAAATGATTCACAGGTTAGTAATACTTATGATTCATTCTGAAAGAGACCTTTGACCTTTGTTACCAAGCAGGTGTTTGTGTTGGTAACAACCACAACCTTTTTTTCAAACAGATATTACTGACAAATGTATCCCAGTAAATTGTGACATAAGGAATAGATAGATAGAACATCCCTTTGAAGTAAAGTATGTGTATAAATTCCATGTATAAATATTGTTTTGAGGGAGCAAGGAGAAAACACACCTGCTGGAGAGTCAACCGGACTAAGCGAGAGTATCTGAAGAAGTTGAGGTCTGGTTACGCCTCTAAACCGCATGTTTAGCGCAATTTATCTTAATTAAATATTTGTCAAATGAGTCAAATCAACGACAGAAACATGGAGACAACCGTCTGATTTTTGTGGCTGTGATAACTAGTAACGAGCGTCCACATGCCAGGTCCTCTTCCTGCTCTGACGTAGTGACGTAGTGACGTGTTGGAGCTGGTCAGACAAACTACCTATTATTCCCAAGTCTCGACTCTTATTATCCGCAACAAATAGCTATTGTTTTTTTTTCATCTCTTTGTGATCATTTTTACACAATCCCAACGTTGGCGAAGGATATTCACGGTAGTCTACTTGTTTTTGGGAAAGGTTATACGAGTTGTTGTGTAGTTTAGGTAAAAGTCGCACGGCACTGGCCGCTCGTCGGTTTCTATGCGGTAGGGACATGTTGTTATCCATTGTTATGGACTTGTAGCGCTAGTTGTCTTCAGTCCCATACTAGAGTAGTCTCTGTCTCTCTCTCTGTGTCTCTCTGCGATGGCCGAGGCGAGGAGAATGGAGGACGAACAGCAGCAGAGTTTGAGAGGGGAACCGAGAGGGGAACCTGTCGTAAGGAGACAACCATCTGGAGGTAACATCTCACCAAACAACATTCCACCAGAATAGTTTATGTATCAACATCTGTTGTTTGTGCTGTGTGTGTTTAGTTTTAAAGTACATTGTCAATGTGATGGATGTATTGCATCATAAGAAAATGATACAAACCAGTGTCGTGTTATTTATTTGTTTGGTTTTTTGTTTTGTTTTTTACGTGTGAGAGGTAGTGGAAAAACAACAATTTAAATGGCGTCATTTCCGCAACGTTTGTACCAACAGATTTTTGTAATTTTTTATTTAACCAGGAAAAGCCCATTGAGACCCAGAGCCTCTTTTTCAAGGGAGACCTGTCCAAGAAGGCAGCAACAATCAATACATTACAGATTTAATACATACAACAATATAATACAACATGATCCAGCTTAAAAGATTTTTGTTTTTACACTCCTCTGTAATAGTGGCGGTTCTAGACCATTTCAACTGGGGGGGGGGCAAGCTGGGGCCAGTTGTACTGTTAGAGGGGCCAGTTACATTAGATGTTATTGTTGTCATATCGTTTTCTTCACTGCATTGGCAGGCAAAAGACCATGTTTCATAATCATCATCGTTGCCACTGTCTAAATAACGGATGTTATTTAGACAGCACCTGCATGCCAATCATCTACATTTACATTTACATTTAAGTCATTTAGCAGACGCTCTTATCCAGAGCGACTTACAAAATGGTGCATTCACCTTATGATATCCAGTGGAACAACCACTTTACAATAGTGCATCTAAATCTTTTAAGGGAGGGGGGGGGGGGGGGTTAGAAGGATTACTTTATCCTATCCTAGGTATTCCTTAAAGAGGTGGGGTTTCAGGTGTCTCCGGAAGGTGGTGATTGACTCCGCTGTCCTGGCGTCGTGAGGGAGCTTGTTCCACCATTGGGGTGCCAGAGAAGCGAACAGTTTTGACTGGGCTGAGCGGGAACTGTGCTTCCTCAGAGGTAGGGGGGCCAGCAGGCCAGTGGTGGATGAACGCAGTGCCCTTGTTTGGGTGTAGGGCCTGATCAGAGCCTGAAGGTATGGAGGTGCCGTTCCCTTCACAGCTCCGTAGGCAATCACCATGGTCTTGTAGCGGATGCGAGCTTCAACTGGAAGCCAGTGGAGAGAGCGGGGTGACGTGAGAGAACTTGGGAAGGTTGAACACCAGACGGGCTGCGGCGTTCTGGATGAGTTGTAGGGGTTTAATGGCACAGGCATGGAGCCCAGCCAACAGCGAGTTGCAGTAATCCAGACGGGAGATGACAAGTGCCTGGATTAGGACCTGCGCCGCTTCCTGTGTGAGGCAGGGTCGTACTCTGCGAATGTTGTAGAGCATGAACCTACAGGATCGGGTCACCGCCTTGATGTTAGTGGAGAACGACAGGGTGTTGTCCAGGATCACGCCAAGGTTCTTAGCACTCTGGGAGGAGGACACAAGGGAGTTGTCAACCGTGATGGCGAGATCATGGAACGGGCAGTCCTTCCCCGGGAGGAAGAGCAGCTCCGTCTTGCCGAGGTTCAGCTTGAGCTGGTGATCCGTCATCCACACTGATATGTCTGACAGACATGCAGAGATGCGATTCGCCGCCTGGTTATCAGAAGGGGGAAAGGAGAAGATTAATTGTGTGTCGTCTGCATAGCAATGATAGGAGAGACCATGTGAGGATATGACAGAGCCAAGTGACTTGGTGTATAGCGAGAATAGGAGAGGGCCTAGAACAGAGCCCTGGGGAACACCAGTGGTGAGAGCGCATGGTGCGGAGACAGATTCTCGCCACGCCACCTGGTAGGAGCGACCTGTCAGGTAGGACGCAATCCAAGCGTGGGCCGCGCCGGAGATGCCCAACTCGGAGAGGGTGGAGAGGAGGATCTGATGGTTCACAGTATCAAAGGCAGCAGATAGGTCTAGAAGGATGAGAGCTGAGGAGAGAGAGTTAGCTTTAGCAGTGCGGAGAGCCTCCGTGACACAGAGAAGAGCAGTCTCAGTTGAATGACCAGTCTTGAAACCTGACTGATTTGGATCAAGAAGGTCATTCTGAGAGAGATAGCAGGAGAGCTGGCCAAGGACGGCACGTTCAAGAGTTTTGGAGAGAAAAGAAAGAAGGGATACTGGTCTGTAGTTGTTGACATCGGAGGGATCGAGTGTAGGTTTTTTCAGAAGGGGTGCAACTCTCGCTCTCTTGAAGACGGAAGGGACGTAGCCAGCGGTCAAGGATGAGTTGATGAGCGAGGTGAGGAAGGGGAGAAGGTCTCCGGAAATGGTCTGGAGAAGAGAGGAGGGGATAGGGTCAAGTGGGCAGGTTGTTGGGCGGCCGGCCGTCACAAGATGCGAGATTTCATCTGGAGAGAGAGGTAGGGCAGTGTGAGCAGGACCAGCGGTGTCGTTTGACTTAGCAAACGAGGATCGGATATCGTCAACCTTCAAAATGGTTGACGAAGTCATCCGCAGAGAGGGAGGAGGGGGGGGGAGGGGGAGGAGGATTCAGGAGGGAGGAGAAGGTAGCAAAGAGCTTCCTAGGGTTAGAGGCAGATGCTTGGAATTTAGAGTGGTAGAAAGTGGCTTTAGCAGCAGAGACAGAAGAGGAGAATGTAGAGAGGAGTGAGTGAAAGGATGCCAGGTCCGCAGGGAGGCGAGTTTTCCTCCATTTCCGCTCGGCTGCCCGGAGCCTTGTTCTGTGAGCTCGTAGTGAGTCGTCGAGCCACGGAGCAGGAGGGGAGGACCGAGCCGGCCTGGAGGATAGGGGACAGAGAAAATCAAAGGATGCAGAAAGGGAGGAGAGGAGGGTTGAGGAGGCAGAATCAGGAGATAGGTTGGAGAAGGTTTGAGCAGAGGGAAGAGATGATAGGATGGAAGAGGAGAGAGTATTGGGAGAGAGAGAGCGAAGGTTGGGACGGCGCAATACCATCCGAGTAGGGGCAGACTGAGAAGTGTTGGATGGGAGCAAGAGGGAAAAGGATAGAAGGTAGTGGTCGGAGATTTGGAGGTGAGTTGCAATGAGATTAGTGGAAGAACAGCATCTAGTAAAGATGAGGTCAAGCGTATTGCCTGCCTTGTGAGTAGGGGGGGAAGGTGAGAGGGTGAGGTCAAAAGAGGAGAGGAGTGGAAAGAAGGAGGCAGAGAGGAATGAGTCAAAGGTAGACGTGGGGAGGTTAAAGTCACCCAGAACTGTGAGAGGTGAGCCATCCTCAGGAAAGGAACTTATCAAGGCGTCAAGCTCATTGATGAACTCTCCAAGGGAACCTGGAGGGCGATAAATGATAAGGATGTTAAGCTTGAAAGGGCTGGTAACTGTGACAGCATGGAATTCAAATGAGGAGATAGACAGATGGGTCAGGGGAGAAAGAGAGAATGTCCACTTGGGAGAGATGAGGATTCCAGTGCCACCACCCCGCTGGCTCGATGCTCTAGGGGTATGCGAGAACACGTGGGCAGACGAAGAGAGAGCAGTAGGAGTAGCAGTGTTATCTGTGGTAATCCATGTTTCCGTCAGCGCCAGGAAGTCTAGGGACTGGAGGGTAGCATAGGCTGAGATGAACTCAGCCTTGTTGGCAGCAGACCGGCAGTTCCAGAGGCTGCCGGAGACCTGGAACTCCACGTGGGTCGTGCGCGCTGGGACCACCAGGTTAGAGTGGCAGCGGCCACGCGGTGTGAAGCGTTTGTATGGCCTGTGCAGAGAGGAGAGAACAGGGATAGACAGACACATAGTTGACAAGCTACAGAAGTGTTGTTTCTTGTATTATTGTCTCCTGTGTCTTTAGAGAACTGTTTCACTTTGATATCCTTTTTCTTCTGTCCTGATTTTCTCTTTCTTTTCTTCTGTTAACTAGATATTCTTTGTTGTTCTTCGTTAGCTAGCTAGCTTCTTCCAAAAGAGTCCCTAGCAACTGCTTAGCAACTGGTAAACAATTCAGCTTGCTAAGATAACTACAATTTTATGAAAAATAGTTATTTTTCAAAAGCCTATCTTCTTTGTTTGTTGCTTGTTTTTTCTCCTATTCAGTCTTGCAGTTTTCTTTTGCTTTTTTCCGATGTACTTCACTCTAAAAACCATGTAAATTTCAATATTTGATTTGATCTCAATCAGTTTCATGGGAATATGCATTTTTGATCTTGTTGAATTACTGTTTCGTGAGCCAGGGCCCGGCGGCAGAACGAATCAGTCGGACGGCCATTTCACGTCCGTAGTCACATTTTATCACGGGACTTCCTGTGTGCACGCGCTAGCACAGTTGTTTTTAATGGGTTCTAACACCAAAGAGTTTTCACCACTTCCGAATTCGTGAGAAATGACGTTCCAACCCCCGTTCATCGCCCCGTTCATCGCCCCGTTCATCGCAAGCGAACCACAGCCTTTTCCAGGCCCTCTGAGTTTCCCATGTCAGTGACCTCGGGACAGACAGCTGTTTTTGCGCAATGGGGAAAAATGTTTCCACTGGATATATGTGACCGACCAGCTCAATCTGTTTTTATGTAGCAAAATTAGAAATTGTATTTTACATTGGATAAAAGTTATATCATATACTACAGTTGAGGAACAATGGGAAAGTAGTTCTGCTTTGAAAGTTGATAAACTTGTAACACCACTTTTTGAGAAAATGGCCCGTGAATGTTTTGGTACACCTACTGGAGAGCTCTTCTTTGTCTCCACCCATTCAGCATTGTTCACACCCTCTTAAGCTTTAGCCCCACCCATCTCTTTAAGGATTCACATGTGAAGCCATGTGGTAAACAACCAAAGATTTCAAGACTAAAGGCCGGTTTACACTACTACGCCTAAAGGCCGCTTTACACTACTACGCCTAAAGGCTGGTTTACACTACTACGCCTAAAGGCTGATTTACACTACTACGCCTAAAGGCCGGTTTACACTACTACGCCTAAAGGCTGGTTTACACTACTACGCCTAAAGGCCGCTTTACACTACTACGCCTAAAGGCCGCTTTACACTACTACGCCTAAAGGCCGGTTTACACTACTACGCCTAAAGGCCGCTTTACACTACTACGCCTAAAGGCTGATTTACACTACTACGCCTAAAGGCTGATTTACACTACTACGCCTAAAGGCTGATTTACACTACTACGCCTAAAGGCTGGTTTACACTACTACGCCTAAAGGCCGGTTTACACTACTACGCCTAAAGGCCGGTTTACACTACTACGCCTAAAGGCCGGTTTACACTACTACGCCTAAAGGCCGATTTACACTACTACGCCTAAAGGCCGGTTTACACTACTACGCCTAAAGGCCGGTTTACACTACTACGCCTAAAGGCCGGTTTACACTACTACGCCTAAAGGCCGGTTTACACTACTACGCCTAAAGGCCGCTTTACACTACTACGCCTAAAGGCCGCTTTACACTACGCCTGTTGACAGTTGCAGCAGTGACATCGTGAACATTCTATTGTCGTCTGACAACAAACTTGTCGTTGTTGTTATGAGAAAGTATAAACACAAAAACGACAGCAGCCTGGTGGTCCAGTATAGCATAACTAGTGTATTTTAACACCAATAAATTAAACTGTTTAAAAAATAAATGTAGTATATGTCATTCTAGCAAATCAGGCAACTAAAAGCAACGTTCCATCTTTTATTTATTTTGTTGTGATTTCTACCTCCCTTTTTTCTCCACAAATTTTGTGATTATGATCTTGTCTCATCGCTGCAACTCCCCAACGGGCTCGGGAGAGGGGCGAAGGATCGAGTCATGCGTCCTCCGAAACGTGACTCACCAAACCCCACTTCTTAACACCCTCCCAGCTTAACCCGGAAGCCAGACGCACCGATGTGTCAGAGGAAACACTGTTCAACTGACGACCTGCAGGCGCCCGGCAGCCTTTTCTGTGTGTTCTCTTCTCCACTCCCTCTGCATGTTTACAATCAAATTCCAGAATTTACTCCATCTCTTTAGCTATCATACTCTAATTCCACTGATTTCAAAACTCGGGTCCTCCAGAAAGTGGAGAGCAACACTGATGCAGTTCTACTACGTGATATATTTATAAAAAATCAGCGTTAGAAAGGATGACCTACACATACTTAGCAGCTCACGTTATAGACAGAAGCGTGCTACATGGCAGACCAATCCGAAATCATCTCTCGGCATGTCCGGCCCACACATTATCTCAGCCAATCGTGGCTAGCGGGAAGGTTCGTGGCTTTTTCGTTGGCTAAACCAACAAGGTTCTTAATTTAACCATTTTTATTCGTGTTTACAGATGCATACAAGTTTCATTAAGGCACATGACAGATGCATACAAGTTTCATTAAGGCACATGACAGATGCATACAAGTTTCATTAAGGCACATGACAGATGCATACAAGTTTCATTAAGGCACATGACAGATGCATACAAGTTTCATTAAGGCACATGACAGATGCATACAAGTTTCATTAAGGCACATGACAGATGCATACAAGTTTCATTAAGGCACATGACAGATGCATACAAGTTTCATTAAGGCACATGACAGATGCATACAAGTTTCATTAAGTCACATGACAGATGCATACAAGTTTCATTAAGGCACATGACAGATGCATACAAGTTTCATTAAGGCACATGACAGATGCATACAAGTTTCATTAAGGCACATGACAGTTTGCTTGTTCCGGGAAGGCATTTCTGCCCCCCCAAAAAATGCATTTTGATATATAAAATAAAAAGTTTACATTCAAAGCCTCTCCTGTGAAGTAGTGACGAGCGACAATATACCTAGTTTCCTGAAATGAGTCACATATTAGATCATGATATTTTTCTCTTTCACATCGAGGCCTGGTCATTATCGACACCGGGAGAGTGTTAGAAAGATGTTTCTAGTACTGTGAGGAACTATTATCATTCACAATGGATGTTAAAACAGACTTGGTTGACTTAGGCTACTGTCTGAGAGGCTAGTATTGTTTTAGTCTCTAACTATAGATACTGTCTGAGAGGCTAGTATTGTTTTAGTCTCTCTAACTATAGATACTGTCTGAGAGGCTAGTATTGTTTTAGTCTCTAACTATAGATACTGTCTGAGAGGCTAGTATTGTTTTAGTCTCTAACTATAGATACTGTCTGAGAGGCTAGTATTGTTTTAGTCTCTAACTATAGATACTGTCTGAGAGGCTAGTATTGTTTTAGTCTCTAACTATAGATACTGTCTGAGAGGCTAGTATTGTTTTAGTCTCTCTAACTATAGATACTGTCTGAGAGGCTAGTATTGTTTTAGTCTCTAACTATAGATACTGTCTGAGAGGCTAGTATTGTTTTAGTCTCTAACTATAGATACTGTCTGAGAGGCTAGTATTGTTTTAGTCTCTAACTATAGATACCGTCTGAGAGGCTAGTATTGTTTTAGTCTCTCTAACTATAGATACTGTCTGAGAGGCTAGTATTGTTTTAGTCTCTCTAACTATAGATACTGTCTGAGAGGCTAGTATTGTTTTAGTCTCTCTAACTATAGATACTGTCTGAGAGGCTAGTATTGTTTTAGTCTCTCTAACTATAGATACTGTCTGAGAGACTAGTATTGTTTTAGTCTCTCTAACTATAGATACTGTCTGAGAGGCTAGTATTGTTTTAGTCTCTAACTATAGATACTGTCTGAGAGGCTAGTATTGTTTTAGTCTCTCTAACTATAGATACTGTCTGAGAGGCTAGTATTGTTTTAGTCTCTCTAACTATAGATACTGTCTGAGAGGCTAGTATTGTTTTAGTCTCTCTAACTATAGATACTGTCTGAGAGGCTAGTATTGTTTTAGTCTCTCTAACTATAGATACTGTCTGAGAGGCTAGTATTGTTTTAGTCTCTCTAACTATAGATACTGTCTGAGAGACTAGTATTGTTTTAGTCTCTCTAACTATAGATACTGTCTGAGAGGCTAGTATTGTTTTAGTCTCTAACTATAGATACTGTCTGAGAGGCTAGTATTGTTTTAGTCTCTCTAACTATAGATACTGTCTGAGAGGCTAGTATTGTTTTAGTCTCTCTAACTATAGATACTGTCTGAGAGGCTAGTATTGATTTAGTCTCTAACTATAGATACTGTCTGAGAGGCTAGTATTGTTTTAGTCTCTCTAACTATAGATACTGTCTGAGAGGCTAGTATTGTTTTAGTCTCTCTAACTATAGATACTGTCAGAGGCTAGTATTGTTTTAGTCTCTAACTATAGATACTGTCTGAGAGGCTAGTATTGTTTTAGTCTCTCTAACTATAGATACTGTCTGAGAGGCTAGTATTGTTTTAGTCTCTCTAACTATAGATACTGTCTGAGAGGCTAGTATTGTTTTAGTCTCTAACTATAGATACTGTCTGAGAGGCTAGTATTGTTTTAGTCTCTCTAACTATAGATACTGTCTGAGAGGCTAGTATTGTTTTAGTCTCTCTAACTATAGATACTGTCTGAGAGGCTAGTATTGTTTTAGTCTCTCTCCCTATTCCCTATATAGAGCGTTATGCATTTTTGGACCAGAGGCTTTTATAAGGTGCTTTTTGAGGTAAAATCACAGGCTGCAGTAAGGAGTAGTTTAGCCTTTGTATCCTGTATAATGCATTATAACCTGTACATAGATAAAACCCCACCTGTACTCTCTGTACCTAGAGCTGTAGTTAACACGCTGCAGTAAGGAGTAGAAGTTCAGCTTTATAACACCCTTCATAGCAGCATTATAGGGGATGTGATATATATACCACGGCTAAGGGCTGTTTTTAAGCATGACGCAACACTGAGTGCCTGGATAGAGCCATTAGCCGTGGTATATTGGCCATATACCACAAACCCCTGAGGTGCCTTATTGCTGTTATAAACTGGTTACCAACGTAATTAGAGCAGTAAAAATAATGTTTTTTTGTCATACCTGCCTTATACGATCTGATATACCAACGGCTGTCAGCCAATCAGCATTCAGGCATTGAACCACCCAGTTTATAATGGCCTAAGATTTGGTTTGATTTGGTAATGTGTTATAACTCAATGCATAAGAAAACCTTTTTTTAAGCCTCTTTACTCTCTGCACTCGGAGCTGTAGTTAATAACAGGCTATAATAAGTTATAATGCAGCTGGAAACATTGATGACTACCCCAGATTGACTGATGTTTTCTGCTGCTCAACCCCATCACTAGCCTATCACAGCCTTTATTTTTAACCAGCCAACCAGATCCAGGGGAGAGGGTTTCCACATTCTAGAACCCGGAGAGAGAGAGTTTCATTGGACAGCGGTTTGGTTTCCATCTTTCCTCTGGATCTTCAGTTCACTCTGTTACGTTCTGGAAGATCCACCAGAACTGCTGGACTTCTGCTGCTCTAATAGTTCTGTGGATGTTTGTTTTATCTGAATCACAGACAAGAGGAACTTTATATGCTGGGGAGTTATCTATATTTATTATAATTGGACCAGGTAAGTTTGACTTGAGAATTAATTCTCCTTTTATTAGAAATGACTAAAAGGAGGAGTTACAGGGGAGAAGAGATGAATGAGCTAGTGTGGCGATATCTTGATCAAGGCTTCTCTCGTCCCCTTTCTCTATTTCACTATCTCCATTCCCCCTCTTTTATCTCCCTTCCCCTCTTCTCTCTCCATTCCCCTCTTCTCTCTCCATTCCCCTCTTCTCTGCTCTCTCTCTTTCTCTCCACAGAGCGCTCAGAGAGGCAGAAAGACCACAGACTCAGGTAAGAGATCTGCTAGTTTTGACAGACATATTGTGTATCTCAAATAGTACCCTATTCTCTCTTTTAATGCACTACTTCTGACCAGAGTACACTGGGTCCTGGTCTAAAGTAGTGCACTACTTCTGACCAAAGTGTCCCAAATGACCCCTGTTCCCAATGGGCCCTGGTCTAAAGTAGTGCACTATAAAGGGAAAAGGGTGCTGTTTGGGATATAGACCATTTTTTTCCTCTGCTATTACTCATCTGCCATATAAATTATGACCTTGCTTTGCACGCCAACACTTGCTGCCGGGCTAGGAGCTGTTAGCATGGCTAGTGGTTTTATATGGTTGGCTGAGCAGGACTGTAGAGCTGTTAGCATGGCTAGTGGTTTTATATGGTTGGCTGAGCGGGACTGCAGAACTGTCGGGCTAGGAGCTGTTAGCATGGCTAGTGGTTTTACATGGTTGGCTGAGCGGGACTGTAGAACTGTCGGGCTAGGAGCTGTTAGCATGGCTAGTGGTTTTATATGGTTGGCTGAGCAGGACTGTAGAGCTGTTAGCATGGCTAGTGGTTTTATATGGTTGGCTGAGCGGGACTGTAGAGCTGTTAGCATGGCTAGTGGTTTTATATGGTTGGCTGAGCGGGACTGCAGAACTGTCGGGCTAGGAGCTGTTAGCATGGCTAGTGGTTTTATATGGTTGGCTGAGCGGGACTGCAGAACTGTCGGGCTAGGAGCTGTTAGCATGGCTAGTGGTTTTATATGGTTGGCAGAGCGGGACTGCAGAACTGTCGGGCTAGGAGCTGTTAGCATGGCTAGTGGTTTTATATGGTTGGCTGAGCAGGACTGTAGAGCTGTTAGCATGGCTAGTGGTTTTATATGGTTGGCTGAGCAGGACTGTAGAGCTGTTAGCATGGCTAGTGGTTTTATATGGTTGGCTGAGCGGGACTGCAGAACTGTCGGGCTAGGAGCTGTTAGCATGGCTAGTGGTTTTATATGGTTGGCTGAGCGGGACTGCAGAACTGTCAGGCTAGGAGCTGTTAGCATGGCTAGTGGTTTTATATGGTTGGCTGAGCAGGACTGTAGAGCTGTTAGCATGGCTAGTGGTTTTATATGGTTGGCTGAGCGGGACTGCAGAACTGTCAGGCTAGGAGCTGTTAGCATGGCTAGTGGTTTTATATGGTTGGCTGAGCAGGACTGTAGAGCTGTTAGCATGGCTAGTGGTTTTATATGGTTGGCTGAGCGGGACTGCAGAACTGTCAGGCTAGGAGCTGTTAGCATGGCTAGTGGTTTTATATGGTTGGCTGAGCAGGACTGTAGAGCTGTTAGCATGGCTAGTGGTTTCATATGGTTGGCTGAGCGGGACTGCAGAACTGTACAATCACCCTTCTGAACAATATTTCTGTGACGTATAAGCAGGTTAACCATTAAAGAGGAATGGAAACACTCGGCTTTAGAACACCAGCTAACTGGAAATCGCCATATTAGCGTTGTTGCGTCATCGGCAAAATAGCTTTTGTAATTCCTGAATGTACCGTGACCTCTGCGTACATTAATTGGCATGAATTGGCTGGTGTCAAACCATATATGAAAACATGATACATACAGTATTTTGAAAGATAAGAACAAGCCTTTGAAATGATATGACATACAATAACACAACTAATCCTCATGAAGCTAGAGACTTAGAGCAGATGGATACGGCCATAACAACACAACTTCCTTATTTTGAATAGTGTAACATTTTACTGTGCAATTCATGATGGCGCTAACCACACCTCTAATAAACGTTGTTCAGGATCAAAATACAGAAAATAAAGATTTTTCTGTGTTACAAGCGATTTGTTTCGTATTAGTGGATGGAATAAACCTCTTTGTTTTACATCCTCAAGTCTTTCCATTCCTAATTGTTTTTTTTAAATTCTTATTTAAAACATAGCTGGGACTACTTTCTCTCTCTCTCTCTCTCTCAGCTGTCTCACAGCTGTTGCAGTAAGTATCCCGGTGCGGTGTTGAGGTTAGGCCGGGACTACTTATTTTCTGCCTCTGACACAACCCTGGAACTATGTGGCTCCAGCTTCAGTCGATTGGCATGGTAACAGGCTGGAGAGGCTACTCTGGCTGCGGATAGAAATTTCCCCTCTTCAGATGCTGATCTGGAATCAGTTTAGCCTTAAACTGATGTTAGCCTTTAACCATAAGGAGGGGGAAATGCAAAAACTGACCTTAGATCAGAGTCTGAAGGCAACCTCTTTCCCAGAGTTTTAGGAGATTGTTATTCAATGTCAGGAAGTATATACTGATGCATGTAAGCAAATAGTTTGGAGGGGGAGGGGGAGGGAGGAGTAGAGGAAGATGGAAAGGGTATAGTAGAAGGTACAAGAAGTGAGGGAAGGGGGGCAGAGCAGGAGGGGGAGAAGGAGGGAAGAGCAGGAGGGGGGAAGACAAGAAGTGAGGGAAGGAAGGGAGAGCAGGAGGGGGAGAAGGAGGGAAGAGCAGGAGGAGGAAAGAGAAGAAGTGAGGGAAGGAAGGGAGGGGGGAAGGAGGGAAGAGCAGGAGGGGGGAAGGAGAGAAGAGCAGGAGGGGGGAAGGAGAGAAGAGCAGGAGGGGGGAAGGAGAGAAGAGCAGGAGGGGGGAAGAGCAGGAGGGGGGAAGGAGAGGAGAGCAGGAGGGGGGAAGGAGAGAAGAGCAGGAGGGGGGAAGGAGGGAAGAGCAGGAGGGGGGAGGGGAGAGCAGGAGGTTCAAGTAGGGTATAGGGAGAGTTTCTTCCAGCCCCCCCCTTCCCAGTCCTGTGTTAGAAGTGGACTGCTAGCTGGGATGTGTTATGTGTGACTCATGGGTCTGGACATAGTTAGCAGCCAGAAGTCAACATTGCTCTGCTCTGTAGAAACCAGCAGTATACTCAGAAAGTAGAGCAGACAGGAGAGGAACAAAGACAGAGCGAGAGAGAGAACGGCGGACTGTTGAGACAGAGAGACGGAGAGAGGCTGAAGGTACTTTACAGTTTGGGTATGTAGGCCTTTTGTCAACGTTCAAGGTTGTTTGGGATTGTTTTGTCGGGAAGTTTCACTCTTGAGAGGATATGAGCTTTCCGCCGTTATCGTTCCCTAAATACTCTGGGTTTCCTCTGAGGGAAGGAAAGACGGATGAAGAGAAAGCACAGAGAGAGAGAACAGTAGACTGTCCAGCTAGACAAAACAACAGAGAGAACAGTAGACTGTCCAGCTAGACACTACAACAGACAGAGAGAACAGTAGACTGTCCAGCTAGACACTACAACAGAGAGAGAGAACAGTAGACTGTCCAGCTAGACACTACAACAGAGAGAGAGAGAACAGTAGACTGTCCAGCTAGACACTACAACAGAGAGAACAGTAGACTGTCCAGCTAGACACTACAACAGAGAGAGAGAACAGTAGACTGTCCAGCTAGACACTACAACAGACAGAGAGAACAGTAGACTGTCCAGCTAGACACTACAACAGAGAGAGAGAACAGTAGACTGTCCAGCTAGACACTACAACAGAGAGAACAGTAGACTGTCCAGCTAGACACTACAACAGACAGAGAGAGAACAGTAGACTGTCCAGCTAGACACTACAACAGAGAGAGAGAACAGTAGACTGTCCAGCTAGACACTACAACAGAGAGAGAGAACAGTAGACTGTCCAGCTAGACACTACAACAGAGAGAGAGAACAGTAGACTGTCCAGCTAGACACTACAACAGAGAGAACAGTAGACTGTCCAGCTAGACACTACAACAGAGAGAACAGTAGACTGTCCAGC
>NC_138308.1:98818660-98883660 GCF_965601325.2 Salmo salar | reverse complement strand
GTTGTTACCTGTATATGGGACCTGTTGTTAGTAACATAATGAAGTCCTCTCCAATAATGTTTTTGTGTTTATTTCAGCGACGACTAGAGCCACTTCTCTGAGCGAGAGTAACCCCAGAGATCGAAGGTCAGTACAGCTCTGTTTAACTGAGTCAAGACAACACACATCCTACACTATCTATATTGGTATATTTCTATCTCTCTGTTGATACAGGTAACTGCCAAAATGAGAGAAAATAAAACATTTGATTAAATGAGGGATACAAAGTATGTGTTTCCACACAGGTGTGTTCTCCTGAGTTAATTAAGAAATTGAATATCCCATCATGCTTAGGGTCATGTATTAAAAACCGCCCTGTCGTCCATTAGTTTTTGCTACCATGGATAGAGGAAGAGATCTCAGTGACTTTGAAAGAGGGGTCTGAAAGGAACAATAGGGGGGTTTACTGTGTGTGTGTGTGTGTGTGTGTGTGTGTGTGTGTGTGTGTGTGTGTGTGTGTGTGTGTGTGTGTGTGTGTGTGTCTCTGTGTCAGTCACCAAATCTCAACCCAATTGAACACTTATGGGAGGTTCTGGAACGTTTCCTGAGATGGCGTCTTCCACCACCATTAAAAAAAATATGGAATTTATCTTGGAAGAATGTTATCTCATCCCTCCAATAGAGTTCCAGACACTTCTAGAATCTATACCAAGGTACATTGAAGCTGTCCTGGTCAGCTCATTATGGTAGCCCAATACCCTATTAAAGGGTAGGGTTAAAGGGTAGGGTTAAAGGGTTAAAGGGTAGGGTTAAAGGGTAGGGTTAAAGGGTAGGGTTAAAGGGTAGGGTTAAAGGGTAGGGTTAAAGGGTAGGGTTAAAGGGAAGGGTTAAAGGGTAGGGTTAAAGGGAAGGGTAGGGTTAAAGGAAAGGGTAGGGTTAAAGGAAAGGGTTAAAGGGTAGGGTTAAAGGGTAGGGTTAAAGGGTAGGGTTAAAGGGTAGGGTTAAAGGGAAGGGTTAAAGGGTTAAAGGGTAGGGTTAAAGGGTAGGGTTAAAGGGTTAAAGGGTAGGGTTAAAGGGTAGGGTTAAAGGGTAGGGTTAAAGGGTTAAAGGGAAGGGTTAAAGGGTAGGGTTAAAGGGAAGGGTTAAAGGGTAGGGTTAAAGGGAAGGGTTAAAGGGTAGGGTTAAAGGTTAGGGTTAAAGGGTAGGGTTAAAGGGTAGGGTTAAAGGGAAGGGTTAAAGGGAAGGGTTAAAGGGAAGGGTTAAAGGGTAGGGTTAAAGGGAAGGGTTAAAGGGTAGGGTTAAAGGGTAGGGTTAAAGGGTTGAAGGGTAGGGTTAAAGGGAAGGGTTAAAGGGAAGGGTTAAAGGGTTAAAGGGTAGGGTTAAAGGGTTAAAGGGAAGGGTTAAAGGGAAGGGTTAAAGGGTTAAAGGGAAGGGTTAAAGGGTAGGGTTAAAGGGTAGGGTTAAAGGGTAGGGTTAAAGGGTAAAAGGGTAGGGTTAAAGGGAAGGGTTAAAGGGAAGGGTTAAAGGGAAGGGTTAAAGGGAAGGGTTAAAGGGTAGGGTTAAAGGGAAGGGTTAAAGGGTAGGGTTAAAGGGTAGGGTTGAAGGGTTAAAGGGTAGGGTTAAAGGGTAGGGTTAAAGGGTAGGGTTAAAGGGAAGGGTTAAAGGGAAGGGTTAAAGGGTAGGGTTGAAGGGTTAAAGGGAAGGGTTAAAGGGTAGGGTTAAAGGGTAGGGTTAAAGGGAAGGGTTAAAGGGAAGGGTTAAAGGGTAGGGTTAAAGGGTAGGGTTAAAGGGAAGGGTTAAAGGGTAGGGTTAAAGGGTAGGGTTAAAGGGTAGGGTTGAAGGGTTAAAGGGTAGGGTTAAAGGGTAGGGTTAAAGGGAAGGGTTAAAGGGAAGGGTTAAAGGGTAGGGTTAAAGGGTAGGGTTGAAGGGTAAAGGGAAGGGTTAAAGGGTAGGGTTAAAGGGTAGGGTTAAAGGGAAGGGTTAAAGGGAAGGGTTAAAGGGTTAAAGGGTAGGGTTAAAGGGTTAAAGGGTAGGGTTAAAGGGTAGGGTTAAAGGGAAGGGTTAAAGGGTAGGGTTGAAGGGTTAAAGGGTAGGGTTAAAGGGTAGGGTTAAAGGGAAGGGTTAAAGGGTAGGGTTAAAGGGAAGGGTTAAAGGGTAGGGTTAAAGGGAAGGGTTAAAGGGTAGGGTTGAAGGGTTAAAGGGTAGGGTTAAAGGGAAGGGTTAAAGGGTAGGGTTAAAGGGAAGGGTTAAAGGGTAGGGTTAAAGGGAAGGGTTAAAGGGAAGGGTTAAAGGGTAGGGTTAAAGGGTTAAAGGGAAGGGTTAAAGGGTAGGGTTGAAGGGTTAAAGGGTAGGGTTAAAGGGAAGGGTTAAAGGGAAGGGTTAAAGGGTAGGGTTAAAGGGTAGGGTTGAAGGGTTAAAGGGTAGGGTTAAAGGGAAGGGGTTAAAGGGAAGGGTTAAAGGGTAGGGTTAAAGGGAAGGGTTAAAGGGTAGGGTTGAAGGGTTAAAGGGAAGGGTTAAAGGGAAGGGTTAAAGGGTAGGGTTAAAGGGTTAAAGGGAAGGGTTAAAGGGTAGGGTTAAAGGGAAGGGTTAAAGGGTAGGGTTAAAGGGTAGGGTTAAAGGGTTAAAGGGAAGGGTTGAAGGGTAGGGTTGAAGGGTAGGGTTAAGGGTTAAAGGGAAGGGTTAAAGGGAAGGTAGCATAAAGGGAACCACGTGTAAAATATGTATTTGCGTTAGTATAGACATCAAATGTCCCAATGCAAAGTTACACCTCACTTTTCTATTTATTTTTTTGGTAAGAAATAAACAAAGAATGTCGAAGTCATGTCGGATAAAAAAAATTACAAAAATTCTTCCCCGGGCTGTGATGTAATATGGAGGACCCAGCAGGCCAGCCTATTCCCTATAAATGTAAACACCAACAGAAATCACTTCAAATGTATTACTTCAAATTAAACTGCAAAAATGTTTGCACTCGTGACTACTGGTTTCAATTGCATTTCCTGCCAAACCTACAGTTAGGTAGATAGATTCCAGATGTCAGCTAGCAGTAAGCCAAGGTGGAAAAAGTTACAAAAGTCATGTAGCTCCTACTTCAGAGAAAATCCCCGAGAGGTCGCCCCAAAAAAAGAACACAGATGAAGAACTACACAATTAGAGCAAGCAGGTATCCTTTTCTATAGTGCATTGTGGGTCGTTTAAAAAAAAAAAAAAATATATATATATATATATATATATATATATATATATATATATATATATATATATATATATATTATATCCAGAAATAAGTTAAATAAATATGTTAATAACTCCAAAACATAACTATGTAACCAGATGTTGACTAAAACTTTTTAACAACATTGTTGTTGTTACATTGGTGAGTTAAAACTCGTGCTTCCTGCTGGGGGGGGTTGGAACTGATTCAGGGAACGAAACCAGGAAATGAACAGAGGAACAGAATCAGAACCAGAAACTAAAGTGTTCTATACTGTTCCGTAACAGAACCGTTATTTTAAAATCATCGGAACCGGTTAATAACTCTTTTACTTAACCAGACATTTTATTTTCAGTCCCGCAAAAATGGCAAACAACGTGCTTTATGCAAAGCTCTCAGTCTGTCAGCCAGTTAAACTTATTCCAGCGTCTGCCTGCCAGCTGGAAATCCTTGCTTGTGTGTACGTGTGTAGGCGACCCGCCCCTCCTCCTCTGAAGCCTTGTCTACTGTAGCCCCTCCCCCTCTGAAGCCTTGTCTACTGTAGCCCCTCCTCCTCTGAAGCCTTGTCTACTGTAGCCCCTCCTCCTCTGTAGCCTAGTCTACTGTAGCCCCTCCTCCTCTGAAGCCTTGTCTACTGTAGCCCCTCCTCCTCTGAAGCCTAGTCTACTGTAGCCCCTCCCCCTCTGAAGCCTAGTCTACTGTAGCCCCTCCCCCTCTGAAGCCTAGTCTACTGTAGCCCCTCCCCCTCTGAAGCCTAGTCTACTGTAGCCCCTCCCCCTCTGAAGCCTTGTCTACTGTAGCCCCTCCTCCTCTGAAGCCTAGTCTACTGTAGCCCCTCCCCCTCTGAAGCCTTGTCTACTGTAGCCCCTCCCCCTCTGAAGCCTTGTCTACTGTAGCCCCTCCCCCTCTGAAGCCTCGTCTACTGTAGCCCCTCCCCCTCCGTAGCCTCGTCTACTGTAGCCCCTCCCCCTCCGTAGCCTCGTCTACTGTAGCCCCTCCCCCTCCGAAGCCTCGTCTACTGTAGCCCCTCCCCCTCTGTAGCCTAGTCTACTGTAGCCCCTCCCCCTCTGTAGCCTAGTCTACTGTAGCCCCTCCCCCTCTGTAGCCTAGTCTACTGTAGCCCCTCCCCCTCTGTAGCCTAGTCTACTGTAGCCCCTCCCCCTCCGTAGCCTAGTCTACTGTAGCCCCTCCCCCTCCGTAGTCTAGTCTACTGTAGCCCCTCCCCCTCTGTAGTCTAGTCTACTGTAGCCCCTCCCCCTCTGTAGTCTAGTCTACTGTAGCCCCTCTGTAGTCTAGTCTACTGTAGCCCCTCCCCCTCTGTAGCCTAGTCTACTGTAGCCCCTCCCCCTCTGTAGCCTAGTCTACTGTAGCCCCTCCCCCTCTGTAGTCTAGTCTACTGTAGCCCCTCTGTAGTCTAGTCTACTGTAGCCCCTCCCCCTCTGTAGCCTAGTCTACTGTAGCCCCTCCCCCTCTGTAGCCGAGTCTACTGTAGCCCCTCCCCCTCTGTAGCCTAGTCTACTGTAGCCCCTCCCCCTCTGTAGCCGAGTCTACTGTAGCCCCTCCCCCTCTGTAGCCGAGTCTACTGTAGCCCCTCCTCCTCTGAAGCAGCGTCTACTGTAGCCCCTCCCCCTCTGATGACGTTACAAACGTGATTGAGAAATTAGGGAAATTAGGGAAATTAGGGAAAGAGATGCTAGTTAAGGATGGATTCATGAACTAACGTTCGGTCTGGTCCAGCGTTAAGCCGACTCTGATAGAAGCCGCTCCTCCGTAGGTATAATTCAGATTAATGCATGTCATAACAAGGTGCCCAGGGCTTCAAGCCAAGCTTCCTCCGCCCTCTCTCACTCTCTCCCCTCCCGCTACATGGCAGTCTCATCTCTCGCCCTTCACTGGTCTGTCCAACACTGGTCTGTCCAACACTGGTCTGTCCATAGTGACTGGTCTGTCCATAGTGACTGGTCTGTCCTACACTGGTCTGTCCATAGTGACTAGTCTGTCCTACACTGGTCTGTCCATAGTGACTGGTCTGTCCATAGTGACTGGTCTGTCCTACACTGGTCTGTCCATAGTGACTGGTCTGTCCTACACTGGTCTGTCCATAGTGACTAGTCTGTCCTACACTGGTCTGTCCATAGTGACTGGTCTGTCCATAGTGACTGGTCTGTCCAACACTGGTCTGTCCATAGTGACTGGTCTGTCCTACACTGGTCTGTCCAACACTGGTCTGTCCATAGTGACTGGTCTGTCCATAGTGACTGGTCTGTCCTACACTGGTCTGTCCATAGTGACTGGTCTGTCCATAGTGACTGGTCTGTCCATAGTGACTGGTCTGTCCTACACTGGTCTGTCCATAGTGACTGGTCTGTCCTACACTGGTCTGTCCATAGTGACTGGTCTGTCCATAGTGACTGGTCTGTCCTACACTGGTCTGTCCATAGTGACTGGTCTGTCCATAGTGACTGGTCTGTCCATAGTGACTGGTCTGTCCTACACTGGTCTGTCCATAGTGACTGGTCTGTCCAACACTGGTCTGTCCATAGTGACTGGTCTGTCCATAGTGACTGGTCTGTCCTACACTGGTCTGTCCATAGTGACTGGTCTGTCCTACACTGGTCTGTCCATAGTGACTGGTCTGTCCATAGTGACTGGTCTGTCCATAGTGACTGGTCTGTCCATAGTGACTGGTCTGTCCATAGTGACTGGTCTGTCCTACACTGGTCTGTCCATAGTGACTGGTCTGTCCATAGTGACTGGTCTGTCCATAGTGACTGGTCTGTCCAACACTGGTCTGTCCATAGTGACTGGTCTGTCCTACACTGGTCTGTCCAACACTGGTCTGTCCATAGTGACTGGTCTGTCCAACACTGGTCTGTCCATAGTGACTGGCTGTCCTACACTGGTCTGTCCAACACTGGTCTGTCCATAGTGACTGGTCTGTCCATAGTGACTGGTCTGTCCAACACTGGTCTGTCCATAGTGACTGGTCTGTCCATAGTGACTGGTCTGTCCAACACTGGTCTGTCCATAGTGACTGGTCTGTCCAACACTGGTCTGTCCATAGTGACTGGTCTGTCCTACACTGGTCTGTCCATAGTGACTGGTCTGTCCTACACTGGTCTGTCCATAGTGACTGGTCTGTCCATAGTGACTGGTCTGTCCATAGTGACTGGCTGTCCAACACTGGTCTGTCCATAGTGACTGGTCTGTCCATAGTGACTGGTCTGTCCAACACTGGTCTGTCCATAGTGACTGGTCTGTCCAACACTGGTCTGTCCATAGTGACTGGTCTGTCCATAGTGACTGGTCTGTCCATAGTGACTGGTCTGTCCTACACTGGTCTGTCCAACACTGGTCTGTCCATAGTGACTGGTCTGTCCAACACTGGTCTGTCCAACACTGGTCTGTCCATAGTGACTGGTCTGTCCAACACTGGTCTGTCCATAGTGACTGGTCTGTCCAACACTGGTCTGTCCATAGTGACTGGTCTGTCCTACACTGGTCTGTCCATAGTGACTGGTCTGTCCATAGTGACTGGTCTGTCCATAGTGACTGGTCTGTCCATAGTGACTGGTCTGTCCTACACTGGTCTGTCCATAGTGACTGGTCTGTCCTACACTGGTCTGTCCTACACTGGTCTGTCCATAGTGACTGGTCTGTCCATAGTGACTGGTCTGTCCTACACTGGTCTGTCCAACACTGGTCTGTCCATAGTGACTGGTCTGTCCATAGTGACTGGTCTGTCCAACACTGGTCTGTCCATAGTGACTGGTCTGTCCATAGTGACTGGTCTGTCCAACACTGGTCTGTCCATAGTGACTGGCTGTCCTACACTGGTCTGTCCAACACTGGTCTGTCCATAGTGACTGGTCTGTCCAACACTGGTCTGTCCATAGTGACTGGTCTGTCCATAGTGACTGGTCTGTCCAACACTGGTCTGTCCATAGTGACTGGCTGTCCTACACTGGTCTGTCCAACACTGGTCTGTCCATAGTGACTGGTCTGTCCAACACTGGTCTGTCCATAGTGACTGGTCTGTCCATAGTGACTGGTCTGTCCAACACTGGTCTGTCCATAGTGACTGGTCTGTCCAACACTGGTCTGTCCATAGTGACTGGTCTGTCCTACACTGGTCTGTCCATAGTGACTGGTCTGTCCTACACTGGTCTGTCCATAGTGACTGGTCTGTCCATAGTGACTGGTCTGTCCATAGTGACTGGCTGTCCAACACTGGTCTGTCCATAGTGACTGGTCTGTCCATAGTGACTGGTCTGTCCAACACTGGTCTGTCCATAGTGACTGGTCTGTCCATAGTGACTGGTCTGTCCAACACTGGTCTGTCCATAGTGACTGGTCTGTCCATAGTGACTGGTCTGTCCAACACTGGTCTGTCCATAGTGACTGGTCTGTCCAACACTGGTCTGTCCATAGTGACTGGTCTGTCCAACACTGGTCTGTCCATAGTGACTGGCTGTCCAACACTGGTCTGTCCATAGTGACTGGTCTGTCCAACACTGATCTGTCCATAGTGACTGGTCTGTCCAACACTGATCTGTCCATAGTGATTGGCTGCACAGTGAGTGTGTTTGTCTGTCATTGTGAGGCTTAATGACTTTCCTATACAGAAAAAAACTAATTTCAGAGGTTTCAAAAGGGACAGAAAGGAACTATAAATAAACCGGTACTTTTTGGGGTTCAGAACCGGTACAGAACTCTGTTTTGCTGGTTGGAACAGTGGAACGGTTCTGTTCAGGAAAATAATAATTTGTGTGCCAACCCCTTTTCCTACCCGTTAAAACACTATGTAAGTGTTTCCTTTATTTTGGCAGTTATCTGTATATATCTTTATTTTCTATTTCTCTATCAGGTTGATATCCTCTCTATGTTGTCCTAGCTCTATGATGATATCTTCTCTATGTTGTCCTAGCTCTATGATGATATCTTCTCTATGTTGTCCTAGCTCTATGATGATATCCTCCATGTTGTCCTAGCTCTATGATGAAATACTTCTCTATGTTGTCCTAGCTCTATGATGATATCCTCTCTATGTTGTCCTAGCTCTATGATGATATCTTCTCTGTTGTCCTAGCTCTATGATGATATCCTCTATGTTGTCCTAGCTCTATGATGATTTCCTCTCTGTTGTCAGAGCTCTCTGATTTCCTCTCTATGTTGTCCTAGCTCTATGATGATTACCTCTCTATGTTGTCTTAGCTCTATGATGGTATCCTCTCTATGTTGTCCTAGGTCTATGATGATATCCTCTATGTTGTCCTAGCTCTATGATGATTTCCTCTCTATGTTGTCCTAGCTCTATGATGATTTCCTCTCTGTTGTCCTAGCTCTATGATGGTATCCTCTCTATGTTGTCCTAGCTCTATGATGGTATCCTCTCTATGTTGTCCTAGCTCTATGATGATATCCTCTCTATGTTGTCCTAGCTCTATGATGATATCCTCTATGTTGTCCTAGCTCTATGATGATTTCCTCTCTATGTTGTCCTAGCTCTATGATGATATCCTCTCTATGTTGTCGTAGCTCTATGCTCATGTCCTCTATGTGTTGTATCTCTACGCCAGGCGTCCAGAGATCACCATCCTTTCAGCAGAGCCACTGGTGTCTAATACCTGGTTCCCCGGGGCTTCTGGGGGATTCCCTCCTCCTCCTCCTCCCGCCGCTCAGATCTGGGGCAGTAGTATACCTCCTACTATACAGGTAACTAACCCTCCTCCTCCCACCACTATGATCTGGGGCAGTAGTATACCTCCTACTATACAGGTAACTACCCCTCCTCCCACCACTATGATCTGGGGCAGTAGTATACCACCTACTATACAGGTAACTACCCCTCCTCCTCCCACCACTATGATCTGGGGCAGTAGTATACCTCCTACTATACAGGTAACTACCCCTCCTCCCACCACTATGATCTGGGGCAGTAGTATACCTCCTACTATACAGGTAACTACCCCTCCTCCCACCACTATGATCTGGGGCAGTAGTATACCTCCTACTATACAGGTAACTAACCCTCCTCCCACCACTATGATCTGGGGCAGTAGTATACCTCCTACTATACAGGTAACTACCCCTCCTCCCACCACTATGATCTGGGGCAGTAGTATACCTCCTACTATACAGGTAACTACCCCTCCTCCCCCACCACTATGATCTGGGGCAGTAGTATACCTCCTACTATACAGGTAACTACCCCTCCTCCTCCCACCACTATGATCTGGGGCAGTAGTATACCTCCTACTATACAGGTAACTACCCCTCCTCCTCCCACCACTATGATCTGGGGCAGTAGTATACCTCCTACTATACAGGTAACTACCCCTCCTCCTCCTCCTCCCACCACTATGATCTGGGGCAGTAGTATACCTCCTACTATACAGGTAACTACCCCTCCTCCTCCCACCACTATGATCTGGGGCAGTAGTATACCTCCTACTATACAGGTAACTACCCCTCCTCCCACCACTATGATCTGGGGCAGTAGTATACCTCCTACTATACAGGTAACTACCCCTCCTCCCACCACTATGATCTGGGGCAGTAGTATACCTCCTACTATACAGGTAACTACCCCTCCTCCCACCACTATGATCTGGGGCAGTAGTATACCTCCTACTATACAGGTAACTACCCCTCCTCCTCCCACCACTATGATCTGGGGCAGTAGTATACCTCCTACTATACAGGTAACTAACCCCTCCTCCTCCCACCACTATGATCTGGGGCAGTAGTATACCTCCTACTATACAGGTAACTACCCCTCCTCCCACCACTATGATCTGGGGCAGTAGTATACCTCCTACTATACAGGTAACTACCCCTCCTCCCACCACTATGATCTGGGGCAGTAGTATACCTCCTACTATACAGGTAACTACCCCTCCTCCTCCTCCCACCACTATGATCTGGGGCAGTAGTATACCTCCTACTATACAGGTAACTACCCCTCCTCCCACCACTATGATCTGGGGCAGTAGTATACCTCCTACTATACAGGTAACTACCCCTCCTCCTCCTCCCACCACTATGATCTGGGGCAGTAGTATACCTCCTACTATACAGGTAACTACCCCTCCTCCCACCACTATGATCTGGGGCAGTAGTATACCTCCTACTATACAGGTAACTACCCCTCCTCCTCCTCCCACCACTATGATCTGGGGCAGTAGTATACCTCCTACTATACAGGTAACTACCCCTCCTCCCACCACTATGATCTGGGGCAGTAGTATACCTCCTACTATACAGGTAACTACCCCTCCTTCTCCCACCACTATGATCTGGGGCAGTAGTATACCTCCTACTATACAGGTAACTACCCCTCCTCCTCCCACCACTATGATCTGGGGCAGTAGTATACCTCCTACTATACAGGTAACTACCCCTCCTCCCACCACTATGATCTGGGGCAGTAGTATACCTCCTACTATACAGGTAACTACCCCTCCTCCCACCACTATGATCTGGGGCAGTAGTATACCTCCTACTATACAGGTAACTACCCCTCCTCCTCCTCCTCCCACCACTATGATCTGGGGCAGTAGTATACCTCCTACTATACAGGTAACTACCCCTCCTCCCACCACTATGATCTGGGGCAGTAGTATACCTCCTACTATACAGGTAACTACCCCTCCTCCCACCACTATGATCTGGGGCAGTAGTATACCTCCTACTATACAGGTAACTACCCCTCCTCCTCCTCCTCCCACCACTATGATCTGGGGCAGTAGTATACCTCCTACTATACAGGTAACTACCCCTCCTCCTCCCACCACTATGATCTGGGGCAGTAGTATACCTCCTACTATACAGGTAACTACCCCTCCTCCTCCTCCTCCCACCACTATGATCTGGGGCAGTAGTATACCTCCTACTATACAGGTAACTACCCCTCCTCCTCCTCCCCCACCACTATGATCTGGGGCAGTAGTATACCTCCTAATATACAGGTAACTACCCCCTCCTCCCACCACTATGATCTGGGGCAGTAGTATACCTCCTACTATACAGGTAACTACCCCTCCTCCCACCACTATGATCTGGGGCAGTAGTATACCTCCTACTATACAGGTAACTACCCCTCCTCCTCCTCCCACCACTATGATCTGGGGCAGTAGTATACCTCCTACTATACAGGTAACTACCCCTCCTCCTCCTCCCACCACTATGATCTGGGGCAGTAGTATACCTCCTACTATACAGGTAACTACCCCTCCTCCTCCTCCCCCACCACTATGATCTGGGGCAGTAGTATACCTCCTACTATACAGGTAACTACCCCTCCTCCCACCACTATGATCTGGGGCAGTAGTATACCTCCTACTATACAGGTAACTACCCCTCCTCCTCCCACCACTATGATCTGGGGCAGTAGTATACCACCTACTATACAGGTAACTACCCCTCCTCCTCCCACCACTATGATCTGGGGCAGTAGTATACCTCCTACTATACAGGTAACTACCCCTCCTCCCACCACTATGATCTGGGGCAGTAGTATACCTCCTACTATACAGGTAACTAACCCTCCTCCCACCACTATGATCTGGGGCAGTAGTATACCTCCTACTATACAGGTAACTACCCCTCCTCCCACCACTATGATCTGGGGCAGTAGTATACCTCCTACTATACAGGTAACTAACCCTCCTCCCACCACTATGATCTGGGGCAGTAGTATACCTCCTACTATACAGGTAACTACCCCTCCTCCCACCACTATGATCTGGGGCAGTAGTATACCTCCTACTATACAGGTAACTAACCCTCCTCCCACCACTATGATCTGGGGCAGTAGTATACCTCCTACTATACAGGTAACTAATCCTGAATGTTGGTTTTCCGTCAATTTGTTGTCGAGGGGAATTTCATATTATTATGTGACTACAGCCTGGGTCTATTATAATCACATCACATTGTGATGTCATGATGTGGGACAAAAGTATCGTTTCATTTTTTTTAATTTCACTTTTTGTTGGGGTGTTGGGGGGATTGGCCAATAGGGAGAAAAACCTTCGTATATGACAGTGTTTTATGATAATCACGATAGACGAAGGTTGACATAGCCCAACCCTAGTAAAGACCTGTCATGGTTTTATAATTCCTCTGTAAATATGTCCCCTGTGTTTATCACTCTCTGGGGTCGATCGGATGACTTGCAGTAATCTGTGCTCTTTCGTGATGTGAGTCATGAATAGTTTTGTTGACAATTTTGTTTTCCTCCCTGGCTCTTCCTCCCTCCCCTCCACCTCCCAGCCTCCCCCCTCCTATGATGAGGTGATTAGAGAGAAGAGACAGGAACAGGATCAAGTGTTGCCTCTCTCCTCCTCTTCCTTCTCCTCACCCTTATGCTCCGTCTCCACGACTACCATCGCCACGCAGACTGACACCGGACCAAAATCCTCAGTTCCAACTCGCAGTCACGCCCCAGTCCAGAGAGGCTCAGTGGGTAAGAGAGGGAGAGGTTGACAGCACACAGTCTATTAATCAGTTCTTAGATTTCTGTTTTGGGATGTGTAGTTCTAGAATAGTTCAGTGTTGAGAGGCTGTTTTGGGATGTGTAGTTCTAGAATAGTTCAGTGTTTGAGCGGCTGTTTTGGGATGTGTAGTTCTAGATTAGTTCAGTGTTGAGCGGCTGTTTTGGGATGTGTAGTTCTAGAATAGTTCAGTGTTGAGCGGCTGTTTTGGGATGTGTAGTTTTAGATTAGTTCAGTGTTGAGCGGCTGTTTTGGGATGTGTAGTTTTAGATTAGTTCAGTGTTGAGCGGCTGTTTTGGGATGTGTAGTTTTAGATTCGTTTTAGATTAGATTAGTTCAATGTTTGAGCGGCTGTTTTGGGATGTGTAGTTTTAGATTAGTTCAGTGTTGAGCGGCTGTTTTGGGATGTGTAGTTCTAGAATAGTTCAGTGTTGAGAGGCTGTTTTGGGATGTGTAGTTTTAGATTAGTTCAGTGTTGAGAGGCTGTTTTGGGATGTGTAGTTTTAGATTCGTTTTAGATTAGATTAGTTCAATGTTTGAGCGGCTGTTTTGGGATGTGTAGTTTTAGATTAGTTCAGTGTTGAGAGGCTGTTTTGGGATGTGTAGTTTTAGATTAGTTTTAGATTAGATTAGTTCAATGTTTGAGCGGCTGTTTTGGGATGTGTAGTTTTAGATTAGTTTTAGATTAGATTAGTTCAGTGTTTGAGAGGCTGTTTTGGGATGTGTAGTTTTAGATTAGTTCAGTGTTGAGCGGCTGTTTTGGGATGTGTAGTTCTAGATTAGTTCAGTGTTTAGAGGCTGTTTTGGGGTCCAAAATCTGACATTAGGTCAAATTCATCCTACTTCTACTGGTGCTTGTTGCTTCAATGTGTGAATTGGTGTTTGTTTGTAGCCACCAGAGCTCCAAAACCTCCCAGACCTTCTTTTCCCTTTATATCCAAACCTGATGACACGCCGTCGCGCGTTGATGACACGGTGGGAACTGCTACTGCTACTGTCGACCCTCTCCTTTTCCTAGAAGACCGTCCGGCACTACACACACACACTCCGACCAGCAGACACACCGAGGACACCAGACCAGCAGCGTTTCACAGTGACCTCTTGACCTCTGATCCTTTCTCACCTCTGACCTTTGCCTCTGGCAGCCAGACCGACCAATGGGTGCAGTCCTCCTCGGTCCCACCCCCTCATTCCACTGTTGCCTTGACAACTCCCTCCTCCCCTCCTCTGCTTCATAACCGGCCCAGGCCACACCCTCGCACGAAGAATAGCCTTCGACCAATCAGGCGAGAGGTCAAGGTTCAGACCCTGGTGAGGCTGGGACAGACAGAAAGTGAGGTCACAGAGAACCAGGAAGTGAGTTATCAGGAGGGGAAGTACCTTCAGGAGCTCCTGGACGCCTTTAGCTCTGACGATTGGGGCTTACCTGATCACCATAGCAACGACAACAGCGAGAGCGACTCGGGAGAAGAAGAAGAGGAAGATATGAGTACTCTGAGAGCCAGGATACAAGCCTTCGAGCAGCAGCAACAGGCAGAGGACCACGGTAGCCATGCAGACAACGGCGCGTTGCTAGGGCGGGGGAGACCTGAACCCCGTCACCGAGTCCAGGCCCCGTCCAAACCGGCCCCTCCCATCGCCCCTAAACCCTCCCTCGCAACCAAGACCGCCTGCAAAGGAGTCTGGCAAGGAGGAGGCTCGGTGGCGATCGCCGTGAACTTGACTGCTGATACAACCACCGCACAGCCCAAACCCAGTGACCCGTCTCCCAAACCCAGTGACCCGTCTCCCAAACCCAGTGACCCGTCTCCCAAACCCAGTGACCCGTCTCCCAAACCCAGTGACCCGTCTCCCAAACCTATTAAGACCACCTTAAGTACCCCTGTCCTTGTTCCTGTCCCTGCCCTTAACCCTATTGTCCCAATCCCTGCACCCCGACCCCTGCTCCCTAGAAAGCCCCACTCTGAACCCCAAAGACCAGACCGCCAGGCGGGGCAGACAGAGGGGACCCCCCCAAATCCCTGTCCTCCTCCCAGACCTCCAGTAGCACCCAGGACTAAACCCTCCGTAGACCTCCACAGCACCAACACTAGACCAAGTGTTGCTCAGAAGCCCACTGCCATGACGTCATCCGGTCGAGCAAGTGGTAAGTGAGCACTAAGCTACCTATGATGTGTTTTGAGAAGTGTGAAAGCCCGCTAACTGAGAAGTGTGATAGCCCGCTAACTGAGAAGTGTGATAGCCCGCTAACTGAGAAGTGTGATAGCCCGCTAACTGAGAAGTTTTTGAAACATTTAAAAATATATATATACTTAACCTTTATTTAACAAGGCAAGGAGTTTTTTGGTATAAAAAGAAACGGAATACCTAGTGAAATATACATGGAGGAGACTTAACCTGTCTGGGCTAGGGGGCAGTATTTTCACGGCCGGATGAAAAACATACCCAATTTAAACAGGTTGCTACTCTGGCCCAGAAACTAGAATATGCATATTATTAGTGGATTTGGATAGAAAACACTCAGACGTTTCTAAAACTGTTTGAATGGTGTCTGTGAGTATAACAGAACACATGGCAGGCAAAAACCTGAGAAAATTCCAAGCAGGAAGTGGAAAGTCTGAGAATTGTAGTTGTTCTTTTGATTCTCTATCGAAGCTACAGTGTCTGTGGGGGATGTTGCACTTCCTAAGGCTTCCATTGGCTGTCTAAAGCCTTCAGAAAGTGGTTTGAGCATTTTCCTGTCACTGGGCAGATAATAGGAGCTCAGTTACTGAGTGGTCTGCCTGGCAACAAAGGGATTGGATATGCGCGGTCACACGAGCACGCCGTTCCTTCTTTTTCTTCTTGAATGAATATGCTATTGTCCGGTTGGAATATTATCGCAATTTTACGTAAAAAATAGCATAAAGATTGATTTTAAACAGCGTTTGACATGCTTCTAAGTACGGTAATGGGACATTTTGACTTTTCGTCTCTCGTTCCGCACTCGCGCGTTATGCCTTTGGATAAGTGATCTGTACGCACAAACAAAACGGAGGTATTTGTACATAAATATGGATTATTTTGAACAAAAACAACATTTCTTGTGGAAGTAGCAGTCCTGTGAGTGCATTCTGACGAAGATCAGCAAAGGTAAGAGAATATTTCTAATACTAATTCTGAGTTTAGGTTGCCCCGAACTTGGCGGGTGTCTGGATAGCTCACCGTGATGGCTGAGCTATGTACTCAGAATATTGGAAAATGTGCTTTCTCCGTAAAGCTATTTTAAAATCTGACAGAGCGGTTGCATCCAGGGGTAGTCTATATATAATTCTTTAAATAATTGTTATATATTTGTCAACGTTTATGATGAGTATTTTTGTAAAATTGATGTGCACATTCACCGGACGTTTTGGTGGGAATACATTTTCTGAACATCACGCGCCAATGTAAAATGCTGTTTTTGGATATAAATATGAACTTTATCGAACAAAACATACATGTATTGTGTTACATAATGTCCTAGGAGTGTCATCTGATGAAGATCGTCAAAGGTTAGTGCTTCATTTAGCTGTGTTTGGGTTTTATTGACACATGTCCTTGCTTGGAAAATGGCTGTGTGATTATTTTTGTCTATGTACTCTCCTAACATAATCTAATGTTTTGCTTTCGCTGTAAAGCCTTTTTGAAATCGGACAATGTGGTTACATCAAGGAGAAGTGTATATTTAAAATGGTGTAAAATAGTTGTATGTTTGAGAAAGCTGAATTATGACATTTTGTTGTTTTTGAATTTGCCGCCCTGATATTTCACTGTCCCACCTAGCCCATAGAAGTTAATCAAGCTAGTCGTCTTGAGTACTTTCTTATCTCTTTCGCTCGTTACTGAAGACGGAGTCGTCTATGATTCTCCAAATTATTAATAGAGGAAGCTAATTATTTTAGGCAGATGTTCACTTTTCCGTCTCATCCTTTCCCACTGAATGAAGATTATAGTAAGGAATTCTTTCCAAATAATATAACAAATGGAATATTAACAAATGTACAGAAAGATCAGTGCGAAGGCCAAATTACAGAGGAATAACTTTTTGAGACTATTAAATCCTTTCAGTCTGGAAAAACCCCAGGGCTTGATGGCATACCGGTAGAGGTATATCAGGTATTTCTTGATATACTAAAAGCTCCATTGTTAGATTGTTTTAACTACTCCTATAGAAATGGTAGTTTGTCAGGTATTCTGCAGGAAGGTCTGATTTTTCTATTATTAAAACACTACCCAGATGGCAAATATAAAGACCCAGTCTGACTAAAAAACTGGAGGCCCCTTACACTTCAATGTTGTGATGCAAAAATACTAGCAAAATGCATAGCACTAAGAATTAAAAGGGTTTTACCAGGTATTGTTCATCCTGATCAGACAGGTTTTTTACATGGACGATACATTGGAGATTATATACGACAACTACTAGACATAATAGAACATCATGAAACGTATAATAAGCCAGGAATGGTATTTATAGCGGATTTTGAAAAGGCATTTGATAAAGTAAAACTGGATTTTATTTAGAAATGCCTGGATTTTTTCCAATTTTGGTAATTCTCTTATAAAATGGGTAAAAATAATGTATAGCAACCCCAGGTGTAAAATAGTAAATAACGGCTACTTCTCAGAGAGTTTTGAATTGTCAAGAGGAGTTAAACAAGGGTGTCCGCTGTCACCATATCTATTCGTTATGGCCATTGAAATGCTAGCTATTAAAATCAGATCCAATAACAACATTAGAGGATTAGAAATCCAAGGCTTAAAAACAAAGGTGTCCATGTATGCCGATGACTCAAGTTTTATATTAAGTCCGCAAGCTAGATCCCTGCAATGTCTCATTGAAGATCTAGATAACTTTTCTGTACTCTCTGGACTAAAACTAATTATGATAAGTGTACAATATTACGTATTGGATCTTTTAAAAAATACAACTTTTACATTACCCTGCAGTTTACCTATAAAATGGGCTGATGGTGAAGTAGACATACTCGATATTCATATCACAAAAGATATAAATAAGCTCTACACAATGAATTTCAATAGAAAACTTGTAAAAATAGACAAGATCCTGCAACCATGGAGAGGTAAATACGTCTATTTATGGAAAAATTGCCCTGATTAACTCCTTAGTCATATCTCAGTTTACTCACTTACTTATGGCGCTGCCTACTCCTTATACGTTTGTCAAATCATATGAGCAAAAAATATTTCGCTTTATCTGGGATGCTAAACCAGACAAAATAAAGCATGCCTATCTATATAATGAATATGATTTGGGTGGGTTGAGATTATCCTGCAAGCACTAAACCTCTCTCTAAAAGCTTCACTCATTCAAAGGTTTTACTTGAACCCTAAATGGTTCTCAAGTAGATTACTAAGAAAAGCTCATCCATTGTTTAAAAATGGCCATTTTGCCTTTGTGCAGATTGCCATGTCTCATTTTCGATTAATTGAAAATGATACTTTTTTCAAAGTATCTCTCTTTTTCAAACAAGCATTGCAGAGCTGGCTACAATTTCTATGTCACCCCCCTGAAAAGATAAAACAAATATTACAACACATATTATGGCTGAAGTCAAATGTGCTGGTTGATAAAATACCTGTATTTATGGGAAATATGTTTGAACAGGGTATTTTGTTCATAAATGATATTGTAAATTGGAATGGTAGAATTATGGCCTTCATGGAGTTATCAGAATTGTAAGGAAAGGTCTGCTCAATCCAAGAGTACAACCAATTGATTACAGCATTACCCCAAAAATGGAGGAGGCAAGTGGCAGCGGGAGGAGGTAGGGAACTGGTCTGTCTGCCCAACATAAAGGATCAAAACTTGCGGAGGAATAAAAATAGCATAAATAGGAAAGTATACCAGTTTCATTTGAGGACCAGGATGTTGACAACTGTGCCATACAGATTGCAAAATAGTTGGGAAGAGATTTTTGATGTACCGATTCCATGGTACAGGGTGTATGAGTTGATATATAAAACAACACAAGATTCAAGACTTCGTGCTTTTCAGCTAAAATTATTATATAGAATTCTTGCCAGCAACAAAATGTTGAATATTTGGGTCATAAAATCATCGAAGCTCTGCAGATTTTGTTGTGAGGATACAGAATCGATAGACCATTTCTTTTGGTATTGCCCTTAGGTAGCCTGTTTCTGGTCCCAGGTTCAGGAATGGCTGAAAATGCATAACATTGCATAACATCTAAATGCATAACATCTAAAATTGACCCTAGAAATAGTAATGTTGGGAGATCTGGAGAGACCGGGTCAGTCAATTACTAATATACTAATTCTCTTAGTAAAAGTATTTATCTTCAACTCGCAATATGTGGATTCTATTCGATTACATAGATTGATATTGTACGTTAAACATCACAGCATAGTTGAAAGATATGTGTTGCGTGGAAACCCGAAGTGGGTGGCCAGCAGAGATACATGGGATGGGCTGAGGGAAGCTGAGGGTTGGTATGTGGAATTGGAGACAAGTGGGAGTGGAGTTGCTGTGTGAGAGAGAGAATGATGGTCAAAGATAAAAGTAAAAAATAAAGTCAAAACAAAACATAAAAAGTACATTTGAATGACAGGAGATCGGCCAACATGCCCTTGAGCAGGTAATTGACCCTGGATGCTTCTGTTTGTCGCTCTGAATGGGAATCTGTTGGACGACTGGGATGATGTAGTTGTTGAGCAGCTTCACTGCAAGTATGTTGTATGTTTCGGATATTCAATTATAAAAATAATACAAAAGAAATAAATAATAAAAAATAAAGTATACAAATCCTAGTGGACAACCTGGTTCAGTCTGCTTTCCAACAGACACTGGGAGACGAGTACCAGAGCTCCAAGTCCAGGTCCAAAAGTCTCCTTAACAGCTTCTATCCCCAAGCCATAAGACTGCTGAACAATTAATCAAATGGCCACCTGGACTATTTACATTGACTACTTTATTTGCAGGTAGGGGTATTTGCATAGTCACTTTACCCCTACCAACATTTACAAATTACCTCCACTAACCTGTACCCCTGCACTTTACATTTTACATTTTAGTCATTTAGCAGACACTCTTATCCAGAGCGACTTACAGTAGTGAATGCATACATTTCATTTTTTTTTTGTTGTGCTGACCCCCCCCGTGGGAATCGAACCCACAACCCTGGCGTTGCACACACCATGCTCTACCAACTGAGCTCTTTATTGTTATTTTGTGTTACTTTTTATTTTCGTTTTTTTACTTTAGTTTATTTCAAATATGTTCTTAACTCTATTTCTTGAGCTGCATTGTTAAGTGCTTTTCACAGTAAGGTTGTATTCGGAGCATGTAAGAAATATTTTAAATTTGATTTGAAATTCACCTTTCAGCAGGACAATAACCTAAAACACAAGGTCAAATATACACTGGAGTTTCTTACCAAGACGACCTTGAATGTTCCTGAGTGGCCAAGTTACAGTTTTGACTTAAATCGGCTTAAAAATCTATGGCAAGATTTGAAAATGGCTGTCGAGCAATGATCAACAACCAACTTGACAGAGTTTGAAGAATTTTTAAAAGAATAATGGGCAAATATTGTACAATCCAGGTGTGCAAAGTTCTTTAAAGACTTACCCAGAAAGACTGTAATCGCTGCCAAAGGTGATTATTACATGCAGTGACTCAGGGGTGTGAATACTTATTTAAATTTGATATTTATGCATTTCATTTTCAATAATTTTGCAAAAAAATGTATCTTAAACTTGTTTTCACGTTGTCATTATGGGATATTGTTGTGTGTAGATGGGTGAGAAAAAATAATATTTTATCAATTTTGTCTCTACCTTCTTGCCCTCTGCGCCCAGTAATGTTTGTACCATGTTTTGTGCTCCTACCATGTTTTGTGCTGCTACCATGTTTTGTGCTACTACCATGTTGTAGTCATGTTCTGTTGCCTTGCTATGTTGTTGTCTTAAGCCTCTCTTTATGCAGTGTTGTGTTGTGTTGTCTCTCTTGTCCTGATGCGTGTTTTGTCCAATATTTATATGTTATTTATTTTGTATTTATTTTTTATGCCAACCCCCGTCCCCACAGGTGGTCTTTAACCTTTTTGGTAGGCGTCATTGTAAATAAGAAATTTGTTCTTAACTGACTTGCCTGGTTAAATAAAGGTTAAATAAAGGTTAAATAAAAATATGTAAATAATTTAGAATTCAGGCTGTAACACAACAAAATGTGGAATAAGTCAAGGGGCATTCAGGCTGCAACACCACAAAATGTGGAATAAGTCAAGGGGCATTCAGGCTGCAACAAAATGTGGAATAAGTCAAGGGTTGTGAATACTTTCAGAAGACACTGGATATCATTTCTGTGTATTTGATACCATTCCATTTGCTCCGTTCTTTTATGAGCCGTCCTCCCCTCTCCTCCCCTCCTCTCTCCTCCCCTCAACTGCCTCCTCCTCCTCCCTCCTCTCTCCTCCCCTCCTCCCCTCTCCTCCCCTCCTCCTCTCCTCCTCCTCCTCCCCTCCTCTCTCCTCCCCTCCTCCCCTCCTCTCTCCTCCCCTCCTCCCCTCAACTGCCTCCTCCCCTCCTCCTCTCTCCTCCCCTCAACAGCCTCCCCTCCTCCCCTCCTCGCCTCAACTGCCTCCTCCTCATCTCTCCTCCCCTCAACAGCCTCCTCCTCATCTCTCCTCCTCCTCTCTCCTCCCCTCAACAGCCTCCTCCTCATCTCTCCTCTCTCCTCCCCTCAACAGCCTCCTCCTCATCTCTCCTCCCCTCAACAGCCTCCTCCTCATCTCTCCTCCCCTAAACAGCCTCCTCATCATCTCTCCTCCTCCTCTCTCCTCCCCTCAACAGCCTCCTCCTCATCTCTCCTCTCTCCTCCCCTCAACAGCCTCCTCCTCATCTCTCCTCCCCTCAACAGCCTCCTCCTCATCTCTCCTCCCCTCCTCATCTCTCCTCCCCTCCTCTCTCCTCCCCCCTCAACAGCTTCCTGTGATTATGCACATAACTTTACATGACTATAAACTGTGACTGTAATTGCATGTACTAAAATAATTTTTGAACCCTCTCCTCCTCTCTCCTCTTCCTATCTCCTCCTCCTCCTCTCTCTTTCCTGTGTCTGGGACAGCCCTACCAGAGAACAGGAGACCTTCTCTGGCATCCAAACCCTCCATCCAGACTTTAATCCCAGCTCCAGTCCAGGATACTCCCCCAACCTTAGCCCCATCTCCAACCCCAAACCCAGCCCTAGTGGGGTCTACTCCCCCAGCCCCTCCCAGTGGGGTCTAGTCCCCCAGCCCCAAACCCAGCCCCAGTGGGGTCTAGTCCCCCAGCCCCAGTGGGGCTTATTCCACCAGCCCCAGTGGGGTCTAGTCCCCCAGTCCCAGCCCCAGTGGGGTCTAGTCCCCTAGCCCCAAACCCAGCCCCAGTGCGGTCTACTCCCCCAGCCTTACCCCCAGCTCCAGTGCGGTCTACTCCCCCAGCCTTACCCCCAGCTCCAGTCCAAAGGAAAACCCCACCGGTCTCCACAGAGTCTGAACCTCCTCTTCCTCCTCGGTAAGTCTGTATCTGTGTCCTGGACTCCTGATAGACTGTATAGTCCTCCTCTTGGTTAGTGACTCCTGATAGACAGTATAGTCCTCCTCTTGGTTAGGTTAGTGACTCCTGATAGACTGTATAGTCCTCCTCTTGGTTAGTTTAGTGACTCCTGATAGACTGTATAGTCCTCCTCTTGGTTAGTTTAGTGACTCCTGATAGACTGTATAGTCCTCCTCTTGGTTAGTTTAGTGACTCCTGATAGACTGTATAGTCCTCCTCTTGGTTAGTGACTCCTGATAGACTGTATAGTCCTCCTCTTGGTTAGTGACTCCTGATAGACTGTATAGTCCTCCTCTTGGTTAGTGACTCCTGATAGACAGTATAGTCCTCCTCTTGGTTAGTGACTCCTGATAGACTGTATAGTCCTCCTCTTGGTTAGTGACTCCTGATAGACTGTATAGTCCTCCTCTTGGTTAGTTTAGTGACTCCTGATAGACTGTATAGTCCTCCTCTTGGTTAGTTTAGTGACTCCTGATAGACTGTATAGTCCTCCTCTTGGTTAGTGACTCCTGATAGACTGTATAGTCCTCCTCTTGGTTAGGTTAGTGACTCCTGATAGACTGTATAGTCCTCCTCTTGGTTAGTGACTCCTGATAGACTGTATAGTCCTCCTCTTGGTTAGTGACTCCTGATAGACTGTATAGTCCTCCTCTTGGTTAGTTTAGTGACTCCTGATAGACTGTATAGTCCTCCACTTGGTAAGTTTAGTGACTCCTGATAGACAGTATAGTCCTCCTCTTGGTTAGTTTAGTGACTCCTGATAGACAGTATAGTCCTCCTCTTGGTTAGTGACTCCTGATAGACTGTATAGTCCTCCTCTTGGTTAGGTAGTGACTCCTGATAGACTGTATAGTCCTCCTCTTGGTTAGTTTAGTGACTCCTGATAGACTGTATAGTCCTCCTCTTGGTTAGTGACTCCTGATAGACTGTATAGTCCTCCTCTTGGTTAGTGACTCCTGATAGACTGTATAGTCCTCCTCTTGGTTAGTGACTCCTGATAGACTGTATAGTCCTCCTCTTGGTTAGTGACTCCTGATAGACTGTATAGTCCTCCTCTTGGTTAGTTTAGTGACTCCTGATAGACTGTATAGTCCTCCTCTTGGTTAGTGACTCCTGATAGACTGTATAGTCCTCCTCTTGGTTAGTGACTCCTGATAGACAGTATAGTCCTCCTCTTGGTTAGTGACTCCTGATAGACTGTATAGTCCTCCTCTTGGTTAGTTTAGTGACTCCTGATAGACTGTATAGTCCTCCTCTTGGTTAGTGACTCCTGATAGACTGTATAGTCCTCCTCTTGGTTAGTGACTCCTGATAGACTGTATAGTCCTCCTCTTGGTTAGTGACTCCTGATAGACTGTATAGTCCTCCTCTTGGTTAGTTTAGTGACTCCTGATAGACTGTATAGTCCTCCTCTTGGTTAGTGACTCCTGATAGACTGTATAGTCCTCCTCTTGGTTAGTTTAGTGACTCCTGATAGACTGTATAGTCCTCCTCTTGGTTAGTTTAGTGACTCCTGATAGACTGTATAGTCCTCCTCTTGGTTAGTGACTCCTGATAGACTGTATAGTCCTCCTCTTGGTTAGTGACTCCTGATAGACTGTATAGTCCTCCTCTTGGTTAGTGACTCCTGATAGACTGTATAGTCCTCCTCTTGGTTAGTTTAGTGACTCCTGATAGACTGTATAGTCCTCCTCTTGGTTAGTGACTCCTGATAGACTGTATAGTCCTCCTCTTGGTTAGTTTAGTGACTCCTGATAGACTGTATAGTCCTCCTCTTGGTTAGTTTAGTGACTCCTGATAGACTGTATAGTCCTCCTCTTGGTTAGTGACTCCTGATAGACTGTATAGTCCTCCTCTTGGTTAGTTTAGTGACTCCTGATAGACTGTATAGTCCTCCTCTTGGTTAGTGACTCCTGATAGACTGTATAGTCCTCCTCTTGGTTAGTGACTCCTGATAGACTGTATAGTCCTCCTCTTGGTTAGTTGTGACTCCCCCAGACTCCGATAGACTGTATAGTCCTCCTCTTGGTTAGTGACTCCTGATAGACTGTATAGTCCTCCTCTTGGTTAGTGACTCCTGATAGACAGTATAGTCCTCCTCTTGGTTAGTGACTCCTGATAGACTGTATAGTCCTCCTCTTGGTTAGTGACTCCTGATAGACAGTATAGTCCTCCTCTTGGTTAGTTTAGTGACTCCTGATAGACTGTATAGTCCTCCTCTTGGTTAGTTTAGTGACTCCTGATAGACTGTATAGTCCTCCTTGTTATCATGTAGCTGCTCTCAAAGCAGTAGAAATGTAAAATAGTAATATAATAGTATAATAACTATGAATATCTTTCTTTGTGTATTCCAGACCACAAACACACTTTTAACCTGTCCTCTCTCTCTCTGTCTCTCTCTCTGTCTGTCTCTCTCGGTCTCTGTATCTCTCTCTCTCTCTGTCTCTCTGTGTCTCAGACCCCAGGGAGGGGTTAAGATTCTCCCCCTCCGCCCCCCTCCCATAAAGACTGTTCCTGGTCGACCCCCACCTCCCCAGGCTATCTCCGCCTCCTCTACCACATTAGCTAATCAGCAGACCCCTCCCCAGGCTATCTCCGCCTCCTCTACCGCATTAGCTAATCAGCAGACCCCTCCCCAGGCTATCTCCACCTCCTCTACCGCATTAGCTAATCAGCAGACCCCTCCCCAGGCTATCTCCGCCTCCTCTACCACATTAGCTAATCAGCAGACCCCTCCCCAGGCTATCTCCGCCTCCTCTACCGCATTAGCTAATCAGCAGACCCCTCCCCAGGCTATCTCCGCCCCCTCTGCTATATCATCCAATCAGCCATCCCCTCCCCAGGATGTCTCTGCCCCCTCTACCACATCAGCCAATCAACAGGCTGTCCCCACCCCCTCCAATCAGCCGCAGGTTCAGAGGGCACCAAAGAGAGGCCCCCCTCTACCCCCCCGACCCAAGCCTGGACATCCCCTGTACAAGAACTACATGGTAAACACATACATCTACTGGCTGTACCCCCACTGTACTGTATATACATAAGTATGTAGACACCCCTTCAAATTAGTGGATTTGGCTCTTTCAGCCACACCCGTTGCTGACAGGTGTATAAAATCGAGCACACCGCCATGCAATCTCCATAGACAAACATTGGCTGTAGTATGGATCGTACTGAAGAGTCTCAGTGACTTTCAACGTGGCACCGTCATAGGATGCCACCTGTCCGACAAGTCAGTTCGTCAAATTTAAGTCAGTTCGTCAAATATATACCTTACAGATATATACTGCTCAAAAAAATAAAGGGAACACTTAAACAACACATCCTAGATCTGAATGAAAGAAATAATCTTATTAAATACTTTTTTCTTTACATAGTTGAATGTGCTGACAACAAAATCACACAAAAATAATCAATGGAAATCCAATTTACCAACCCATGGAGGTCTGGAATTGGAGTCACACTCAAAATGAAAGTGGAAAACCACACTACAGGCTGATCCAACTTTGATGTAATGTCCTTAAAATAAGTCAAAATGAGGCTCAGTAGTGTGTGTGTGGCCTCCACGTGCCTGTATGACCTCCCTACAACGCCTGGGCATGCTCCTGATGAGGTGGCGGATGGTCTCCTGAGGGATCTCCTCCCAGACCTGGACTAAACCATCCGCCAACTCCTGGACAGTCTGTGGTGCAACGTGGCGTTGGTGGATGGAGCGAGACGTGATGTCCCAGATGTGCTCAATTGGATTCAGGTCTGGGGAACGGGCGGGCCAGTCCATAGCATCAATGCCTTCCTCTTGCAGGAACTGCTGACACACTCCAGCCACATGAGGTCTAGCATTGTCTTGCATTAGGAGGAACCCAGGGCCAACCGCACCAGCATATGGTCTCACAAGGGGTCTGAGGATCTCATCTCGGTACCTAATGGCAGTCAGGCTACCTCTGGCGAGCACATGGAGGGCTGTGCGGCCCCCCAAAGAAATGCCACCCCACACCATGACTGACCCACCGCCAAACCGGTCATGCTGGAGGATGTTGCAGGCAGCAGAACGTTCTCCACGGCGTCTCCAGACTCTGTCACGTCTGTCACGTGCTCAGTGTGAACCTGCTTTCATCTGTGAAGAGCACAGGGCGCCTATCTTGGTGTTCTCTGGCAAATGCCAAACGTCCTGCACGGTGTTGGGCTGTAAGCACAACCCCCACCTGTGGACGTCGGGCCCTCATACCACCCTCATGGAGTCTGTTTCTGACCGTTTGAGTAGACACATGCACATTTGTGGCCTGCTGGAGGTCATTTTGCAGGGCTCTGGCAGTGCTTCTCCTGCTCCTCCTTGCACAAAGGCGGAGGTAGCGGTCCTGCTGCTGGGTTGTTGCCCTCCTACGGCCTCCTCCACATCTCCTGATGTACTGGCCTGTCTCCTGGTAGTGCCTCCATGCTCTGGACACTACGCTGACAGACACAGCAAACCTTCTTGCCACAGCTCGCATTGATGTGCCATCCTGGATGAGCTGCACTACCTGAGCCACTTGTGTGGGTTGTAGACTCCGTCTCATGCTACCACTAGAGTGAAAGCACCGCCAGCATTCAAAAGTGACAAAAACATCAGCCAGTAAGCATAGGAACTGAGAAGTGGTCTGTGGTCCCCACCTGCAGAACCACTCCTTTATTGGGGGTGTCTTGCTTATTGCCTATAATTTCCACCTGTTGTCTATTCCATTTGCACAACAGCATGTGAAATGTATTGTCAATCAGTGTTGCTTCCTAAGTGGACAGTTTGATTTCACAGAAGTGTGATTGACTTGGAGTTACATTGTGTTGTTTAAGTGTTCCCTTTATTTTTTTGAGCAGTATATAATCTACCTGACAGGTGTAGCATATCAAGAAGCTGATTAAACAACATAATCATTACACAGGTGCACCTTGTGCTGGGGACAATAAAAGCCCACTCTAAAATGTTCCGTTTTGTTACAACACACAATGCCACAGATGTCTCAAGTTGAGGGAGCGTGCAATTGGCATGCTGACTGCAGGAATGTCCACCAGAGCTGTTGCCAAAGAATTGAATGTTCATTTCTCTACCATAAGCCACCTCCAACGTCATTTTAGAGAATTTGGCAGTACGTCCAACCGGCCTCACAACCGCAAACCACGTGTATGGCGTTGTGTGTGGGCGAGCGGTTTGCTGATGTCAATGTTGTGAACAGGTGATGGTGTGGTGATGGTGTGGTTATGGTATGGGGCAGGCATAAGCTACAGACAATGAACACAATTGCATTTTATCAGTCACAATGCACAGAGATACCGTGATGAGATCCTGAGGCCCATTGTTGTGCCATTCATCCGCCTCCATCACCTCATGTTTCAGCATGATAATGCACAGCCCCATGTCGCAAGGATCTGTACACAATTCCTGGAAGCTGAAAATGTTCCAGTTCTTCAATGGCCTGCATACAGACATGTCACCCATTGAGCATGTTTGGGATGCTCTGGATCGACGTGTACGACAGCAGTGTTCCAGTTCCTCACCAATATCCAGCAACTTCTCACAGCCATTGAAGAGGAGGTGGGACAACATTCCACAGGCCACAATCAACAGCCTGATCAACTCTATGTGAAGGAGATGTGCAGCGCTGCATGAGGCAAATGGTGGTCACACCAGATACTGACTGGTTTCTGATCCACACCCCTACCTTTTATTTTAGGTATCTGTGACCAACAGATGCATATCTGTATTCCCAGTCATGTAAAATCCATAGATTAGGGCCTAATGAATTTATTTCAATTGACTCATTTCCTTATATGAATTGTAACTCAGTAAAATCTTTGAAATTGTTGCATTCATATTTTTGTTCAGTATATGAGCAGAATTACTGTCTTACCTCAATTAGCCACAAAATCCCTAGTTTGAAAGCGACGTTTTTTTCTGGAAGCTGAGCTGCGCCATTTTCCGGTCAGCCCCCTAGCGATGTGCGTTCTAGCCAATGAACTTCAGCCCCTCGCCATTTGAGCGACAGCTAGCAAGATGCGCACACACAGAAGAGTGAGAGAGCAATGACGTGGTACACGTCTGTGCATATGTGATGTAACACGCAATTATGGGGACCACTTTTCACTCATTTACTTTCAGAACTACTGTCAAAGTTTTTTTTATTTTTTAAGTACCAGAGAATCTCTTTAAGGTAAAGTTAAGGGTTAATGTTTGGTTTAGTATTTGTTATGGATCCTCCTTAGGTTATTCCATTTCTTCCGAGATACATTTTTTTATATTTTATTAACAATACCTTCATTACAGAATTCACAACACTGGTATAATCAGTGTTAGCATGTCTGAAGGGTCTGGGTAGGTATAATCAGTGTTAGCATGTTAGCATGTCTGAAGGGTCTGGGTAGGTATAATCAGTGTTAGCATGTCTGAAGGGTCTGGGTAGGTATAATCAGTGTTAGCATGTTAGCATGTCTGAAGGGTCTGGGTAGGTATAATCAGTGTTAGCATGTCTGAAGGGTCTGGGTAGGTATAATCAGTGTTAGCATGTCTGAAGGGTCTGGGTAGGTATAATCAGTGTTAGCATGTCTGAAGGGTCTGGGTAGGTATAATCAGTGTTAGCATGTCTGAAGGGTCTGGGTAGGTATAATCAGTGTTAGCATGTCTGGGTAGGTATAACCAGTGTTAGCATGTCTGAAGGGTCTGGGTAGGTATAATCAGTGTTAGCATGTCTGAAGGGTCTGGGTAGGTATAATCAGTGTTAGCATGTCTGAAGGGTCTGGGTAGGTATAACCAGTGTTAGCATGTTAGCATGTCTGAAGGGTCTGGGTAGGTATAATCAGTGTTAGCATGTCTGAAGGGCCTGGGTAGGTATAACCAGTGTTAGCATGTCTGAAGGGTCTGGGTAGGTATAACCAGTGTTAGCATGTCTGAAGGGTCTGGGTAGGTATAATCAGTGTTAGCATGTCTGAAGGGTCTGGGTAGGTATAATCAGTGTTAGCATGTTAGCATGTCTGAAGGGTCTGGGTAGGTATAATCAGTGTTAGCATGTCTGAAGGGTCTGGGTAGGTATAATCAGTGTTAGCATGTCTGAAGGGTCTGGGTAGGTATAATCAGTGTTAGCATGTCTGAAGGGTCTGGGTAGGTATAATCAGTGTTAGCATGTCTGAAGGGTCTGGGTAGGTATAATCAGTGTTAGCATGTCTGAAGGGTCTGGGTAGGTATAATCAGTGTTAGCATGTCTGGGTAGGTATAACCAGTGTTAGCATGTCTGAAGGGTCTGGGTAGGTATAATCAGTGTTAGCATGTCTGAAGGGTCTGGGTAGGTATAATCAGTGTTAGCATGTCTGAAGGGTCTGGGTAGGTATAACCAGTGTTAGCATGTTAGCATGTCTGAAGGGTCTGGGTAGGTATAATCAGTGTTAGCATGTCTGAAGGGCCTGGGTAGGTATAACCAGTGTTAGCATGTCTGAAGGGTCTGGTAGGTATAACCAGTGTTAGCATGTCTGAAGGGTCTGGGTAGTTATAATCAGTGTTAGCATGTCTGAAGGGTCTGGGTAGGTATAATCAGTGTTAGCATGTTAGCATGTCTGAAGGGTCTGGTAGGTATAATCAGTGTTAGCATGTCTGAAGGGTCTGGGTAGGTATAATCAGTGTTAGCATGTCTGAAGGGTTTGGTAGGTATAACCAGTGTTAGCATGTCTGAAGGGTCTGGGTAGGTATAATCAGTGTTAGCATGTCTGAAGGGTCTGGGTAGGTATAATCAGTGTTAGCATGTCTGAAGGGTCTGGGTAGGTATAATCAGTGTTAGCATGTTAGCATGTCTGAAGGGTCTGGTAGGTATAACCAGTGTTAGCATGTCTGAAGGGTCTGGGTAGTTATAATCAGTGTTAGCATGTCTGAAGGGTCTGGGTAGGTATAATCAGTGTTAGCATGTTAGCATGTCTGAAGGGTCTGGGTAGGTATAATCAGTGTTAGCATGTTAGCATGTCTGAAGGGTCTGGTAGGTATAATCAGTGTTAGCATGTCTGAAGGGACTGGGTAGGTATAATCAGTGTTAGCATGTTAGCCTTGCTCATTTACCTTTATTCCATTTAATGAACTCCTTATATGGGTGTCTCAGAAACAGGACGTCCTGGTTCTGTTGGAGAAGACAGACTCCGCCCACGATGACTGTCTCCTGGGGGAGGAGTCAGGTCGGGTTCAAGGGTCACACATTACTGTCACCACCCCTCTGCCTGACCAATCACAGCCTCCCGACGACCAACACAACCAATCGGATCCCGCATCGGATGACAAGAGCCAATTGAAGCCTCCCTCTGAATACAAGAGCCAATCAGAACCTCCGGTAAAATACGCCACATATATCCTTGCAAAAATATTTGTTTTATTTTTTCTTATTTCATCTTTCTATTTTGCATTATCTCTCCATTTCCTCCTTTAGTCCATCCTCCCATCTCAGACCAGTGTAGAGAAGACCCAGCAGGTTACAGCACCTGTCAGGTGAGATACACAGACAGACAGACAAGACAGACAGACAAGACAGACAGACAAGACAGACAGACAAGACAGACAGGACAGTGGTGAATTGTTATCCCGTCTCTGTGTGTGTGCGTAGCGGTCCGAGATGTGTGGCGCGGTTCGACTACGAGGGTGAGGAGGAAGACGAGCTGACCTTCTCCGAGGGTGACGTCATCGCTCTGACGGAGGTGATTGATCAGGAGTGGGGGCGGGGTCAGATCCACGGGCGAATAGGAATCTTCCCCTTGGCCTTCACCGAGATCCTGGAGGAACCGCCCCCGTCGGCAGGGTTACAGCCCGTTGTCGTGACAACTGAATCCTCAGGTGAGCGATACCCAGACCTTGATTAGACTTTACCCTTCTTGACCAAAGCCAAACATAATAGACCTACATAGATTTGGCAAACTGGATTCTAGTGGAGGGCTGTATGTGTTGATCCTATAGTCTTGTCTTTCTGTCCTGTGAGGCTGGTTATCCTATAGTCTTGTCTTTCTGTCCTGTGAGGCTGGTTATCCTATAGCCTTGTCTTTCTGTCCTGTGAGGCTGGTTATCCTATAGTCTTGTCTTTCTGTCCTGTGAGGCTGGTTATCCTATAGTCTTGTCTTTCTGCCCTGTGAGGCTGGTTATCCTTGTCTTTCTGTCCTGTGAGGCTGGTTATCCTATAGCCTTGTCTTTCTGTACTGTGAGGCTGGTTATCCTTGTCTTTCTGTCCTGTGAGGCTGGTTATCCTATAGTCTTGTCTTTCTGTCCTGTGAGGCTGGTTATCCTTGTCTTTCTGTCCTGTGAGGCTGGTTATCCTATAGCCTTGTCTTTCTGTCCTGTGAGGCTGGTTATCCTATAGTCTTGTCTTTCTGTCCTGTGAGGCTGGTTATCCTTGTCTTTCTGTCCTGTGAGGCTGGTTATCCTATAGTCTTGTCTTTCTGTCCTGTGAGGCTGGTTATCCTATAGCCTTGTCTTTCTGTCCTGTGAGGCTGGTTATCCTATAGCCTTGTCTTTCTGTCCTGTGAGGCTGGTTATCCTATAGTCTTGTCTTTCTGTCGTGTGAGGCTGGTTATCCTATAGTCTTGTCTTTCTGTCCTGTGAGGCTGGTTATCCTAGTCTTTCTCTACTGTGAGGCTGGTTATCCTATAACCTTGTCTTTCTGTACTGTGAGGCTGGTTATCCTAGTCTTTCTCTACTGTGAGGCTGGTTATCCTAGTCTTTCTGTCCTGTGAGGCTGGTTATCCTATAGCCTTGTCTTTCTGTCCTGTGAGGCTGGTTATCCTTGTCTTTCTGTCCTGTGAGGCTGGTTATCCTATAGTCTTGTCTTTCTGTCGTGTGAGGCTGGTTATCCTATAGTCTTGTCTTTCTGTCCTGTGAGGCTGGTTATCCTATAGTCTTGTCTTTCTGTCCTGTGAGGCTGGTTATCCTTGTCTTTCTGTCCTGTGAGGCTGGTTATCCTTGTCTTTCTCTACTGTGAGGCTGGTTATCCTATAGTCTTGTCTTTCTGTCCTGTGAGGCTGGTTATCCTAGTCTTTCTGTCCTGTGAGGCTGGTTATCCTATAGTCTTGTCTTTCTGTCGTGTGAGGCTGGTTATCCTATAGTCTTGTCTTTCTGTCGTGTGAGGCTGGTTATCCTATAGCCTTGTCTTTCTGTCCTGTGAGGCTGGTTATCCTTGTCTTTCTGTCCTGTGAGGCTGGTTATCCTATAGCCTTGTCTTTCTGTCCTGTGAGGCTGGTTATCCTATAGCCTTGTCTTTCTGTCCTGTGAGGCTGGTTATCCTATAGCCTTGTCTTTCTGTCCTGTGAGGCTGGTTATCCTATAGCCTTGTCTTTCTGTCGTGTGAGGCTGGTTATCCTATAGTCTTGTCTTTCTGTCGTGTGAGGCTGGTTATCCTATAGTCTTGTCTTTCTGTCCTGTGAGGCTGGTTATCCTATAGTCTTGTCTTTCTGTCCTGTGAGGCTGGTTATCCTATAGTCTTGTCTTTCTGTCCTGTGAGGCTGGTTATCCTATAGTCTTGTCTTTCTATCCTGTGAGGCTGGTTATCCTATAGCCTAGTCTTTCTGTCCTGTGAGACTGGTTATCCTATAGCCTTGTCTTTCTGTCCTGTGAGGCTGGTTATCCTATAGCTGTCTTTCTGTCCTGTGAGGCTGGTTATCCTATAGTCTGTTCTGTCCTGTGAGGCTGGTTATCCTAGTCTTTCTGTCCTGTGAGGCTGGTTATCCTATAGTCTTGTCTTTCTGTCCTGTGAGGCTGGTTATCCTATAGCCTTGTCTTTCTGTCCTGTGAGGCTGGTTATCCTATAGCCTTGTCTTTCTGTCCTGTGAGGCTGGTTATCCTATAGCCTTGTCTTTCTGTCCTGTGAGGCTGGTTATCCTATAGTCTTGTCTTTCTGTCCTGTGAGGCTGGTTATCCTATATCCTTGTCTTTCTGTCCTGTGAGGCTGGTTATCCTATAGCCTTGTCTTTCTGTCCTGTGAGGCTGGTTATCCTATAGCCTTGTCTTTCTGTCCTGTGAGGCTGGTTATCCTATAGCCTTGTCTTTCTGTCCTGTGAGGCTGGTTATCCTATAGCCTTGTCTTTCTGTCCTGTGAGGCTGGTTATCCTATAGCCTTGTCTTTTTCCTGTGAGGCTGGTTATCCTTGTCTTTCTGTCTGTGAGGCTGGTTATCCTATAGCCTTGTCTTTCTGTCCTGTGAGGCTGGTTATCCTATAGTCTTGTCTTTCTGTCCTGTGAGGCTGGTTATCCTTGTCTTTCTGTCCTGTGAGGCTGGTTATCCTATAGCCTTGTCTTTCTGTCCTGTGAGGCTGGTTATCCTATAGTCTTGTCTTTCTGTCCTGTGAGGCTGGTTATCCTATAGCCTTGTCTTTCTGTCCTGTGAGGCTGGTTATCCTATAGTCTTGTCTTTCTGTCCTGTGAGGCTGGTTATCCTTGTCTTTCTGTCCTGTGAGGCTGGTTATCCTATAGCCTTGTCTTTCTGTCCTGTGAGGCTGGTTATCCTATAGTCTTGTCTTTCTGTCCTGTGAGGCTGGTTATCCTATAGTCTTGTCTTTCTGTCCTGTGAGGCTGGTTATCCTTGTCTTTCTGTCCTGTGAGGCTGGTTATCCTTGTCTTTCTGTCCTGTGAGGCTGGTTATCCTATAGTCTTGTCTTTCTGTCCTGTGAGGCTGGTTATCCTATAGCCTTGTCTTTCTGTCCTGTGAGGCTGGTTATCCTATAGTCTTGTCTTTCTGTCCTGTGAGGCTGGTTATCCTATAGCCTTGTCTTTCTGTCCTGTGAGGCTGGTTATCCTATAGCCTTGTCTTTCTGTCCTGTGAGGCTGGTTATCCTATAGTCTTGTCTTTCTGTCCTGTGAGGCTGGTTATCCTATAGTCTTGTCTTTCTGTCCTGTGAGGCTGGTTATCCTTGTCTTTCTGCCCTGTGAGGCTGGTTATCCTATAGTCTTGTCTTTCTGTCCTGTGAGGCTGGTTATCCTATAGCCTTGTCTTTCTGTCCTGTGAGGCTGGTTATCCTTGTCTTTCTGTCCTGTGAGTCTTTGAGATTAGATAGTTGACCACATACCCAGGTTCATTAGGAGCAGAGTTAATGGTTAAATGTGAAACGGATCCTCTCTCTCACCGGCAGAGGGTCTGAGTGGAATGTTTGTCCACACAGAACACCCTTTAGTTAGCTGAAGATTGTGTGTGTGTGTGTGTGTGTGTGTGTGTGTGTGTGTGTGTGTGTGTGTGTGTGTGTGTGTGTGTGTGTGTGTGTGTGTGTGTGTGTGTGTGTGTGTGTGTGTGTGTGTGTGTGTCGTTCTCTCTCAGACGTTCCAGACCAGTGGGTTGTGGCTCTTCATGACTTCTCGGGTCAGACTGCAGAGGATCTGTGGTTCCAGCAGGGGGCGTTGATTAGAGTAACACAGCGTGTGGACGCAGACTGGACCAGAGGAACACTGGACGGACGGGAGGGACTGTTCCCCACTACCTTCACACACACCTGTAACACAGGTAACACACAGAGTAGGGTGAAGTTGCCCTAGATGCTGATCTGGGGTCAGTTTTGCTCCCCCCCCCCCCACACACTAATGGTTAAGGTTTGGGGGGAGGGGAAGCTGATTCTAGATCAGTCCCTAAGGGAGGCTTCATCTCTGGGTAACATGCACAGGACGCACACAAGAGTTTAACCATATTTTCTGCTCCTCTCTGCAGCTCAGCCAATGACGGGCCAGCCTGTGGCCAGGGGCGTGGCCAAGGTCCTGTTTGATTTCAGTGGAGAGAGCGAAGATGAGCTCTCACTGAAGGTAGGTGAAGGTAGGTCTAGGTAGGTCTAGGTAGGTCTAGGTAGGTCTAGGTAGGTGAAGGTAGGTGAAGGTAGGTCTAGGTAGGTCTAGGTAGGTGAAGGTAGGTGAAGGTAGGTCTAGGTAGGTGAAGGTAGGTGAAGGTAGGTCTAGGTAGGTCTAGGTAGGTCTAGGTAGGTGAGGTAGGTCTAGGTAGGTGCAGGTAGATGAAGGAGGTAGGGTAGAACTAGGTAGGTGAAGGTAGGTGCAGGTAGGTGAGGGTAGGTCTAGGTAGGTCTAGGTAGGTGCAGGTAGGTCTAGGTCGGTGAAGGTAGGTCTAGGTAGGTCTAGGTAGTGAAGGTAGGTCTAGGTAGGTGAAGGTAGGTCTAGGTAGGTCTAGGTAGGTGAAGGTAGGTCTAGGTAGGTGAAGGTAGGTCTAGGTAGGTCTAGGTAGGTCTAGGTAGGTCTAGGTAGGTCTAGGTAGGTGAAGGTAGGTGAAGGTAGGTGAAGGTAGGTCTAGGTAGGTCTAGGTAGGTGAGGGTAGGTCTAGGTAGGTCTAGGTAGGTCTAGGTAGGTGAAGGTAGGTCTAGGTAGGTCTAGGTAGGTGAAGGTAGGTCTAGCTAGGTCTAGGTAGGTCTAGGTAGGTGAAGGTAGGTCTAGGTAGGTCTAGGTAGGTGAAGGTAGGTCTAGGTAGGTCTAGGTAGGTGAAGGTAGGTCTAGGTAGGTGAAGGTAGGTCTAGGTAGGTGAAGGTAGGTCTAGGTAGGTGGGGGCTAGGTAGGTGAAGGTAGGTCTAGGTAGGTCTAGGTAGGTGAAGGTAGGTGAAGGTAGGTCTAGGTAGGTCTAGGTAGGTGAAGGTAGGGGTGGAAGGTAGGTCTAGGTAGGTCTAGGTAGGTCTAGGTAGGTGAAGGTAGGTGAAGGTAGGTGAAGGTAGGTCTAGGTAGGTGAAGGTAGGTCTAGGTAGGTCTAGGTAGGTGAAGGTAGGTCTAGGTAGGTCTAGGTAGGTGAAGGTAGGTCTAGGTAGGTGAAGGTAGGTCTAGGTAGATGAAGGTAGGTCTAGGTAGGTGAAGGTAGGTCTAGGTAGGTGAATGTAGGTCTAGGTAGATGAAGGTAGGTGTAGGTAGGTCAAGGTAGGTGAAGGTAGGTGAAGGTAGGTGAAGGTAGGTGAAGGTAGGTCTAGGTAAATGAAGGTAGGTGAGGGTAGGTGAAGGTAGATGAAGGTAGGTCTAGGTAAATGAAGGTAGGTGAGGGTAGGTGAAGGTAGATGAAGGTAGGTAAAGGTAGGTCTAGGTAAATGAAGGTAGGTCTAGGTAAATGAAGGTAGGTGAGGGTAGGTGAAGGTAGATGAAGGTAGGTCTAGGTAGGTCATGGTAGGTGAAGGTAGATGAAGGTAGGTGAAGGTAGGTCTAGGTAGGTCTAGGTAGGTGAAGGTAGATGAAGGTAGGTGAAGGTAGGTCTAGGTAAATGAAGGTAGGTGAGGGTAGGTGAAGGTAGATGAAGGTAGGCTTGCTCAGCACTTTGTGAGTGTGTGTTGTTATTTTGTCACAAATGAAGTAGCAAGTCTAATGATTTGAGTACTTACTCTCTCCCTCTCTCTTTCCCCCCCTTCTCTCCCTTACTCTCCCCCCCCCTCTCTCTTTCCCTGTCTTTTCCGCTGTCTCTCTCCTCTCTCCCCCAGGCAGGGGAGGTAGTAACAGGGGTGGTGACAGTAGATGAGGAGTGGTATCTGGGGGATGCAGGAGGGAGGCGAGGCCTGGTCCCCAAAAACTATCTGAAACTGCTTCCTGACAGCTGCAAATAGGACTATGTACACTATGTGATAGATATATATAAACTACATTGCCATACGTATGTGGACAGCCCTTCAAATTAGTGGATTTGTCTCTTTCAGCCACACCCGTTGCTGACAGGTGTATAAAATCGATGCACACAGCCATGCAATCTCCATAGACAAACATTGGCAGTAGAATGGCCCGTACTGAAAGAGCTCAGTGACTTTTAACGTGGCACCGTCATAGGATGCCACCTTTCCGACAAGTCAGTTCGTCAAATTTCTACCCTGCTAGAGCTGCCCCGGGTCAACTGTAAGTGCTGTTATTGTGAAGTGGTGTGTAAAGCTCACCCCCATTGGACTCTGGAATAGAGGAAACGGGTTCTCTGGAGTGATGAATCATGCTTCACCATCTGGTGGATGCCAGGAGAACGCTACCTGCCCCAATGCATAGTGCCAACTGTAAAGTTTGGTGGAGGAGAAAAAATGGTCTGGGGCTGTTTTTCATGGTTCGGTCCCCTTAATTCCAGTGAAGGGAAATCTTAACGCTACAGCATACAATGACATTCTAGACGATTATGTGCTTCCAACTTTGTGGCAATACTTTGGGGAAGGCCCTTTCCTGTTTCAGCATGACAATTCCCCCATGCACAAAGCGAGTTCCATACAGAAATGGTTTGTGGAAATCGGTGTGGAAGAACTTGACTGGCCTGCAGAGAGCCCTGACTTCAACCCATCTAGCACCTTTGGTATGAATTGTAAGTCCCTGCAGCAATGTTCCAACATCTAGTGGAAAGCCTTCCCAGAAGAGTGGAGGCCGTTATAGCAGCAAATTGGGGACCAACTCCAAATGAATTCCCATGATTTTTGAATGAGATGTTCAACGAGCAGGTGTCCACATACTTTTGGTAATGTAGTGTATATATGAATATGTGCCTTCAGAAAGTATTCATACCCCTTGACTTATTCCACATTTTGTTTTACAGCTTGAATTCAGAATTGATTAAATTGTTTTTTCTCATCAATCTACACACAATACCCCATAATGACGTCACAATACCCCATAATGACATCACAATACCCCATAATGACATCACAATACCGCATAATGGCATCACAATACCCCATAATGACAAAGTGAAAACATGTTCTTTGCAAATTTATTGAAAATATCTAATTTACGTAAGTATTTACACCCCTGAGTCAATACTTTGTAGAAGCACCATTGACAGTTAGCTTTCCACACGTGGATTGTGTAACATTTTCCCATTTATAATTTTCAAAATTTTTCAAGCTCTGTCAAATTGGTTGTTGATCATTGCTAGACAACCGTTTTCTTGACATAGATTTTGAAATAGATTTAAGTCAAAACTGTAACTCGGCCACTCGGGAACATTAAAGTCGCCATTGGCCTTATGGTGAAATCCCTGAGCGGTTTCCTTCCTCTCCAGCAACTAAGTTAGGAAGGACGCCTGTATCTTTGTAGTGACTGGGTATATTGATACACCATTCAAAGTGTAATTAATAACTTCACCATGCTCAAAGGGATATTCAATGTCTGCCTACCAATAGCTGCCCTTCTTTGTGACGAAATGGAAAACCTCCCTGGTCTTTGTGGTTGAATCTGTGTTTGAAATTCACTGCTCAACTGAGGGACCTTACAGATATATCTGTATGTGTGGGGTACAGAGATGAGGTAGTCATTCAAAAATCATGTTAAACACTTTTATTGCACACAGAGTGAGTCCATGCAACTTATGTGATTTGTTCAGCACATTTTTACTCCTGAACTTATTTAGGCTCCTTGCCATAACAAAGGGGTTGAATACTTATTGACTCAAGACATTTCAGCTTTTAATTAATTTGTAAACATTTCTCTAAACATAATTACACGTTGATATTATGGGGTATCGTGTTTAAGACCAATGATACAAAATTTCAATTGAATCCATTTTAAATTCTGTCTGTAACACAACATGTGGAAGAAGTCAAGGGTGTACATATATACTGAGTATACAAAGCATTGCTCTTTCCATGGCAGAATGACCAGCTGAATATAGGTAAAAGCTATGATGCTTTATCGATTTGAAATCCACTTCAATCAGTGTAGATGAAGAGAAGGAGACAGATTAAAGAAGGACGTTTTAAGCTTTGAGACATGGATTGTGTATGTGTGCCATTCAGAAGGTGAACGGGGCAAGACAAAATATTGAATTACCTTTGAACGGGGGTATGGTAATAGGTGCCAGGCGCACTGGTTTGTGTCAAGAACTGCAACGCTGCTGGGTTTTTCACACTCAACAGCTTCCTGTGTGTATCAACAATGGTCCACCACCCAAAGGAGGGCCAACCAACTTGACACAACTGTGGGAAGCATTGGAGTCAACGTGGGCCAGCATCACTGTGGAACGCTTTCCACACCTTGTAGAGTCCATGCGCTGATGAATTGAGGCTGTTCTGAGGGGGGTGCAATTGAATGTTAGGAAGATGTTCCTAATGTTTTGTCCACTGTGTATATAACAGGTCTGTGTGAGGTACAGGGACAGAGGGAGAAAATGTTTGAAGTGAATGAATGAATGAATGAATGAATGAATGAATGAATGAATGAATGTGTGTGGGGGCTAGTTACGGATGTGGTTGATGAGCATTCTGTTTACATCTCAGTATGATAACGAATAGATAGAAAACAGTTTGGCAAACTGTCCTCCATATTGACACCACACTGTCCTCCATATTGACACCACACTGTCCTCCATATCGACACTAAACTGTCCTCCATATCGACACTAAACTGTCCTCCATATCGACACTAAACTGTCCTCCATATCGACACTAAACTGTCCTCCATATTGACACTAAACTGTCCTCCATATTGACACTAAACTGTCCTCCATATTGACACTAAACTGTCCTCCATATTGACACTAAACTGTCCTCCATATTGACACTAAACTGTCCTCCATATTGACACTAAACTGTCCTCCATATTGACACTAAACTGTCCTCCATATCGACACTAAACTGTCCTCCATATCGACACTAAACTGTCCTCCATATCGACACTAAACTGTCCTCCATATCGACACTAAACTGTCCTCCATATCGACACTAAACTGTCCTCCATATCGACACTAAACTGTCCTCCATATCGACACTAAACTGTCCTCCATATCGACACTAAACTGTCCTCCATATTGACACTAAACTGTCCTCCATATCGACACTAAACTGTCCTCCATATTGACACTAAACTGTCCTCCATATTGACACTAAACTGTCCTCCATATTGACACTAAACTGTCCTCCATATTGACACTACACTGTCCTCCATATTGACACTAAACTGTCCTCCATATTGACACTAAACTGTCCTCCATATTGACACTAAACTGTCCTCCATATCGACACTAAACTGTCCTCCATATTGACACTAAACTGTCCTCCATATCGACACTAAACTGTCCTCCATATCGACACTAAACTGTCCTCCATATTGACACTAAACTGTCCTCCATATTACATCTCAGTACTTTACTTTGGTGCCAAAATGGCAGCCGTTGTAATTCTACATCTGAAACAGTTTGCTGAATCCTGTTGAATCTAGCCCAGTATCAGAATTATCACCAGCAAGCCAGCCTTACAGCACAGTGCTTTTCAACCGTAGAAATAGAATTACTAGAATGGTCCATCCTCATTCAAGTCTATGGGTCTGTGACAGGTGGTGCGGTGCCTTGAGTGTACCCAAGGGGTGCAGTTCAATTACCATTGTCTGAAGGGCTGTTAACCATTCCAGTGATTGTTGTATTTCTTTGTTTTTAACCTGGTACCTACCATAAGGTAACCTAGTGGTCACTTTAACAGCTTTCTATGGGGGGGTGAATCCTAACTTTCACTTCGGTCTAATTTTCATTCAGTCTGTGAAAATGTGACTTAAAGTGGAGGTTGGTATTTTCTTTCTGTGTTTTAACTGCTTTGTGTCATTACATACTGTATAACTGGATGTTCCATACAGGCTTTTAAAATCGAAATAAACATGGTTTAATACCAGTGACTCGTTATGGAAGCTTCTCGGGTGGTTGGCAAAAGACAGGAAGTCCAGTCGTCTACAATCAACGACCAGTTGTCAAGATGGCGTCTTTTATTCTCACTTGTTTGACGTATTGTTGCAGATACAAACCGTAACAACTCCCAGACACACAATACATCTCTTCGTCGTGCTTTTCTAAATACAGTAATAATCAAATTAAACTACTTTACTATAATATTTCACCTTTCTTATAACTGTAAAACAAATATAATCATACTTGGTGACAGTACATAATTAACCCCATTTCATTTAATTGATGACATTTTCTGCCCAGCGTCTTCTGAGACACCATTCAAAATGTCCACTGTCTTTTTACAACTTCAGCTTTACGGACGAGGTGATGTCGTCCCTCTGTGACCAAGAGAAAGTGGGTTTTATTTCGATTCTACGAGATCATTTACTATTGTTTGATAGTGAGAGCTCTGAATTCGGCCTGATAATATGAGTGAGATGAGGCTGTCTGCCGTAAAGTCACCAGAGCTGGAAGCTTCCCGACCAGGAGCGGAAACAGAAAATATCATGTGTTGTTCCCTATATACAAACCAGGTGTCCCATTTCACATACTGCGTTTCAGATGCGAGCGGAGAATGGTATGTGAGGCGGGATAACCGGGGCTGTCACCGACTGCACAGCAATGAATGTTGCACCGTTCACAGAGCGCTCTGTTACACAACAGAGTCCGTCAGCGGAGCGGAGCCCGTCCGGTCCACTCCCAATGTCGCTCCAGTAACGCTCACATCAACTCATCTATTTATGTGCTGCTATATATGGTCCCGTGAGGCTCAGTTGGTAGAGCATGGTGTTTGCAACGCCAGGGTTGTGGGTTCGATTCCCACGGGGGACCAGTACGGAGAAGAAATAAAACATGTGTGAAATGTATGCATTCACTACTGTAAGTCGCTCTGGACAAGAGCGTCTGCTAAATGACTAAAATGTGAAATATATATATAGCCCCTTGCTTTAGCTACTGTTCATGGACTTCACTAAATAGTTTAAGAAAGAAACTGATTAAAAAAAAAAAACAGGTGCAAAATCAAGGTGATTTACCAAGAGAGGGAGTGTGGTGATGTCACGTCCACAACTAAAGAATCACCGTGGAATCTGAAAAGACACGTCTACCGGAAGCATTAACGGTGTACTTACCACGGTGGGCGTGCTGACGGAAAGGTACGAGGTGGGTAGATAACGAAGTGTGTCATTGTAGCAAAATATTTATAAACAAAAAAATCGGATGTCTTCACAAAGTTACCTTCATTAATGTTCTATTTATTTATACAAAAAGCCATCATTGATTTTGGCCCAATAGGCCTGGCATATTCCCACGTTCAAGGAGCTTTCTGTTTTGATTGGGTTATTTTTAAAACATCTCTGCCCAGTCTGCCAAGAGTGTGTTTACCGTCCCCGGTGGCTCTGCCAACACAGAGAGGATATTCGCTGCTGTTCACCGGCTCTCCCGGTACCGTCCCATGAGCCTGAAGCCCCAGACTGATGTTTCTAAAAAATGAATTCAAAAAGGCACTGAGCCTAACGAGGCATTCCCCCCCCCCCCCCCCCCCCCCCCCGTTTAAATGTGTCTTTCATTCTGAGTAAGTCACAGTTTATATGCGCACGTTTTGTTTGTTAAGACTATAATGATTTAATACAACTAAATGTTTAAATGCCGCGCGCTTTATGTCCCTACCAGCATATTGTATCACACTCGCAAATTCTTCACAATGTATTTCTTTGTAGACTACAGCCTTGAAATAATAATAATAGCCTAAATAATTCATTTTCTATTCAGAGTGTTTATATGCTGTTTAATATGACATGTATCCTATTCAGAGTGTTTATATGCTGTTTAATATGACATGTAGCCTATTCAGAGTGTTAATATGCTGTTTAATATGACATGTAGCCTATTCAGAGTGTTTATATGCTGTTTAATATGACATGTAGCCTATTCAGAGTGTTTATATGCTGTTTAATATCACATGTATCCTATTCAGAGTGTTTATATGCTGTTTAATATGACATGTAGCCTATTCAGAGTGTTTATATGCTGTTTAATATCACATGTAGCCTATTTAGTGTTTAATATGACATGTAGCCTATTTTAAATGATGAGCGCTTCTTACATTCACCTTTTCATGTTTATTCAAATTCTTTAAATTCAAATATGTTTTTGTTTCATTACTTCAAAACCAAATGGTAGGTACAAGTAGTCACACCAAAAAAATAAATAGATGGGGTGTTGGTTAAATTGTTATTTTAATGAATGGAGTGAATTTGGAGCTGCAGGAGTTCTTTTCTTCCCTTGTGTGCAAGGAGAGGTTTTTCGGTGGAGTGGTAGAGAAGGATTTCCTTCAAATAACAATCTAATGAAACTACTCATTCCTATAATTCAGTGTTAAAATAACACTATGTGAGAACAATATTTTATTTGTGAACAAATGTTACATTTTGCCATTATAAGGTTGGTTGCAACCTTGAAAATCGTTGTGGATATCTGTTTCCTGCTCAAGTCGACTACAAAACCCACAATGCAATGCTCTCCATGGGCTGGAGAGCAAGCGTAGCTTCACCCGATAATATCAAAGTCAATATCAGCATGTGAAGTAGATAGCTAGCTGTAAAAATCACCTGAACAAACTGTACTATCAATGTGGGAGTCTACAATCTGACCATGATGTTCCTAGGATGACATTCACCCTAGACTGAACAGGCAAACAGGACCAAATGTGTTGGACCCTCTGTTAATAAATTACACCTTTTGTAGAAGTAAAGGAATATCGCTAAAATATGACCAATGGCCGATTGGAGAGAGAAGACAACCTCCCGCATTAAGACGTCGACCAAGTATTGAAATCTGACACGTATGATAGAAGTTTTCGCGATTTAAAACTCTGTGTTCCTATTAACTTCCAGTCTAGTGACAGGTGTTTTATTGCAATGCTACGTCAAAAACCGGACGGATTTCTGCCTACTTGTATGGATGGCAATAGCTCAGAGATTCAACATGAAATGACCCCAGGAAACGATAGAACATCGCTCAAAAGATGCACAAAAAAACAATTATAACATTCAAAATGGGTGAATCTTTAATTTAACATTTTTAAGAGGATAAGCATCACATAATTCCATCCATGTCATCAGGAGGGATCAGCCAATGAATTATACTCGTGAGTAAACATCCCATAACTGCAGGGGGCAGTAAATCACCAACCTTGGCTTTATACCTGTTCCAACAACACCCTCCAGGGGGCAGTATGCACCCATTCAGTTTGTTTACCAACTCATAGAAGTAGTAGAAGAAGAAAATGGGACTACTTCAAAATTGAGATGGCCTCAATGGCACTGCCCATGCGCTCACAGATGCCATAATGGGACCGATACAATGAGGCGATGTCTATGGCGGACCTTACTGAATCCTTTCTCGTCAATGGATGTGAAGGAAAGGAGGCAAGGAAATTAGGCTGTCCAAGACTATTAGGATGTGGCCAAGTTTCAAAATGGCACCCGCCCCTCCCCCAAACTAACCCCCCATCCCCCAAACTATCCCCACCACTCCCCCACACTGCTACATTCTCTAAAGCACAACTCACACAAACACACATATATATACACCATATATACACAATATACGGTAGAAACTCCATTCTCCACAGTATACTCCCTTCTCCACAGTATACTCCCTTCTCCACAGTATACTCTATTCTCCACAGTATACTCCATTCTCCACAGTATACTCCCTTCTCCACAGTAGACTCTATTCTCCACAGTATACTCTTATTCTCCACAGTATACTCTTATTCTCCTCTTATTCTCCACAGTATACTCTTATTCTCCACAGTATACTCTTATTCTCCACAGTAGACTCTATTCTCCACAGTAGACTCCATTCTCCACAGTATACTCTTATTCTCCACAGTATACTCTTATTCTCCACAGTATACTCTATTCTCCACAGTAGACTCCATTCTCCACAGTAGACTCTATTCTCCACAGTATACTCTTATTCTCCACAGTATACTCCATTCTCCACAGTATACTCTTATTCTCCACAGTATACTCTATTCTCCACAGTATACTCTATTCTCCACAGTAGACTCTATTCTCCACAGTATACTCTATTCTCCACAGTAGACTCCATTCTCCACAGTAGACTCTATTCTCCACAGTAGACTCTATTCTCCACAGTAGACTTTATTCTCCACAGTATACTCTATTCTCCACAGTATACTCTATTCTCCACAGTATACTCTTATTCTCCACAGTAGACTCTATTCTCCACAGTATACTCTTATTCTCCACAGTAGACTCTATTCTCTACAGTATACTCTATTCCCCACAGTATACTCTTATTCTCCACAGTAGACTCTATTCTCCACAGTATACTCTTATTCCCCACAGTATACTCTTATTCCCCACAGTATACTCTTATTCTCCACAGTATACTCTATTCCCCACAGTATACTCTTATTCCCCACAGTATACTCTTATTCTCCACAGTATACTCTTATTCTCCACAGTATACTCTTATTCCCCACAGTATACTCTTATTCTCCACAGTATACTCTTATTCTCCACAGTAGACTCTATTCTCCACAGTATACTCTATTCTCCACAGTATACTCTTATTCTCTACAGTAGACTCTTATTCTCCACAGTAGACTCTATTCTCCACAGTATACTCTATTCCCCACAGTAGACTCTTATTCTCCACAGTAGACTCTATTCTCCACAGTATACTCTTATTCTCTACAGTATACTCTATTCTCCACAGTATACTCTATTCTCCACAGTATACTCTTATTCTCCACAGTATACTCTTATTCCCCACAGTATACTCTTATTCTCCACAGTATACTCTTATTCTCCACAGTAGACTCTATTCTCCACAGTATACTCTATTCTCCACAGTATACTCTTATTCTCTACAGTAGACTCTTATTCTCCACAGTAGACTCTATTCTCCACAGTATACTCTATTCCCCACAGTAGACTCTTATTCTCCACAGTAGACTCTATTCTCCACAGTATACTCTTATTCTCTACAGTATACTCTATTCTCCACAGTATACTCTATTCTCCACAGTATACTCTATTCTCCACAGTATACTCTATTCTCCACAGTAGACTCTATTCTCCACAGTAGACTCTATTCTCCACAGTATACTCTATTCTCCACAGTAGACTCTATTCTCCACAGTATACTCTATTCTCCACAGTATACTCTTATTCTCTACAGTATACTCTATTCTCCACAGTAGACTCTATTCTCCACAGTATACTCTATTCTCCACAGTATACTCTATTCTCCACAGTATACTCTATTCTCCACAGTAGACTCTATTCTCCACAGTATACTCTATTCTCCACAGTAGACTCTATTCTCCACAGTATACTCTATTCTCCACAGTATACTCTATTCTCCACAGTAGACTCCATTCTTGTAAGATTTGCGAGTGAGAAAATGGGAGGGAAACAGAGAGAAAGGATGAGCTACATATGAGTTAGAGCGGACTGATACCAGAAAGAGAGAGAAAGTTAGGAGAGAGAGAGAGAGAGGGGGGAGAAAGAGGGAGATATATATATATGTTTGGAGGGGTACTGTGCAGTGTATTATCTGAGGTTGTTGGTATAATACAGGAAAGTGGTCCAAACCCACCGCTAGGAGAAGGAGCTAGGGACTGAAATGGAAAGTGACCCAAACCCACAGCTAGGGGAAGGAGCTAGGATCTGAAATGGAAAGTGACCCACAACCCTTTCTACTCTCCACCGCTTGGGGAAGGAGCTAAGGACTGAAATGGAAAGTGGCCCAAACCCACAGCTCCTCTCCTCTCAACAGCTAGGGCAAGTGGCTAGGGACTGAAATGGAAAATGGCCCACATCCTAAATGGACCCTACCCACAATGCACTTGTGGAGATCTGGATAGGTGATAGGTGTAAGCAATATGATAATAGCTTCCACCTTGCCCTCTGATAGGCTAGGTGGAAGTTTCACCATATTGCTAATACCAATCAAATCCTCTCAGATCTCCACACCTTACATAGGGCGTAGGGTCTAGGGCTCCATTAGGGCCCCTCCCTCTCTCACCTATAAGAGAAGAGCCCAGGGAAGGGATGGCCAACTCTTTTCTAGGCCCGCGTATCCATTTTCTTTTTTTGGAACTCAGTCGGGCTCACAACTTACTGTTGCTAGGTAGAATAGTAGAATACACAAGGTGAAGTCAGGTTGTGCATCAGCGGTTTCTCTCTTGTTGTTTTTCTCTTGTTATGTCACTCAATTAGCCCACATCAGCTACATGTTTTAACATTGGTTAATTAGTCTATCTGCCAGCTATCTAAACTGGTAGGAATCATGGTGTAATTATGTTAATTAGTCTAGCCAGCTATCTAAACTGGTAGGAATCATGGTGTAATTATGTTAGCTGGCAGATAGACTAATTAACATAATTACACCATGATTCCTACCAGTTTAGGATAGCTGGCAGATAGACTAATTATCTAAACTGGTAGGAATCATGGTGTAATTATGTTAATTAGTCTAGCCAGCTATCTAAACTGGTAGGAATCATGGTGTAATTATGTTAATTAGTTTAGCCAGCTATCTAAACTGGTAGGAATCATGGTCTAATTATGTTAATTAGTCTAGCCAGCTATCTAAACTGGTAGGAATCATGGTCTAATTATGTTAATTAGTCTAGCCAGCTACAGTGGGGGGAAAAAGTATTTGATCCCCTGCTGATTTTGTATGTTTGCCCACTGACAAAGAAAGGATCAGTCTATAATTGTAATGGTAGGTTAATTTGAACAGTGAGAGACAGAATAACAACACAAATATCCAGAAAAATGCATGTCAGAAATGTTATAAATTGATTTGCATTTTAATGAGTGAAAAAAGTATTTGACCCCCTCTCAATCAAAAAGATTTCTGGCTCCCAGGTGTCTTTTATACAGGTAACGAGCTGAGATTAGGAGCACACTCTTAAAGGGAGTGCTCCTAACCACAGCTTGTTACCTGTAAAAAAAGACACCTGTCCACAGAAGCACCATCAGATTCCAAACTCTCCACCATGGCCAAGACCAAAGAGCTCTCCAAGGACGTCAGGGACAAGATTGTAGACCTACACAAGGCTGGAATGGGCTACAAGACCACCGCCAAGCAGCTTGGTGAGAAGATGACAACATTTGGTGTGATTATTTGCAAATGGAAGAAACACAAAAGAACTGTCAATCTCCCTCGGCCTGGGGCTCCATGCAAGATCTCACCTCGTGGAGTTGCAATGATCATGAGAACGGTGAGGAATCAGCCCAGAACTACACGGGAGGATCTTGTCAATGATCTCAAGGCAGCTGGGACCATAGTCACCAAGAAAACAATTGGTACACACTAAGCCGTGAAGGACTGAAATCCTGCAGCGCTTGCAAGGTCCCCCTGCTCAAGAATACATATACAGGCCCGTCTGAAGTTTTCCAGTGAACATCTGAATGACTCAGAGGACAACTGGTGAAAGTGTTGTGGTCAGATGAGACCAAAATGGAGCTCTTTGACATCAACTCAACTCGCTGTGTTTGGAGGAGGAGGAATGCTGCCTATGACCCCAAGAACACCATCTCCACCGTCAAACATGGAGGTGGAAACATTATGCTTTGGGGGTGTTTTTCTGCTAAGGGGACAGGACAACTTCACCGCATCAAAGGGACAATGGACGGGGCCATGTACCGTCAAATCTTGGGTGAGAACCTCCTTCCCTCAGCCAGGGCATTGAAAATGGGTCGTGGATGGGTATTCAATGACCCAAAACACACGGCCAAGGCAACAAAGGAGTGGCTCAAGAAGAAGCACATTAAGGTCCTGGAGTGGCCTAGCCAGTCTCCAGACCTTAATCCCATAGAAAATCTGTGGAGGGAGCTGAAGGTTCGAGTTGCCAAACGTCAGCCTCGAAACCTTATTGACTTGGAGAAGATCTGCAAAGAGGAGTGGGACAAAATCCCTCCTGAGGTGTGTGCAAACCTGGTGGCCAACTACAAGAAACGTCTGACCTCTGTGATTGCCAACAAGGGTTTTGCCACCAAGTACTAAGTCATGTTTTGCAGAGGGGTCAAATACTTATTTCCCTCATTAAAATGCAAATCATTTTATAACATTTTTGACTTACATTTTTCTGGATTTTTTTGTTGTTATTCTGTCTCTCACTGTTCAAATAAACCTACTATTAAATTATAGACTGATCATTTCTATGTAAGTGGGCAAACGTACAAAATCAGCAGGGGATCAAATACTTTTTCCCCCACTATATCTAAACTGGTAGGAATCATGGTGTAATTATGTTAATTAGTCTATCTGCCAGCTATCTAAACTGGTAGGAATCATGGTCTAATTATGTTAATTAGTCTATCTGCCAGCTATCTAAACTGGTAGGAATCATGGTGTAATTATGTTAATTAGTCTAGCCAGCTATCTAAACTGGTAGGAATCATGGTCTAATTATGTTAATTAGTCTAGCCAGCTATTTAAACTGGTAGGAATCATGGTGTAATTATGTTAATTAGCCTAGCCAGCTATCTAAACTGGTAGGAATCATGGTGTAATTATGTTAATTAGCCTAGCCAGCTATCTAAACTGGTAGGAATCATGGTCTAATTATGTTAATTAGCCTAGCCAGCTATCTAAACTGGTAGGAATCATGGTGTAATTATGTTAATTAGTCTATCTGCCAGCTATCTAAACTGGTAGGAATCATGGTGTAATTATGTTAATTAGTCTATCTGCCAGCTATCTAAACTGGTAGGAATCATGGTGTAATTATGTTAATTAGTCTATCTGCCAGCTATCTAAACTGGTAGGAATCATGGTGTAATTATGTTAATTAGTCTATCTGCCAGCTATCTAAACTGGTAGGAATCATGGTGTAATTATGTTAATTAGTCTATCTGCCAGCTATCTAAACTGGTAGGAATCATGGTCTAATTATGTTAATTAGTCTATCTGCCAGCTATCTAAACTGGTAGGAATCATGGTGTAATTATGTTAATTAGTCTATCTGCCAGCTATCTAAACTGGTAGGAATCATGGTCTAATTATGTTAATTAGTCTATCTGCCAGCTATCTAAACTGGTAGGAATCATGGTGTAATTATGTTAATTAGTCTATCTGCCAGCTATCTAAACTGGTAGGAATCATGGTGTAATTATGTTAATTAGTCTAGCCAGCTATCTAAACTGGTAGGAATCATGGTCTAATTATGTTAATTAGTCTATCTGCCAGCTATCTAAACTGGTAGGAATCATGGTGTAATTATGTTAATTAGTCTATCTGCCAGCTATCTAAACTGGTAGGAATCATGGTCTAATTATGTTAATGAGTCTAGCCAGCTATCTAAACTGGTAGGAATCATGGTCTAATTATGTTAATGAGTCTATCTGCCAGCTATCTAAACTGGTAGGAATCATGGTCTAATTATGTTAATTAGTCTATCCAGCTATCTAAACTGGTAGGAATCATGGTGTAATTATGTTAATTAGTCTATCTGCCAGCTATCTAAACTGGTAGGAATCATGGTGTAATTATGTTAATTAGTCTATCTGCCAGCTATCTAAACTGGTAGGAATCATGGTGTAATTATGTTAATTAGTCTATCTGCCAGCTATCTAAACTGGTAGGAATCATGGTGTAATTATGTTAATTAGTCTAATTATGGGCTCCCATTGATTTTGTTAGTCACTCTCCTTCAGATATCATATTAAAAACTGCAAACATTTCTCTCCACCCACATGGCAAAATGTGTAGAATTGCAGGAAATGAGTTAGAAAATTGCTAAATCTTCACTCTACCCACGAGCCACCGCGGCCCCTCGTGATGAGTTAATATTTTTGGTGGGCCCCACCCCCATTCAAAGTTGCCCATCCCTTGCCTAGGGGCTGAAGTGGGATGTGTCCTCAGCAGAGGTAATAGATTTAGTGTTGGGATTAGTAGTGTTGTTGTGGGCGGGGCTACTCTGTGCTGCTGGGGTCATAGGGTCAAAGGTCGCTGTCGGGGTTGTAGGGGTCACTGGAAGGTCAGGGGTCACCGTAGCTGACGATAATGTCTCTGTGTTCACGTTTCTGCTCTCTAGAGTGGCCTCGTCCTGCAAAACACACACACACACACACGTTTATTCAGATGAGGGTAGAGGACGTTGTGGAGTTTGTGTCGGTCAGCGTGTAGGTGACGTGTGTGTGTGTGTGTGTGGGGGGGGGGGCCTACCGTAACCCAGGGGTGTGAGAGGACCTCCTCTGCTGAATAACGAATGTCCGCGTTCACCTGCAGCATCTCACCAATCAGCATCTAGGAAAGACGTCATGTGACAGTCAGTATGCAACATAGAAGCTATGTTTTCAAGGGCTATTTCTGAACTGCGTATATTTGTGTTCCACTACACTACGTGGTGCAGTGTACCATCTATCTACTGTTATACCATCTATCTACTGTTATACCATCTATCTACTGTTATACCATCTATCTACTGTTATACCATCTATCTACTGCCTCACATGTTATACCATCTATCTACTGTTATACCATCTATCTACTGTTATACCATCTATCTACTGTTATACCATCTATCATGCCCTCACACTGTTATACCATCTATCTAATGTTGTACCATCTATCTACTGTTATACCATCTATCTACTGTTATACCATCTATCTACTGTTATACCATCTATCTACTGTTATACCATCTATCTAATGTTATACCATCTATCTACTGTTATACCATCTATCTACTGTTATACCATCTATCCTGATCCTCACTGTTGTACCATCTATCTAATGTTATACCATCTATCTAATGTTGTACCATCTATCTACTGTTATACCATCTATCTATCTACTGTTATACCATCTATCTATCTACTGTTATACCATCTATCTACTGTTATACCATCTATCTACTGTTATACCATCTATCTATCTACTGTTATACCATCTATCTACTGTTATACCATCTATCTACTGTTATACCATCTATCTACTGTTATACCATCTATCTACTGTTATACCATCTATCTAATGTTATACCATCTATCTAATGTTATACCATCTATCTATCTACTGTTATACCATCTATCTAATGTTATACCATCTATCTATCTACTGTTATACCATCTATCTACTGTTATACCATCTATCTACTGTTATACCATCTATCTAATGTTATACCATCTATCTACTGTTATACCATCTATCTAATGTTATACCATCTATCTACTGTTATACCATCTATCTACTGTTATACCATCTATCTACTGTTATACCATCTATCTAATGTTATACCATCTATCTACTGTTATACCATCTATCTAATGTTATACCATCTATCTAATGTTGTACCATCTATCTATCTACTGTTATACCATCTATCTAATGTTATACCATCTATCTATCTACTGTTATACCATCTATCTAATGTTATACCCTCTATCTACTGTTATACCATCTATCTAATGTTATACCATCTATCTAATGTTGTACCATCTATCTACTGTTATACCATCTATCTACTGTTATACCATCTATCTACTGTTATACCATCTATCTAATGTTATACCATCTATCTATCTAATGTTATACCATCTATCTAATGTTGTACCATCTATCTACTGTTATACCATCTATCTATCTACTGTTATACCATCTATCTACTGTTATACCATCTATCTATCTACTGTTATACCATCTATCTATCTACTGTTATACCATCTATCTACTGTTATACCATCTATCTACTGTTATACCATCTATCTAATGTTATACCATCTATCTACTGTTATACCATCTATCTACTGTTATACCATCTATCTACTGTTATACCATCTATCTAATGTTATACCATCTATCTATCTAATGTTATACCATCTATCTAATGTTGTACCATCTATCTACTGTTATACCATCTATCTATCTACTGTTATACCATCTATCTACTGTTATACCATCTATCTATCTACTGTTATACCATCTATCTACTGTTATACCATCTATCTACTGTTATACCATCTATCTACTGTTATACCATCTATCTATCTACTGTTATACCATCTATCTATCTACTGTTATACCATCTATCTACTGTTATACCATCTATCTACTGTTATACCATCTATCTACTGTTATACCATCTATCTACTGTTATACCATCTATCTATCTACTGTTATACCATCTATCTACTGTTATACCATCTATCTAATGTTATACCATCTATCTACTGTTATACCATCTATCTACTGTTATACCATCTATCTAATGTTATACCATCTATCTAATGTTATACCATCTATCTATCTACTGTTATACCATCTATCTAATGTTATACCATCTATCTATCTACTGTTATACCATCTATCTACTGTTATACCATCTATCTACTGTTATACCATCTATCTAATGTTATACCATCTATCTACTGTTATACCATCTATCTACTGTTATACCATCTATCTACTGTTATACCATCTATCTATCTACTGTTATACCATCTATCTAATGTTATACCATCTATCTACTGTTATACCATCTATCTACTGTTATACCATCTATCTACTGTTATACCATCTATCTAATGTTATACCATCTATCTAATGTTGTACCATCTATCTATCTACTGTTATACCATCTATCTATCTAATGTTATACCATCTATCTATCTAATGTTATACCATCTATCTAATGTTATACCATCTATCTACTGTTATACCATCTATCTAATGTTATACCATCTATCTAATGTTATACCATCTATCTAATGTTATACCATCTATCTATCTACTGTTATACCATCTATCTAATGTTATACCATCTATCTAATGTTGTACCATCTATCTAATGTTATACCATCTATCTAATGTTATACCATCTATCTACTGTTATACCATCTATCTACTGTTATACCATCTATCTATCTACTGTTATACCATCTATCTACTGTTATACCATCTATCTAATGTTATACCATCTATCTACTGTTATACCATCTATCTAATGTTATACCATCTATCTATCTAATGTTATACCATCTATCTAATGTTATACCATCTATCTACTGTTATACCATCTATCTACTGTTATACCATCTATCTACTGTTATACCATCTATCTACTGTTATACCATCTATCTAATGTTATACCATCTATCTACTGTTATACCATCTATCTACCTACTGTTATACCATCTATCTAATGTTATACCATCTATCTACTGTTATACCATCTATCTAATGTTATACCATCTATCTATCTAATGTTATACCATCTATCTACTGTTATACCATCTATCTACTGTTATACCATCTATCTAATGTTATAGCATCTATCTAATGTTATACCATCTATCTAATGTTATACCATCTATCTACTGTTATACCATCTATCTACTGTTATACCATCTATCTATCTACTGTTATACCATCTATCTATCTAATGTTATACCATCTATCTACTGTTATACCATCTATCTACTGTTATACCATCTATCTACTGTTATACCATCTATCTACTGTTATACCATCTATCTAATGTTATACCATCTATCTAATGTTATACCATCTATCTACTGTTGTACCATCTATCTACTGTTATACCATCTATCTAATGTTATACCATCTATCTATCTAATGTTATACCATCTATCTACTGTTATACCATCTATCTAATGTTATACCATCTATCTACATGTTATACCATCTATCTACTATGTTATACCATCTATCTACTGTTATACCATCTATCTACTGTTATACCATCTATCTACTGTTATACCATCTATCTACTGTTATACCATCTATCTAATGTTATACCATCTATCTATCTACTGTTATACAATCTATCTACTGTTATACCATCTATCTAATGTTATACCATCTATCTAATGTTATACCATCTATCTACTGTTATACCATCTATCTACTGTTATACCATCTATCTAATGTTATACCATCTATCTATCTACTGTTATACCATCTATCTATCTAATGTTATACCATCTATCTACTGTTATACCATCTATCTAATGTTATAGCATCTATCTAATGTTATACCATCTATCTAATGTTATACCATCTATCTAATGTTATACCATCTATCTATCTACTGTTATACCATCTATCTACTGTTATACCATCTATCTATCTACTGTTATACCATCTATCTACTGTTATACCATCTATCTATCTACTGTTATACCATCTATCTACTGTTATACCATCTATCTACTGTTATACCATCTATCTAATGTTATACCATCTATCTAATGTTATACCATCTATCTATCTACTGTTATACCATCTATCTAATGTTATACCATCTATCTATCTACTGTTATACCATCTATCTATCTAATGTTATACCATCTATCTAATGTTATACCATCTATCTACTGTTATACCATCTATCTACTGTTATACCATCTATCTACTGTTATACCATCTATCTACTGTTATACCATCTATCTAATGTTATACCATCTATCTAATGTTATACCATCTATCTACTGTTATACCATCTATCTATCTAACCCTCAGGCTCCTACCTTGGCCGGCAGGCTGACTGTGTCCCAGTCTGGGGAAGGGAATTCCAGCTTCCCCCTGAGTATCTGGTCAAACAACTCCTCCTGGATGTTATTCTCACTGTAGGAGAGGAGTGAAACTGAGTATATACAGTCATTATGTTGAAACTGGTGAACGAACTGGTGAATGTGCTGGTGAACGTGCTGGTGATTGTACTGGTGAACGTGCTGGTGATTGTACTGGTGAACGTGCTGGTGAACGTGCTGGTGATTGTACTGGTGATTGTACTGGTGAACGTGCTGGTGATTGTACTGGTGAACGTAGTGGAACTCACCTGCGGAACGGGGGGAACCCACACAATAGGATGTAGGCGATAACTCCTGCAGCCCAGATATCCACCTTCAGACCGTACCTAACAACACACACAGGTAAGATGACAACCTCATTATTCCACATAAAACCATCTTCTATCTGAATCAGTACCTGGGCTTGAGAAGACAATGAATCTGACGATATCTCCCAGGATCCCATTAACCAGCTCTGTAAACGTTTGTCAAAATACGTCCGGTACTCCCAACAATATGGAGTTTCTCAGAGCAACTATCGTCATTACTGCCGTTACGCATGGTGCTGCTGCTGGATCGGGCCGACCTGTCCTGCTGCTGGATCGGGCCGACCTGTCCTGCTGCTGGATCGGGCCGACCTGTCCTGCTGCTGGATCGGGGCGACCTGTCCTGCTGCTGGATCGGGCCGACCTGTCCTGCTGCTGGATCGGGCCGACCTGTCCTGCTGCTGGATCGGGCCGACCTGTCCTGCTGCTGGATCGGGCCGACCTGTCCTGCTGCTGGATCGGGCCGACCTGTCCTGCTGCTGGATCGGGCCGACCTGTCCTGCTGCTGGATCGGGGCGACCTGTCCTGCTGCTGGATCGGGGCGACCTGTCCTGCTGCTGGATCGGGGCGACCTGTCCTGCTGCTGGATCGGGCCGACCTGTCCTGCTGCTGGATCGGGGCGACCTGTCCTGCTGCTGGATCGGGGCGACCTGTCCTGCTGCTGGATCGGGGCGACCTGTCCTGCTGCTGGATCGGGCCGACCTGTCCTGCTGCTGGATCGGGCCGACCTGTCCTGCTGCTGGATCGGGCCGACCTGTCCTGCTGCTGGATCGGGGCGAACTGTCCTGCTGCTGGATCGGGGCGACCTGTCCTGCTGCTGGATCGGGCCGACCTGTCCTGCTGCTGGATCGGGCCGACCTGTCCTGCTGCTGGATCGGGCCGACCTGTCCTGCTGCTGGATCGGGCCGACCTGTCCTGCTGCTGGATCGGGGCGACCTGTCCTGCTGCTGGATCGGGGCGACCTGTCCTGCTGCTGGATCGGGCCGACCTGTCCTGCTGCTGGATCGGGCCGACCTGTCCTGCTGCTGGATCGGGCCGACCTGTCCTGCTGCTGGATCGGGGCGACCTGTCCTGCTGCTGGATCGGGGCGACCTGTCCTGCTGCTGGATCGGGCCGACCTGTCCTGCTGCTGGATCGGGGCGAACCTGTCCTGCTGCTGGATCGGGCCGACCTGTCCTGCTGCTGGATCGGGCCGACCTGTCCTGCTGCTGGATCGGGCCTACCTGTCCTTTTTTTTAGGTGTGAGGAAAGAACTGAGAGAAGTGGACACACACAAACACACACTCCTCTTATCAGGTCTCCGAGATGGTCTCTACACACACACACACACACACACACACACACACACACCTCTTACCCGGTCTCAGCGATGATCTCTGGAGCTACATACGTGGGCGTTCCACAGACTGTATACAGGGGTCCCTCTACGACTGTAGCCAGACCAAAATCACCGAGCTTCAACGACTTGGTCCCATCCAGGTATTCACACACCTGGAGGTCACAGGGCAAGAAAGGAGACAGGTTGATATACATGACTAAAGTGTAATGTAAAAGATACCCCTCCTGGAGGTTTTAACTCCAACCCTGTTCCTGGAGAGATACCCTCCTGTAGGTTTAAACTCCAACCCTGGTCCTGTAGAGATACCCTCCTGTAGGTTTTAACTCCAACCCTGGTCCTGTAGAGATACCCCTCCTGGAGGTTTTAACTCCAACCCTGTTCCTGGAGAGATACCCCTCCTGTAGGTTTTAAATCCAACCCTGTTCCTGGAGAACTACCTTCCTGTAGGTCTAAACTCCAACCCTGTTCCTGGAGAGATACCCTCCTGTAGGTTTTAACTCCAACCCTGTTCCTGTAGAGATACCCCTCCTGGAGGTTTTAACTCCAACCCTGTTCCTGGAGAACTACCTTCCTGTAGGTCTAAACTCCAACCCTGTTCCTGGAGAGATACCCTCCTGTAGGTTTTAACTCCAACCCTGTTCCTGGAGAGATACCCTCCTGTAGGTTTTAACTCCAACCCTGGTCCTGTAGAGATACCCCTCCTGTAGGTTTTAACTCCAACCCTGTTCCTGGAGAGATACCCCTCCTGTAGGTTTTAACTCCAACCCTGTTCCTGTTGTAGGTGTGTATGTGAGGGTTTATATACCAGCAGGTTTTCAGGTTTGATGTCTCTGTGGACTATATCCATACGGTGTAGGTATTGAATAGCTCCCGCCAGGTTGAAGATCATGGCACTGGCATCTCTCTCTGTGTATTTAGTAGAACATGTGATGGCATCAAACAGATCTCCACCCTGCAGAGAGATAACATCAACAGACACAGGTCAGTGTACTGTACACACACACACACACACACACACACACACACACACACACACACACACACACACACACACACACACACACACACACACACACACACACACACACACACACACACACACACACACACACACACACACACACACACACACACACATACATACGAACACACACACAAACATATCCCTTACTAAAAGCCTCTCATTGATTATCCCTTACTAAAAGCCTCTGATCGATTATCCCTTACTAAAAGCCTCTCATCGATTATCCTTTACTAAAAGCCTCTCATCGATTATCCCTTACTAAAAGCCTCTCATCGATTATCCCTTACTAAAAGCCTCTCATCGATTATCCCTTACTAAAAGCCTCTCATCGATTATCCCTTACTAAAAGCCTCTCATCGATTATCCCTTACTAAAAGCCTCTCATCGATTATCCCTTACTAAAAGCCTCTCATTGATTATCCCTTACTAAAAGCCTCTCATCGATTATCCCTTACTAAAAGCCTCTCATCGATTATCCCTTACTAAAAGCCTCTCATCGATTATCCCTTACTAAAAGCCTCTCATCGATTATCCCTTACTAAAAGCCTCTCATTGATTATCCCTTACTAAAAGCCTCTGATCGATTATCCCTTACTAAAAGCCTCTGATCGATTATCCCTTACTAAAAGCCTCTGATCGATTATCCCTTACTAAAAGCCTCTCATTGATTATCCCTTACTAAAAGCCTCTGATCGATTATCCCTTACTAAAAGCCTCTGATCGATTATCCCTTACTAAAAGCCTCTCATCGATTATCCCTTACTAAAAGCCTCTCATCGATTATCCCTTACTAAAAGCCTCTCATCGATTATCCCTTACTAAAAGCCTCTCATCGATTATCCCTTACTAAAAGCCTCTCATCGATTATCCCTTACTAAAAGCCTCTCATCGATTATCCCTTACTAAAAGCCTCTCATTGATTATCCCTTACTAAAAGCCTCTCATCGATTATCCCTTACTAAAAGCCTCTCATCGATTATCCCTTACTAAAAGCCTCTCATCGATTATCCCTTACTAAAAGCCTCTCATCGATTATCCCTTACTAAAAGCCTCTCATTGATTATCCCTTACTAAAAGCCTCTGATCGATTATCCCTTACTAAAAGCCTCTGATCGATTATCCCTTACTAAAAGCCTCTGATCGATTATCCCTTACTAAAAGCCTCTCATTGATTATCCCTTACTAAAAGCCTCTGATCGATTATCCCTTACTAAAAGCCTCTGATCGATTATCCCTTACTAAAAGCCTCTCATTGATTATCCCTTACTAAAAGCCTCTCATTGATTATCCCTTACTAAAAGCCTCTGATCGATTATCCCTTACTAAAAGCCTCTCATTGATTATCCCTTACTAAAAGCCTCTCATCGATTATCCCTTACTAAAAGCCTCTCATTGATTATCCCTTACTAAATGCCTCAGTCCAACAGTCACACCCCATCAGAACCTTGTTTAACTCTCTGTTTGTAAACAAAGTAAATGTAAACCAACACTGTACAGCCTCAAAACAGGATTAACACCATAATGTTGATGTCATGGATGGTCAGTCCTTGCATCCATTACTGTTAACTTGAAGGGTTACATTTTCTCCAGCCCCAAATCCCTCAGCTTTTTTAAAACCAAAACAGGGGGCGGAGAGACGCTTCGTTATTGTTTCGACTGCTGATTGCCGCTTTAAGTAATTGAGCGTACCTTGACCAATTCCATGACCAGGTAGAGTTCTGTGGGCGTGTCGTCGACCTCAATCAGCTGTATGATGCTGGGGTGTCTGACCCTCCGCAACACCGCCACCTCGTTCTCTATCAGGTGCTCCTGATCAATACACACAGTACCAATTAACAGTTAGGACACACCTACTCATTCAAGGGTTTTTCTTTATTTTTTACTATTTTCTACATTGTAGAATAATAGTGAAAATATTAAAAACAATGAAATACCATATATGGAATCATGTATTAGTGGAATCAAAAACGTGTTGAACAAATCAAAATATATTTTATATTTGAGATTCTTCAAAGTAGCCACCCTTTGTCTTGATGAAAGCTTTGCACACTCTTGGCATTCTCTCAACCAGCTGCATGAGGTAGTCACCTGGAATGCATTTCAATTAACAGGTGTGCCTTGTTAAAAGTTAATTGGTGGAATTTCTTTCCTTCTTAATGCGTTTGAGCCAATCAGTTGTGTTGTGACAAGGTAGGGTTGGTATACAGAAGATAGCCCTAAAATACCTAGTGCAGATTATGGCAGGAACAGCTTATTACTTTAAGACATGGCTCTCATGAGGACCGCCACAGGAAAGGAAGACCCAGAGTTACCTCTGCTGCAGAGGATAAGTTCATTAGAGTTAACTGCACCTCAGATTGCAACCCAAATAAATGCTTCACAGAGTTCAAGTAACAGACACATCTCAACATCAATTGTTCAGAGGAGACTGTGTGAATCAGTCCTTCATGGTCAAATTGCTGCAAAGAAACCACTACTAAAGGACAACAATAAGAAGAAGAGACTTTCTTGGACCAAGAAACACGAGCAATGGACATTAGACCGGTGGAAATCTGTTCTTTGGTCTAATTTTGCGATTTTTGCTTCCAACCACTGTGTCTTTATGAGATGCAGAGTATGTGAACGGATGATCTCTGCATGTGTGGTTCCCACCGTGAAGCATGGAGGAGGAGGTGTGATGGTGCTTTGCTGGTGACACTGTCTGTGATTTATTTAGAATTCAAGGCACACTTAACCATCATGGCTACCACAGCATTCTGCAGCGATACGCCATCCCATCTGATCTGCGCTTATTGGGACTATCATTTGTTTTTCAACAGGACAATGACCCAACACACCTCCTGACTGTGTAAGGGCTATTTGACCAATAAGAGTGATGGAGTGCTGCATCAGATGACCTGGCCTCCACAATCACCCGACCTCAACCCAATTGAGATGGTTTGGAATGTCTTGGACCGCAGAGTGAAGGAAAAGCAGCCAACAAGTGCTCAGCATATGTGGGAACTCCTTCAAGACTGTTGGAAAAGCATTCCTCATGAAGCTGGTTGAGAGAATGCCAAGAGTGTGCAAAGCTGTCATCAAGGCAAAGGGTGGCTACTTTTTAACAATCTAAAATATATTTTGATTTGTTTAACACTTTTTTTGGTTACGACATGATTGTATATGTGTTATTTCATAGTTGTGATGTCTTCACTATTATTCTACAATGTAGAAAATAGTAAAAATAAAGAAAAACCCCTTGAAGGAGTAGGTGTGTCCAAACTTTTGACTGGTACTGTACATCAATACATAAAATCAGTCAATCAATCAATCTGATCAGTACATAAGTTGTGTCAGTACCTTCCCACAGCAACGAGCTTTGTCGATAATCTTCAGAGCAAACTCCTGTCCTGTCGACCTGTCGACGAGTCAATCAATCAATCAATCAAGTACAGTGGGTGTTTCTCAATTATGCATACTACTGTGCTCCACACACTCATGCTCTGAGGACGTTCTCTTGTGTATGTTCTCGTGAGGACAAGAGTGTGGAGAACACAGAAAATGTTCCATTTGAGAAGCACTCCATGTTACCGCATTAATGTGACCTTTGACCAATACAGACAAAACAAGATAGCTACATAAAGCAAAATGCTAACGTTTTACTTCATAATTAGCAACTACCTATATGTGAATATTAATCTAGCTAGCCAGCTAGTTTTACATGTAAAAAAAGGATGTTGTTATGCAAGGTAGATGGCCAACATTAGCTACAAATTCTTTGTGTGTAGCTAGCTATCTACCAATTATTTTCGTCAGTTAGCCTGTGATCTACGACACTACAGTGGGTATTCCAGGCAGTTAAACATTGTAACATTAACAAGGTATGTATTTATTAACGTTTTTAAGATACAATATTGTATTCAGGCAACATGTGAGATGTGAATGGGCAACTTTTCATTCCGAAGTCGGAGTTCATTTTCTCTCTCTTCAGCTCAAAACCAGCTGCCATTGTTTGCGTGGATGCGTCACATTACGACAACAATTCTGGGAATATTTCAGTTGAAACGCGCATCGATATATGCTTTGAAATGTGTACAAACGAAGTACGCATCTTAGAACTGCCCTCAGTGTTCCATTTCATCTTAGAACTGCCCTCAGTGTTCCATTTCATCTCAGAACTGCTTTCAGTGTTCCATTTCATCTGAGAACTGCCCTCAGTGTTCCATTTCATCTCAGAACTGCTTTCAGTGTTCCATTTCATCTCAGAACTGCCCTCAGTGTTCCATTTCATCTGAGAACTGCCCTCAGTGGTCCATTTCATCTTAGAACTGCCCTCAGTGTTCCATTTCATCTTAGAACTGCCCTCAGTGTTCCATTTCATCTCAGAACTGCCCTCAGTGGTCCATTTCATCTCAGAACTGCCCTCATGTTCCATTTCATCTTAGAACTGCCCTCAGTGTTCCATTTCATCTCAGAACTGCCCTCAGTGGTCCATTTCATCTCAGAACTGCCCTCAGTGTTCCATTTCATCTCAGAACTGCCCTCCGTGTTCCATTTCATCTTAGAACTGCCCTCACTGTTCCATTTCATCTCAGAACTGCCCTCAGTGTTCAGTTTCATCTGAGAACTGCCCTCACTGTTCCATTTCATCTTAGAACTGCCCTCAGTGTTCCATTTCATCTCAGAACTGCCCTCATGTTCCATTTCATCTTAGAACTGCCCTCAGTGTTCCATTTCATCTCAGAACTGCCCTCAGTGTTCCATTTCATCTCAGAACTGCCCTCAGTGGTCCATTTCATCTCAGAACTGCCCTCAGTGTTCCATTTCATCTCAGAACTGCCCTCAGTGTTCCATTTCATCTTAGAACTGCCCTCATGTTCCATTTCATCTTAGAACTGCCCTCAGTGTTCCATTTCATCTTAGAACTGCCCTCAGTGTTCCATTTCATCTTAGAACTGCCCTCAGTGTTCCATTTCATCTCAGAACTGCCCTCAGTGTTCCATTTCATCTTAGAACTGCCCTCAGTGTTCCATTTCATCTTAGAACTGCCCTCAGTGTTCCATTTCATCTTAGAACTGCCCTCAGTGTTCCATTTCATCTTAGAACTGCCCTCAGTGTTCCATTTCATCTCAGAACTGCCCTCAGTGTTCCATTTCATCTCAGAACTGCCCTCAGTGGTCCATTTCATCTCAGAACTGCCCTCAGTGTTCCATTTCACATACTTTGATTTGGACTCATACACCGACCGTTGCGTGCTCCAATTTGCTTGAAGCACGGTAGTACGCATATTGAGAAACCCCCAGTGTGTGTGTGTGTGTGTGTGTGTGTGTGTGTGTGTGTGTGTGTGTGTGTGTGTGTGTGTGTGTGTGTGTGTGATCTAGTACTTACCTCTCTACACAATCCTTAACAACGGCAAAGTTTCCCGTCCCCTATGATCTTCCCCACCTTGTACTTGTCACTGATGATGGAGGAGGAGACCGACCTGTTCCCATTCACTATACAGGAGAGAGTGTTCCCATTCACTATACAGGAGAGAGTGTTCCCATTCACTATACAGGAGAGAGTGTTCCCATTCACTATACAGGAGAGAGTGTTCCCATTCACTATACAGGAGAGAGTGTTCCCATTCACTATACAGGAGAGAGTGTTCCCATTCACTATACAGGAGAGAGTGTTCCCATTCACTATACAGGAGAGAGACAGGGGTAACCGAGGACACACACACACACACACAACCATGCTGTAAAACGTCCTGAGGATTGTTGGAGTAGCGTGGTATGGACCATATGTGTCAGTGCCAACCTGCACACACACACACACACACTAACACACACACACACACACTAACACACACACACACACACACCCTAACACACACACACACACCCTCACACACACACACACCACCCTAACACACACACACACACCCTCACACACACACACACACACACACCACACACACACACACACACACACCACACACACACACACACACCCTAACACACACACACACACCCTAACACACACACACACACCCTCACACACACACACACACACACACACACACACACACACACACACACACACACACACACACACACACACACACACACACACACCCTAACACACACACACACCACACACCCTAACACACACACACTAACACACACACACACCCTAACACACACCTAACACACCCTAACACACACACACACCCTAACACACACACACACCCACACCCCCTAACACACACACCACACACCCTAACACACACACCACACACCCTAACACACACACCCTAACACAACACACACCCTAACACACACACACACCCTAACACACACACACACACACACACACACCCTAACACACACACCCTAACACACACACACACACACACACCCTAACACACACCACACACCCTCACACACACACACACACACCCTAACACACACACACACACACACACACACACACACACACACACACACCCTAACACACACACACACACCCTAACACACACACACACACCCTCACACACACACACACCCTAACACACACACACACACCCTCACACACACACACACACACACACACACACACACACACACACACACCACACACACACACCCTAACACACACACCCTAACACACACACCCTAACACACACACACACACCACACACCCTAACACACACACACTAACACACACACACACCCTAACACACACACCCTAACACACACACACACACACCCTAACACACACACCCTAGCACACACACACACCACACACCCTAACACACACACCACACACCCTAACACACACACCCTAACACACACACACACCCTAACAC